>NC_059205.1:37453643-37766143 GCF_020615455.1 Coregonus clupeaformis | reverse complement strand
ACACTCCCCCCTGTTTGCGTTGTTACCAGCGCAAACAAATTTTGAAATTTAGAACGGACTCTTATCCCACAGCAAATAACAGCAAAGCACGTTCTTAACGGTGCATTCATTCAACGTACACACACACAGACACACGAACTGACCAGTGCCCAAAGTGGTGAGAAAACTCACCCTTATCTGCCGGACTCTGGAGCGAGAGTCAGCTCGGCGCCCATGAATGGAACGCTGAGGAAAGACGCAACACGACCCAAATACCTCGTCGCCATTAATGTAGTGTCGGGAAAACGATGCTAATTATGCTGTGAGAACAAGGAAATCCGCTGACACTGTCCTCGATTATAATTATTTATTACATTTGAAGATCTCAGCACCAATTTACAGACATCTGCAGACATCTGGAGAATAACCTGACCCAATCTCTAAATATGTTATTCTGCCCTCCTTTGTCCCAAACCATAGTATATATATCCTATGTAACCTGATATGGGTGTTTTCCCCTACAGACCAATCCCAGGACTCCACCTAACAGACTTCCTCTGTTTTATGGTGCCCCTATAGAACTACTCTCCAGATGCTTCCCTTAAGCTGAGTCAACATCCTCTAAGACCATTTGCAACCATTAGCAAAGTCATAAATTGTTCAGATACCACAGCATTTGATAAAGTACGACTGGGGTTTATATATACATGCCTGGAGCATTTCAATTTTGGAGAATCTCTTATAAAATGGGTCAAAATCATGTATAGTAACCCTAGGTGTAAAATAGTAAATAATGTCTATTTCTCAGAAAGTTTTAAACTGTCAAGAGGAGTGAAACAAGGTTGTCCACTATCGGCATATCTATTTATTGTGGCCATCGAGATGTTAGCTGTTAAAATCAGATCCAACAATAATATCAAGGGATTAGAAATCCAGGGCTTAAAAACAAAGGTGTCATTGTATGCTGATGATTCATGTTTTCTTTTAAATCCACAACTAGAATCCCTCCACAGCCTCATAGAGGATCTAGATACATTTTCTAACCACTCTGGATTACAACCAAATTATGACAAATGTACTATATTACGAATTGGATCACTAAAAAATACAATTTTTACATTACCATGTAGTTTACCAATAGAATGGTCTGATGGTGATGTGGATATACTCGGAATACATATCCCAAAGGAAATAAATGATCTCACTTCAATAAATATTAATAGAAAGTTATGTCAATTTGTGGAAAAATCACCCTGATTAACTCTTTAGTATTATCCCAGTTTACCTATTTGCTTATGGTTTGCCTACGCCTAGCGAACAGTTTTTTAAATTATATGAGAAAAAAATATTCCATTTTATTTGGAACGGCAAGCCAGACAAAATTAAACGGGCCTATTTATATAATGAATATGAATTCGGAGGACAGAAATTATTAAATATTAAAGCATTAGTCCTATCACTAAAAGCTTCAGTCATACAAAAGTTATACTTAAATCCGAACTGGTTCTCTAGCAAATTAGTTAGATTGTCTCAACCAATGTTCAAGAATGGCCTTTTCCCCTTTATTCAGATTACAACCACTCACTTTCAGTTATTTGAAAAGGAAATAATCTCCCAAATATCACTATTTCTAAAACAAGCCATAAATTGATTGCAATTTCAATTTAATCCTCCAGAAATGACAGAACAAATAATAAACTTTTTTTTGGACA
Source organism: Coregonus clupeaformis (assembly GCF_020615455.1). Taxonomy (NCBI): domain Eukaryota; kingdom Metazoa; phylum Chordata; class Actinopteri; order Salmoniformes; family Salmonidae; genus Coregonus; species Coregonus clupeaformis. Next base: position 37,764,452 of record NC_059205.1, on the reverse strand, counting down.
AAATTTTAAACAAAGGTATAATCTTCGTAAATGATATCATCGGTAGGACTGGTGGAGTTATGTCGCACATTCAGCTAACAAAAACATATGGAAATGTCTGCTCTACCCAAAATTACAACCAAATAATTGCAGCCTTACCGTAAAAATGGAAGAGGAAAGTGGAAGTGGGAGAAAGTAAGGAACATGTCTGTCATTAAAGAACATAATTGTTTAAGGAAAACTGTGATAAATAAAAAAGTATATCAGTTTCATTTAAGGACTAAAGGATTGACAGCCGTCCCATATAGATTGCAAAATAGTCGGGAAGAGATTTTTGACGTACCGATCCCATGGCATAGTGTTTATGAACTGATACGCAAAACGACACCGGATTCAAAAATTAGAATCTTTCAATTTAAATTATTATATACAATTCTTGCTACCAATATAATGATATTTATATGGGGGATACAATCTTCCCAGCTCTGCAGATTTTGCTGCGAAGAGACAGAATCATTAGATCATTTGTTTTGGTACTGTCCTTTTGTAGCTTGTTTTCGGACACAGGTCCAGGAATGGCTAAAGGATTGCAATATTTACCTGGAGCTAACCTTGCAGATAGCATTACTGGGTGATCTGAAAAGTCATAGTCAATCGATCAATAACATAATAATACTTTTAGCAAAAAATGTTTATTTTCAATTCACAATCTGTAGAAACAATGAGATTAGAAAGGTTCAGAACTTTTGTAAGACATCACAGTACAGTTTAAATATATATGGCAAATAGAAATTATATATGGATGGTGTTAGGAGATAGATGCGAGGTGTTGAATGGAATTGAAGGATGGGACTAATAACAATTAACTACAAATAATAACAAGATAACTAATAATGTAAGCATACTGTGTCCATAATAAGTATATAGGTTGTAGGTTGGGAGCTTTTGTGAAAGAGCACAGTTAGAAAGATATGGCATATAGAAGCAAACCAGATGGACATCATGAAAATGATCGGAGAGGTTGAGAGTAGAAGAAGTTCAGGAGATAAAACAAACAAAATATAATTATTGTAAAATTGACTGTGTCCATAAAATGTACATAGTAAGTATAAGCTGGAAGTAGAGGCCTAAGCATTGTTGTTCACTAGTTTACTCCAAGTAGGGAAAGGGTGGCGGGTTGGAAAGTAATATAGGGGAATATTTAAAAAATAAGAAAAAGAGAAGAAAAAGAAAAAAAGAAAAAAAAGAACTGAGATTGCAGAAAGGGCAGAACTCTAAGTGAACTATCACCTGACTTAACAGCAGTCGATGCCAAGGAACGAGAGTAGTAAAGGTTTCAACAAACTCACATGAAAGTTGGGTGGCCTTCCTGCACTTAGGAGTTGCAACCAGATAGCTCTGTTCAGACACTTTGCGCATCACTGTGAATAGACCAGTGAACTTAGCCTAAATAGAAGAACCTACACTAGGTAACAGAGCTAAAACCTGGTCACCAGGGCTAAATTGTCTACGTTCAGACTGAGGGTCATAAATATGCTTTATCTTTACTTGTGCACTTTCCAGTTTCTCTTTTGCCATTTCACCAGCAGAGAACAGTCTATCAAGAAAACCCCTGACATAATCAAGTACATTTTGTGGTGGCTCTACTGTTCCCCAGCTGTTCTGCAACACAGCCAAAGGGCCACGCACTGCATGTCCAAAATCCAGATCATTTGGACTAAATCCTATACTCTCCTGGACAACTTCTCTAGCTGCCAACAGTAACCATGGCAAACCTTCTTCCCAATCACAATCACACTCTAGCTCTGTACAGTATGCACACAGTAGAGACTTCAGAGTTTGATGAAAACACTAACTCACCCTGACACTGTCCATGATAGGCAGAGGACTGGTTATGCTTGATACAAAGCTGCTGTAGCACTTGTGCAAACATGTGAGGTACAATTAGAGCCTTGGTCACTCTGAATGACCTTAGGATTGCCAAATACAGAGATGAACTGAGATAAAGCCTTCACAACAGACTTAATAGTTACTGTGAGTAGAGGATAAGCAGCAGGGTACCTGGTTACTTGGCACATCACTAAGCAAATAGCTACTGCCATAATTAGAGCGGGGCAAAGGACCGACACAGTCAATGATCAAATGTTCAAAAGGCTGCCCAATGGCAGGAATAGGATACAGAGGAGCAGGTTTAATTGACTGATTTGGCTTACCAGTCAACTGGGATGTGTGACATGTTTTAATATAAGCAGAGATGTCAAGTTTCAACCTTGGCCAGAAAAAATAACACTAAATATAGTAATACGTTTTTCTAACTCCCAAATGTCCAGCAACATTATCATGGGAGGTTTGAAGCACTGTCTGGTGAAACATAGAGGGCACTACAATCTGCATGATAGGATCACCTACAAAGTTTTCCCCATGAGGCACCCACCTGCGAACTAGCATACTGTTTTGAAGCAAGTAATCTTGTGCAGAGCTTTCTATCCCATCAGCTGGCAACACTGTCAAACAGCTACTTCAAAGAGGGGTCATCCTGATGTTCCTTCACCAAGTCATCACGAGAAACAGACAAGAGATGCGCAGGCAAAGGTGAGTCAAACGGTTCTGTAACAGACAGAACTTTGTTCAGTTACTGACATCACACGGCTCATGTGTCACGGCACAAGCTGGATAGATAACTGGACTATCTGGAGAGTTCTGACTCCTCAGGAGCACGGAGAACAGGGGTTTGCTGTGTAACCACACCCCAGCCCAGTACACCGGCCAACTGGTTACCCAGAATGAGATCAATACCCTCAACTGGTAGATGAGGATGCACACCAACACAAACCTTTCCTTTCACAAAATCTGAGTCAAGTTGCAATGTATGCACAAGAACAGGAAAAACAAACATCCCAATCCCACGAAATGAGCATAGAATCACCTGTATCTGACTAAGAAGAGAATGGCCATATGGATTATTCCACAGAGCCTGTGTCTCACAAGATTTTGATTGGAACTTTCTCATCACGTCCTACCAGGGATATATAACCCTCAGAACTATATGCAGCCCTGTCAGAAGCACTAGCTTTTCCAAAAGGTTCTGCATGCGTCTCAAGCTTAGATACAGTACTTCGACTAAGTGACATAGCTAGGCCAGAAAACTGTACTTTTGAGTTGCCACCAGATTTTTTTATTTTGCTTTAAGGACATTCATCTTTCCAGTGTCCCTTACCTTGACAGTAGTTACAAACTCTTTAGATAATTTCTACAATCAACCTCAGGAAAACATTGATCTGCTCCCAACCTTGAAAACTTTTGGCGAGGGAAGAAGTACTCTTTATGGGCAGAATAAGTACTCTTCATGGGCAGTTTCAGTATGACTACCAGGATAAAAAAAAGCTTTAGAAGCCACATTTGTTTAAGCAAGTCAGCCATGTTTTGTTTTTTTAAGGGCAGTAAATGAGGCTGAATGAATTGTTTCGCTGCCAGACATGGCTCCGCTGATAGCCAGGTGTAAGATGTTGGGACTGCTGTTGGGACAGCTTTATGTATGCCCTAACAGTTTGTGGGCACCGTTTGTCACCGTTATAGTGCAATTAATGTATTGTTTAGTGTTGTGGCTTTGCTGGCATGCATCCCACATTATATTTCTGCCACACCAAGATTTACATGCTAAAACCTCCACTGCTCATGATCCAATATTGTAGTATTCAGCAATCTGTGCCATCTGCTCTTTAGTGCATATAGATGAAATGATAAAGGTAAAACCTAATACACATGATTGATACTTTGTAATCCAGATGCATGCTTGAATAGTGAATATAGTCAATGCAGTGTGTAACTGTTCTGTAATGTGTGTATGAATATTTTTTTTAAAGAAAGTGTCTGAGTCACGCCACCAATATAACAGGATATGAGACAGAGGCCCCACCTAGAGAAGTGCACGTAGCCCCTGTAAGGAAACTATGTGTGGTACTTGGACTTTGGAAGATGGTGGTGGCGTGACACCGAAAGATGTTAATCATGTACATATAAGGGAGTAACTGTGTATGTTGTATAAACAATTGATTCTGTGTAAAAGGAGAGCTCAGAGTCAGGGAAGGCAGTTGCTCCATGGACCAGCTCGGCTTTGTTGCGCTTTAATAAAGTCAATTTCCGAATTCACAAGCTCAGGTTTCTTGAGAGATACTTCTGAGTTAAATATTTCTACCACATGCACTGCTCCAAAAAGTGCTTCAGATGGGCAATCAAACTTGTCTACATTACTAGCCATGATAAATTCAACTAAATTACCAATATAGACTGAAAAAGACAAATGCCTACACAACTAGTGTTGGTACATAGTGTACACTGATAATGTGAAGGACAACCAAGACAAAATGGAACCTCCCCCTATTCTAACTAGTACACTTATCTGACTATCTAATCTCAACCCTAGTCTTCATGCAGAGACTGGCAGGGGGTATTTATGCACTGGTTCCATCGGAAACAGAAAGGCAACCGGAAAAACAGTGACTGATCTGAACCAAGGAAGTGCTCCCAAGGCAATTTATCACAAATTGGCTCTACCCGGTCTCCACCACACTAGAGAGAAATCAAAATGACTGACCTCCTTTTGAGATCAAGTCACTGAAACCTACAAGGGGATAGTTGGTTCCTACCAACTGAAGTGGCTATCCTTACCAAATAGATGTAACATGTACCAGCACCTAAAACCCCAATGATTAGGAAAACCCTCCCCTAACCTGGACGACGCTCGGCCAATTGTGCGTCGCCCTATGGGTCTCCCGATCACGGCCGGTTGTGACACAGCCCGGGATCGAACCCAGGTCTGTAGTGACGCCTCTAGCATTGCGATGCAGTGCCTTAAACGTGGCGCAGCGGTCTAAGTAGTAGTGAATTGTAAGTAGTAGGATTTTAAGGTGAAATCTTTTTTTCAACTTTTTTTTAGAAGAAACAGTTACAGAAATATATATATTTTTGCTTTAACTGAAGCTATCCCTGAAAAATTCATACATTTTACAAAATACGTAAATGTGTTGCTGAGTGATACTGAGTGATGCTTGGTGTACTTGAAGCCATACTCTATTAGAAATCCACTTAAGCTGGCCTTGGATGACGTCTACATTTTTTACATTTTTAGTCATTAAGCAGACGCTCTTATCCAGAGCGACTTACAGTTAGTGAGTGCATACATCATTTTTTATACTGGCCCCCCGTGCATCCTGTTACAGTTACGTAATACTGGAAACCAACCTCTACAACAATTGACATAAGACTGTTTGCAACATGTTCTCACAAACGCACATTGATTCTTATGTCTTTTAGGACCAAGAGAGAGTAATTCTGATTGATTAAAAATACTATACTTTTGTGTCTAGCGGTGTTTAGGCCTTGTCGAATGTGACTCTTCTCTTTTCCCCATTTCCATAAATTCAAGATAAGTTGAGGTGATACAATCCTTATGATAGTAATATGCCTGCCTCACATCAGAATACCTCGAATGGGATCGAAAGTTGTTAGCAAACACTCAATGAAGGATTGAAAGAAGATTATATGTAATTTAACCTTGAGCTTCCTGAATTTAAAGTATTTATATTTATTTATATTTTGTATTTTTTTGCATTTCAAGTATTACATACTGTTTTATCCCATTCATACCAAGATGAAAACCAGTCTTCTGTAGCTGCGGAAAACCGTCAACAGGGCCTGGTCGTTCCAGCCAGTTGACGCAGCCACCGTCTGGAAATCCAGAGCGTACTCCGACGCTGTCCTGGACCCCTGGCGTAGACGGAGGAGATGCTCACCTCCCTCTCTGCCCTATGTTGGGTGGTCGAAGACGGCACGGAATAGTTGGGTGAAGCACTCATAGGACTGCACTTCTGGACCATCCGTCTCCCAGATGGCGTGCACCCACTCCAGAGGCCGGCCTGTCAGCACAGAGATCACCAAGGAAACCTTGTCCCTCTCGGAGGCCGTCTCGGCATGACGGGCAAGGTGGAGGTCACACTGCAGGAGAATCCCCCTACTGTGAGCTCGGGTGCCGTCAAACCAATCCGGGAGGCGCAGGTGGACGTTGCTGATCAGACCTGGTGATGTAGATGGTGGTGGGGTGGCTGGAACAACCGCGGGGAATTGGGAAGGTGGTGGTGTAGCCTGCAGTTGGCGTACGGCCCGGAGCACCTCGTCCATGGCAGTCCCGAGGTGCTCCAGGCACGAGTCATGGTGGCAGCGCTTCACTCTTACAGCGGAGAGGTCGGGATGCCAGCAGTAGGTTCGGCAGCAGCTAGAAGGCCGACGACGCCGAACGCCTGAGCAGGACAGGAGGTGGAGCCAAAGCGAAGGCTGGTGTGACACGTAGGCAACTTTGTATTCACCATGATAGGAAAACATTACAAGATAACTATTTACAAAATATGGCGAGCAAAAAATGTAATAAAATCTATGTTTATTGGTCAAGTGTTACTTGCTAACTCTCCTCAACAAAGCAGTACAATATCAATATCAATCAATAATGAAATGTCAAATCCAAAATCCAAAAATGAGTAGTAATAAAAAGTAGAAGAAAAAATATAGTAATAAAAACTAGTTATGAGAAGTATGTTATAATAGAATATACAGTATGCGTTATAAAATGTGTTATGTCATGGTGACTGTTATATACAAGTAGGGGTGTGCCAACATGGCAATACTCATATTTGTAATCGTATCCATAAATTGACAGTTGGTAGTTGATAGTCGGATCGGATGATACTCGTGATCGTGTTTTAAAATGCCTAAATACACTACATGACCAAAGGTATGTGGACACATGCTCGTCGAACATCTCATTCCAAAATCATGGGCATTAATATGGAGTTGGTCCCCCCTTTGCTTCTATAACAGCCTCCACTCTTCTGGGATGGCTTTCCACTAGATGTTGGAACATTGCTGTGGGGACTTTCTTCAATTCAGCCACAAGAGCATTAGTGAGGTCGGGCACTGATGTTGGGCGATTAGGCCTGGCTCGCAATCGACATTCCAACGTGTCAAATTAATCAATCTAATTGATGGTTTTATCAATATTCGCAATGTGAGTCTTGATTTTAAGGTGTTTTGAAAAGCATTCACAGAGGTGATTTAAATGTATCAATAAAATGTAGGAACTGTATCCTAACTACCACTATGTTCAAGCAATAAGCTTTACTGGAAATCCTCTTGTAACCTACTCATTAATCCCCAGCTGTTGAATATATCACATTGTTATGCAGCCTCCCCATCTGTCCTAAGATGAATCACACCTCTGACTCAGTCAGAGCCTTCCAGCGCTTTGGGCTAGCTCCCTGGCTCGATTACACCTCTTGATGTCTGACACATACACAGTCATGGACACACGCACACATACATACACACGTGTGTGGCAAAAGTTAGGAGATACAGTATCTAATCAATGGAAGATGGAATTAAAATTACGGAATTAAGTTAAAGGCTACAACGACCAAGAGCCAACAGGTAGACTGCTAATGTACTTAATATTTTGAATGTTGTTATTATTTGTAACTGTAGGATTAGAAATTGCATGGACTGCAGCCTCAACTAGGCTAGCTACCTAACGTTAGTTAGCTTAACTAGCTTCTCCCGGTTTGATACAGTCAATACAGGTACTACGTAATCATATTTGATGATAAATAAACTAGCAATGGCAGCTATTAGTCTACTTTACCGCGAGTCGATTTGGTTGGTTGCTGTCTCTCCCTCCCTGTTCCCTGTGTCACTCACTCACAGTATGGCCCCTCCCCCGCCTTCTAGAGCAGCTCCTCTCTCTCCATCTCTCTTTATCAGCTCCGGTTAAAAAGTAGCTTAAAAAATAACTTTTCTGCTGCTTCCCTTACTCGGATCGGATGGGTCTGGATCCGACCAAGCCTATACGGAACGGGTCTAGTTGTCCTCGGGTCCGTTTGGAACGGGTCTCTATATTTTAAAAATGTATTTATGCATATCGGGTTGGGTGGGAAAGACCCAGGTACATTTTGGAACGGGACCAACTTTTTGGACCTGTGAAGACCTCTAGATGGAAGGTCTCTCAACAGGCAAAGTCACGTGCTAACAAGGCTCAATTAGCTCGTGTCCACACTTTCAACAGTAGGCACCTATAAAGATCAAATGACTGAGCAAATAATTTAATATCCAAGTGGTCACGTGATCACTGATATAAGAATATACAAGGCAGACTGATCTTGCAGGTTAGATGATTATTGAGTCATTGTTACAGGATATTCTTAACGTCAAATCATTGTCTGGAACGTGTATTGAAAAACTGAGCTGAGCCACAAAAGGATCACTTTGGCTAATAATGTGTGTTCTATCCAGCCTTTTGAATGAATCTGGCACTGTCTCACACTGGCATTGGCTTGAATGATTAGCCAATAGTCTGTACACACAGAGATGGCCAAAGTCCCTCGTCAGTCAGTCCCCTGTCGTACAGTCACACTATTGGAGGATAGATCCGCTCCAAGTGTCAGTGAGCCAATCAATTAGTCAGCTTGTGAGCTACTGTCTGTAAAAGAGCCAATGAAGCTGCAGGTGTTCCAAAAGCTTGTGTCAGAGAACTGGTATGAGCCAACTCTTTGATTTGTACTTATTGACAGAACAGGTGTCATCTTTTCTAGTTTAAAAATAAATACAAATAATTTGAATGGGAATACTTCAAAGCAGTGGTCACCAACCGATCGACCGCAATCATTTGGTCGATCTCCAAAACAACCATGATAAAGCCTTGCATTCCTATTTTATTTTTTTGTAGATTTTTTGGACACTGTTGGCGTTAGGTGCACTTGATTCAGCAGCCATAGCGGCGGGAAGGCAAAGTGTTCCCATTTTGAACCATTTGCATACCCGGCATGCCCAGAGAGCAAATCAAGTGCACCTATTGGCCTACAGCTGGCCAATCAGATAGCTCAGATCACTACGTCTGCACAGTTTCCTCGAGCCATAGGCTGTAATAAGAAGCCCTGCGCGCACATCAAGTGGTCCTCTGTAGCTCAGCTGGTAGAGCACGGTGCTTGTAACGCCAGGGTAGTGGGTTTGATCCCCGGGACCACCCATACACAACAACAACAAAAAAATGTATGCACGCATGACTGTAAGTCGCTTTGGATAAAAGCGTCTGCTAAATGGCATTATATTATATACTGTGAGATTTCACAACTTTTAAAACCTTGACTAGAGAGAGACACTGTTTTTATAAGTTCATGTTTAAATTGTTATTCACCACCGTCAACACTTTAAGAAATAAAATGTGCGTTCTCCCTACTTCCACCTACGCTACAAACAGCACTGCAGCTGCAATGAATGAGTATAGCAAAGTGTTTCGATAAGCTTTCATTGTTATTAGTGCTGAAGTGAGGTGCAGCAGGGCAGGGCTAGTAATACCTCTCTCCTTTTGTCTGACCAAGAACATCCTCCAGATGTGATGCCCACCCTTGTAAACACCCTCATTGGCTGAGAGACAGGGAGGAGTTAAGGATGAGAGTGCTGCAGGGTGTCTGGAGGAAAAGTGAGAATTATTCTGCTAAGTGAAGCTCTGGCTGGCTGTGTGTGCTTTAATACCTTTTCCTTCAGTTAGTGTCTCAAACTCTCTGGACTCAGCCACTCACTCACTCACTCACTCACTCACTCACTCACTCACTCACTCACTCACTCACTCACTCACTCACTCACTCACTCACTCACAGACACACACACTCCTTTAATATATCTCCATCTATCTCTCACACTCTCTGCCTCCCTCTCTCTCTCTCTCTCTCTCTCTCTCTCTCTCTCTCTCTCTCTCTCTCTTTCTGTCTCTCTCGCTCTCGCTCTCTCTCTCTCTGACTTTCTCTTTCTCTCTCCACTCTCTCGCTCTCGCTTACCCCTCTGTTTCTCTGCCCTGCTCTCTCCTCCTCTTTCTCTATCTCGGATACCTCTCTGGCTGAAAGTGTGGTAAATAGATGGCAGTGTGAGGCCAGAGGATGATGAGGCTTTCCTGCCAGCGGAGGCAGAGCCAGAGGTAGAGTCAAACGGCCACCTGCGGTCACGGATCGGACTACCTCCCAGTGTCTCAGACTATATACTTCACTGCCCAGTGTCTGCTTGGCACCCGAAGCTGAAGCGCTTTAAGTAAGCAGCTCCTCATTAGGCACAGAAACTCTCTGGACATATTAAGGGAATAATGAAGAATGAAGTGTGCTGAAGAGTACTGACTGAAGAGATCCTACAAAAACAATGAATGACACGCACCAGCATCACCATGGATCATTCCACCTACGGAACCACAGCTCTGGAGCTCTGCCTCTCAGCCATCAGCAGCCCCAGGCTTTGGCAGAGAGACACCATGGTTTGTCTGGGTGTTACGAGCAGCTGCTCATCTCCACTGAGGTCTTCCTCACGCTGGGCATCGTCAGCCTGCTGGAAAACATCCTGGTTATTGCCGCCATCGTCAAGAACAAGAACCTGCACTCTCCCATGTACTTCTTCATCTGTTCCCTGGCCGTGGCTGACATGCTGGTCAGCGTCTCCAATGCCACTGAGACCATTGTCATGGCGATGATCACTGATGGCAACCTGGGGATCGGCGGTGGCATGATCAAGAGCATGGACAACGTGTTTGACTCCATGATCTGTAGTTCCCTGCTGGCGTCTATCTGGAGCCTGCTGGCCATCGCTGTGGACCGTTACGTGACAATCTTCTACGCGCTGCGCTACCACAACATCATGACCGTGCGCCGAGCCGCCGCCATCATCACCAGCATCTGGACCTTCTGCACCGTGTCGGGCGTCCTCTTCATCGTCTACTCAGAGAGCACTACCGTCCTCATCTGCCTCATCATCATGTTCTTCAGCATGCTGGTGCTCATGGCCTCGCTGTATGTCCACATGTTCATGCTGGCGCGCCTGCACATGAAGAGGATCGCTGCTCTGCCGAGCAACGGCCCCATCTTTCAGGCAGCCAACATGAAGGGGGCCATCACCCTCACCATCCTCCTGGGGGTGTTCATAGTGTGCTGGGCGCCCTTCTTCCTCCACCTCATCCTCATGATCTCCTGCCCCAGGAACCCCTACTGCATGTGCTTCATGTCTCACTTCAACATGTACCTCATTCTCATCATGTGTAACTCTGTCATCGACCCGCTAATCTACGGCTTCAGGAGCCAGGAGATGAGGAAGACCTTCAAGGAGATCTTCTGCTGCTGGTATGGTCTTGCCTCTCTGTGTGTCTCTGTGTGAAATTCCCAGCAGATACTGAACCTTTTGGAGATACTGTATGTGAACTGTTCAGGGACAATGTGAACAGTTTCAAAGAAACCGTATTATAATATCTGTAAATAAGGACAACTTTTTGTTTTGCCTTATGATCCAAATAACAATTGCAAAATAGTTGAACATGACTCATGTTGATAGATTTCTCTCACTACCACACAAACTATTGAGTCAACACATGTAATGGCTATCATTACATAGAGAGGTTTGGGAATAGTTTTTTGCTTGTCTTTATCAAGGATGCCAATCATTTTGATTCCTATCTTTTTGAGGAAAAACATGTATTACTTATTAAAACGAATAGTTTTTTTTTTATATAAATAGTAAGCTATATTGTATGCAAAAAAATTGGAAATTATGTTATTTTACATTAAAACAATTTATACAAATACAATATTTTGTTTAACAAGTAATACCCGTGCTTTCAGTACCTTTCAATAGCTCACCTTGTGAGGATAATGGCACTGAGCCTTTTTCTATAATGTTCTATGAGATTGGAGAATGCATTGGTTGGATATTAGACCATTCCTCCATACAGAATCCTTTCAGATCATTGATATCCTTCGCCTGTCCGGAGACTGAGATGGCCATTGCAAAATGTTGATTTAGCGGTCAATTAACCATTTCTTTGTGGAGTCTGATGTGTGTTTGGGGTTATTGTCTTGCTGGAAGATCCACTTACAGCCAAATGTCAGCCTCCTGTCAGAAGCAACCAGGTTGTTGGATACAATTTTCTGGTACTGGGTAAAGTTCATGATGCTCTTGACCTTAGCAAGGGCCCCACGACCAGTGGAAGCGAAATAGCCCCATAACATCAAAGATCCACCACCACAACATTTTAGAGTAGGTATGTTTTTTTTTATCTGCATGTAAAAGCCTGGAGTTTGCTAAACGGCATTGACGCTTGGATTGGAACTAGTGCTATGGTCAGATGACAGGAAAATAGAGCTCTTTGGCCACTCACACCAGTGGTGGGTTTGGCGTAAAAAAGAGGAATCATATATAGAAAAGAACCCCATACCTACTGTAAAACATGGTGGTGGATCTTTGATGTTATGGGGCTATTTTGACTCATATCATTTTGAGAAAAACATTTATTACTTGTTAAACAAAATCTCTTTCCTTTTTTTCAATTGTATTAGTATAAAAGCATATCTTTTTCAAAATAATTGGGCATACAATATAGCTCAGTATTTGTATTATTTATTTTATACAGTCTTTATTCCTCATCTTTATCAATGGTGCCAATCTTTTTTATTATTATATTTTTGAGAAAAACATTTATTACTTGTTAAAGATGCACTATGCAGAAATCGCTCCGCCATTTCACTGTTGTTAAAATTCAAATAGTTTGCCTAATTTCAGTTTGTGACAAAACAAGCAAGTATAGTGTAGAGAATCATTGTAGCATCTAAACCGCTGTGAAATATATATTTTTCAATTGTATTAGTATAAAAGCATATAATTTTCAAAATAATTGAGCATACAATATAGCTCAGTATTTGTATTATTTATTTTATACAGTCTTTTTTGCTCGCCTTTATCAAGGGTGACAATCATTTTGGACCTGACTGTATATGTGATAAAAAAAGGAACTAATCCTACTGCTATACAGAGCCAAGGAAGTGAATGAATAAATAAAATACTTGGCTATCTGCTAAAAGACAAGGGGAGAGCAATACAATATTGTTTCATTGATATGTGCAAGTAAAATGCATCAGTGTACTTTCAATTAATATAATATAATATACCATTTAGCAGACGCTTTTATCCAAAGCAACTTACAGTCATGTGTGCATATATTTTTACGTATGGGTGGTCCCGGGGATCAAACCCACTACCCTGGCGTTACAAGTGCCATGCTCTACCAATTGAGCTACAGAGGACCACAATTAAGTAGCCTTTGCACGTCATTCAGGATAAACATTTTCCAGATATGTCATTTCCAGATGTGGTTTCCTTGTTCTTAATGATGTGAATAGAATATTATGTTAGATGAGTCATGTAGATATGTGATTTAACTTTTTCGTGAGGAAGCTTCTGTGGATATATTTTGGTGATGATTAGCCTATTCATTCCTTGTGGAACATTCTGCCTTCAATGTTTACTATGACTCTAGGCTAAGAGTGCCAATCTTGACTAAACATTGCCAGTGGATGTGATTACGTATCGCTTTTTTCTTCCTATTTAGTGTGAAATTAAATGAAACTATGTGTTTTAAGGTTTTTAACGTTTTGAGGTTGCAAGTGAAATCTTCTGAACGTTTTGAGGTTGCAAGTTAAATCTAACCAAGATTTCTACTTGTTCCCAAGTTTTAAGTTGCTTGCTAGTAACCATAGCATGGTTGCAAGGGAAACTAACACTTGATAGAAATATACAATTCACAATGTTTTTTTATATTTCATTTCACTTGCTGGAATGGGTTTAAAACTGGAACTGCAGAGCATTGGTCTAGTAGGCTAGTTCCTATTTTCAAACAACAGTTAGCTCTACTGGGAATGATACAGCAAGGGATACAAATGTCATGCTGATCTGTTGCTATTGATTTTGGTTATTTAGTTGGTTCCTTGTATTGACAATAACATACTTCACTGAAAGCTCCTACGGAGTCAGGCAGCCAGCTCTGTTCTAGTTATCAGCCAGGATAAATGAACAGGTGGATCTTGACATAATTATCTTTGGAACAGGAGTTGAAAGTAACAGTGTCTATTGATTATGTGGAGTTAAGCACTGGAAAGACGAAGTTGCCCATCCTCAGTCTCTTATTAGCAGAAGAGTCTATGATAGGTTTTTCCATCAATCCATTAGCCTGATTTAATTAAATTATTATTCTGTCTTTTATTAATGTATTTATTTGTCTCCCCTATATACAAATATCTGACTCTGAAATAAACGAAACTAAAAATGTGACTTTGGCTCTAATTAGGCTTCTATTAGTGCAGTAGTGTGATGCCACCTCAGTTTTATTTTCAGTTTCAACAACAGCTGCCAGACGGCAAAATATAAAATGAGAAAATTGGGGAAGGTGGATGTCAGTAAGAAAGGTTTTCAAAGGCAGAGAACAATGATGATGCTCTCTCTCTCTCTCTTTGATGTCACCTACCATACCCAGCAGCCTTCAGGTTTATTAGAAAAGGTTACATAACTTTAATGCTTGAAGGTCGCTGACTCATCTATGTAGGTTCTCACAGACCTCTGTTCTGTTGGGCCTGCTTCCTCTGTTTCTTTACAATTCACACATTTACAATTACCAGATCACCTTGGATCTCACAATCCATGTTTGCACTTAAAGGGGCAATCTGCAGTTCAAACAACAACAAAGCTGTCACCCTACCACGGTTTTTGGTAAACAGCTACGGGATGGGGCTGGAGAAATGTAACCACTCTCAGATTCATAGACAGCACTATGGATGCAAGGACTGAACATCCATGGGTGTATAGTTTTAACCATGTTTTGAGTCTATAGTGTTTAGTTTTTTTTAACAATTACATTGTTTACAAACAATGGATTTTGGGTTCTTATGGCCTGCAACAGTTAAACTAAGCTCATAAGGCATTTTAAGTTATATTCCTCAAGAATCAATGGGTTCTTAATGTTTTGTACACTATGTACAAAACATTAAGAACACCTTCCTAATATTGAGTTGCAACCCCCCTCCACCCCCTCCCCTTTTGCCCTCAGAACAGCCTCAATTAATCAGGGCATGGACTCTACAAGGTGTCGAAAGCGTTCCACAAGGATGCTGGCCCATGTTGACTGCAATGCTTCCCACAGTTGTGTCAAGTTGGCTGGATGTCCTTTGGGTGGTGGACCATTCTTGATACACACTGGAAACTGTTTAGTGTGAAAAACCCAGCAGCGTTGCAGTTCTTTATACAAACTGGTGTGCCTGGCACCTACTACCATACCCTGTTCAAAGGCACTTGAATCTTTTGTCTTGCCCATTCACCCTCTGAATGGCACACATACACAATCCATGTATGTACACAATCTCCTCCCCTTCGTCTACACTGATTGAAGTGGATTTAACAAGTGACATCAATAAAGGATCATAGCTTTCACCTGGATTCACCTGGTCAGTCTAGGTCATGGAAAGAGCAGGTGTTCCTAATGTTTTGTACAATCAGTGTACAGTCCAAAAACGTATGTAGCAATCGCAGATTGCCCCTTTAACTAGTTTTCATGTTTCACTGACTCCACTCTCCAGGCAGTACATCCCTAGTAAAAAAAATCCTATAGGATTAGTGATTTTTCCAATAGAATCTTATAGAATTCTCACAATCCTATAGGATTTTGTGACACCTCTATCAGAATCCTATTGGAATCCTATTGTACTACTTTTTTCCTATTGGACATCAAAAGTAATCCAATTGGATCCTATAAAGGCTTTTGATAAGTCTTGTAGGATTTTGTCACCCCAATCAGAATCTTATTAAAAACAAAAAAATCTTAATTGAACCCAATAAATGATAGTTTGTTGTCATAAGTTCCAGTACAATACAATAACATTAATGACAACATTTTATATGATCAGAAACAACAGTTCTATATTAATTTCTGTTTTATTCACCTGTAAGAAAGCCTGTCCCTTTAAGAGTGACTGATGACATCATATCTAGCACTAGTAGGTGTGGTGAAGTTCTCGGAGCCCGAGGTTTGCACCGAGGGTCAGGATAAAGATGAGTCTGTGAGAGTAGGAATTACGTTTTTGGAAAAAGTGGACCCTTGCCTTTTGGCTGATACATTGGTGGTTTCAGGGTGGGTGAAAACAGAGTTGGGTGCTGTGAAATCGGTGAGGGTAACCAGAAGTGGTCTAGTGATAATTGTTTGTGTTTCTGCTGGTCAGAGGGAGCAGGCGCTCCGTGTTAAACGAATGGGGGCAAGAAATGTGAATTGTTTTGTTCTCAAGAAAAGGGCGCCATTGAAAGGCGTGATTACTGGGGTAGCGGTAAATGTGAAAGCTGACCAACTGAAGGGGAAGATTCCCGGTGTTTGTGATGCTCGTCGTTTGGTGCGACGCAGACAGTGTGGCGTGAGTGGTGAAACAGAAGAGTCATTGTCTGTTCTTTTGAGATTTGATGTTGAGTCTTTGCCCGACAAAGTGATGTTAGGATATATAAGTTATCTGGTATGAGCTTTTGTGCCAAATACATTACGTTGTTACAGGTGTCAAGCTTGTGGGCATGTGGCAGCAGTGTGTAGGAGGGAGGTTCCTAGGTGAGAAGTGTGCAGAAGGGCATGAGACAAATGAATGTGTAGCATTCGGGAAAGTAGTGGTATGTGTTAATTTTAGGGGTGCCCATGGGGCTGGGGATCCAAAATATCCGGTGCGAGAGAGGCAGGTTGAGGTTTCCAGGGTTAGAGTAGTGCAGAAGTTGTCATATGCTGAGACAGTGAAGAAAGTAGAGGAAGATGGGTCAAGGGGGAGGGATCCGGAGAGGAATGGTGTGAGTAGTAGATCTGTACCAGTACAGAGGGACAAACCAACAAGTGATATATATATATACAGAAGATAGTCTTATTTGGTAAAAGACCAAGTCCTAATTATGGCAAGAACAGCTCAAATAAGCAAAGAGAAATGACAGTCCATCATTACTTTAAGACATGAAGGTCAGTCAATACGGAACATTTCAAGAACTTTGAAAGTTTCTTCAAGTGCAGTCGCAAAAACCATCAAGCGCTATGATGAAACTGGCTCTCATGAGGACCGACACAGGAATGGAAGACCCAGAGTTACCTCTGCTGCAGAGGATAAGTTCAGTAGAGTTACCAGCCTCCGAAATTGCAGCCCAAATAAATGCTTGACAGAGTTCAAGTCACAGACAGATCTCAACATCAACTGTGCAGAGGGGACTGTGTGAATCAGGCCTTCATGGTCGAATTGCTGCAAAGAAACCACTACTATAGGACACCAATAATAAGAAGAGACCTGCTTGGGCAAAGAAACACGAGCAATGGACATTAGACCGGTGGTAATTTGTCCTTTGGTCTGGAGTCCAAATTTGAGATTTTTGGTTCCAACCGCTGTGTCTTTGTGAGATGCAGTGTGGGTGAACGGATGATCTCCGCATGTGTAGTTCCCACCGTAAAACATGAAGGAGGAGGTGTTATGGTGTGGGGGTGCTTTGCTGGTGACACTGTCTGTGATTTACAGTTAACCAGCATGGCTACCACAGCATTCTGCAGCGATACGTCATCCCATCTGGTTTGGGCTAGTGGGACTATCATTTGTTTTTCAACAGGACATTGACCCAATACACTTCCAGGCTGTGTAAGGGCTATTTTACAACGAAGGAGAGTGATGGAGTGCTGCATCAGATGACCTGGCATCCACAATCCCCCAACCTCAACCCAATTGGGATGGTTTGGGATGAGTCGGACCGCAGAGTGAAGGAAAAGCAGCCAACAAGTGCTCAGCATATGTGGGAACTCCTTCAAGACTGTTGGAAAAGCATTCCAGGTGAAGCTGGTTGAGAGAATGCTAAGAGTGTCCAAAGCTGTCATCAAGGCAAATGATGGCTTTTTGAAGAATCTCAAATATAAAATATATTTTGATTTGTTTAACACTTTTTTGGTTACTACATGATTACGTATGTGTTATTTCATAGTTTTGATGTTTTCACTATTATTCTACAATGTAGAAAATAGTAAAAATAAAGAAAAACCCTTGAATGAGTAGGTGTGTCCAAACTTTTGACTGGTACTGGAACTTATTTGGGTTTGCGAGACTTAACATCAGAAGAGTTACAAGGTTTGTTAAGTGGTGGAGTCCCATCCCTTCAGGCTGTTGGCCTGAAGTAGGAATAAATAGATTTAAATAGTGGAGTATGGTAGTTTATTATTATTATTATTGTTATTGTTGTTGTTTAGATGTTAGGGTATTTTTTGTATTTTTATTTTTTTTAAGCAAAGTATAAGGGAGTTATACCTCAGTCTAGTAGGTGCCGGTAATGCAACATTTATTGGATGCCAACCGCCGTTAAACCTCATCAAAGAAGAAGAAGAAGCATATCTAGCACTAACTCCCAAGTTCAGCTCAGCACCTTTGGCTGTGCAGAGAATCTCTGGTTTTCTAACATTATTATTCTAACTGTTTTATCCTTCACTGTGAATGCAAGAACTGTGAGTACAGTATTTGTTTCCTTATGTTTCCTGACGAAGTTGTCAATGTTTTAGTCATATTTTCATCATTGTACAGTATTTTATGCACTCGTTTTTATGCTAACTAAGAAACGTCTGTTAGCCACATTTTGCCTGTCAGCTGACTAGCTAGCTAAGTTGTAGCCATTTGTATCTCTTTTTTTTGTCACTGTATTGTTATAGCAGATGATAAATGTTTATCTTGCTTGTTATTGCTACATATATGTGCCTTATTATAGGCAAGACAAATCCGTTTTCATGATTCTTGGTAGATCATCAAAATAAATAAATCACATCACATTTTTGGACTCATTCAGCAGTTTTTTAAAACCTAATTAAGTAGAATACTATTGGAAATTAATGTTGAAAGTTCCATTTATATTCCTAAAACATACTGTAAGTTGGAAATGATGCGGTTGCTGCTTCCCATTCACAATAACTTTTGATAAATATCCCAATGTCAAAACACAGTTTTGAAGTGTCCAAATCAATAATCAATAAACTGTTTGTGATATATTGAAAACCTTAACATGAAATGTACTACATACACATACACAGTGGCGGCTCCTGAAAAAATTCTCAGGGGGGGGCAATTTTTCTGATGATTTAGGTGACCTACACACATTTAAAAAAAAGATATGTCCAGCAACAACATGAAGACAGGGGCAGCATATAAGTCAATACCAGAAGCATTTATTGACTGATCTGGGGAGATGGATTCCAGTTTCTGTGACAGATTATAAATAATCTCTGATGCCTTTGTTATATTAGCTTTTGGTTGAATGTACACAACGGTAACAAACAATTGGGGGAACTCATGGGGCAGATAGTAAGGTCGCAGTGACACAGAAAGCAGTTCAATGTCGGGGGTACAGAGTCGCTCTCTTACCAGGATCGATTTTCCCTGTGACTGTCAGATCGCGGTCCGCTTCTGACCAGGGTGAAGCCGGCCGGCTCCACTTCTCTGTCCGGGACTCTGTCATCCAGCCAAGTCTCAGTAAATGCCAGCAAACAGGCCTCCCGATATTCGTGTTGGAAGCGCAGATTCGCTGACAACTCATCCGCTTTCCCCTCAGTGACTGGGCATTAATCAGCAAGGTGGTGGGTAAGGGAAGTTTGTTCTTAATTTTTTTTAAAGTCGTTGTCTGATTCCCCCGCGTTTTCCACGTTTGCATTTGGGTTTGTAATCCACTCGCAGACAATCAGGTATTAGATGGGCCATTGGGATATCCATCGCGTTCGTATTTGAGTTGCATTGTAGTAAAAACTCCCTGCTGTTTTGGACTCCGCTGCCAGCAGCGTTTTCATTATTTAGTCCGTTCGTAGCGGGTATGTACACGATCAACAAGGTCAGTCCAAAACCCACCACTGGAAATCCATGGTTGGCAGAATGTTTGTAAACTAAGTGTACAAATTAAAAACATAAAATAACGCCACTAAGTGTACAAATTAAAAACATAATATAACGCCACACTGCAGGTCGCAACAGAGACGCTGCTACCCGCTATTTTCTTAGTTACGTTCATGGTTACGTTACGTATGACGAAAGCGCGTAAGTGCAAGCCCTCAGAAACCCATAGAGATTGTATTGAAAGCTCTGAAATTTGAAAAAAATAGATTTTACATGGGAGTCTATGACAGACTTCTGGGCGATTTTCAACCTGACTGAAATCGCCCCAAAAGGGGGGGGGCATTTGAAGCACGACTTTAGCCTGATTGGACATTTAGTGGCAGTCAGATCAGATTAGAACACTGATAACTACTGTTGCCGTGATATAATTGATTAGAAAAAAAATCCCTTCCTTTTCCCGTTTGGCAGTGCGTCGCCCATATCGCCCTATTGAACACACCGCCCCTGCACATACATGTGCCACAATAGTAATCATATCACTTTTTTTAACAAGCACCTTATAAACTGCATATGCACCAAAAACCCTGTTGTTTTAACAAGTGGCAATTAATCACT
Organism: Coregonus clupeaformis; assembly: GCF_020615455.1. NCBI lineage: Eukaryota > Metazoa > Chordata > Actinopteri > Salmoniformes > Salmonidae > Coregonus > Coregonus clupeaformis. The sequence goes on along the minus strand of NC_059205.1, from coordinate 37,744,104 downwards.
CATATTGATTAGGGGGGAAATCAGGTTGTATGCGCTGTTGAAACTAACACAACTCAAAAACCACATGGAAACTGGAAATATTGTTTACATCACTCGTTAGAGGACAACCTGCCGAAGACAAGTTACATTTTGGAGTGATGCATTTTGATTTGGGGGTCACCAAAACTAAAAGAGAAACGCAACACTTATTTGTCAATCACTCATATTGATATCACGTTGAAATCAATAGAATGAGAGGGGGGAGTCGGGTTGCACATCCTGTTCAAACTAACCTTACTAAAAAAAACACACGGAATCTGGGAATGATGTGTATATCACTGGTTAGAGGACAACTTGTAGAAGACAGCCAGCTACATTTTGGATTGTTGCGTTTTGATTTGTGGGTCGCCAAAACGGAAAGGTAAACGCAACACTATTTTGTACCTCTTAGATGTTAAGTTTTGGGGCCCTGCGTGGTTCTGGTACCAGTTCCGACCATCATTTTCGCTTATAAATCGATCTGTGGGCACCATCGATCGAAATGGCTTGCATTGAGCGGTAAGCCCTGATTCTCACGGACACAGGAGTATGTCTCTTTGGCCTGTGTGAAGCAGGATGTGAAATCTGACACTACTTGAAGCTGGGATGTCCTACCATTTCATTCGCTCTTGATCAAGAGAGACCTTTAGAAAATATAAACATTTTCTCTAACACTAAACATACAAATATGTATTTTACAGTTATAAGGAAGGTGAAATCTTATAGTTAGTCATTTTATATTTTGATTATACTATATTTAGAAAGCATATAAGTCATGTCAAGCCTTATTCAGACAGTTTTGCTGTATAGGAACTACATCATATAAAATATTTCATATTTTCATCATATTTGTACTGTGTACTTGACCTTGTGTCCTCAAAAGTGACCATCTCAGCAATTTATAAAAATTTTTTACCAGAAAGGTGAGATTTTAACCTTTCTTGGTGATAGATTAATTTGTATCTTAAGAATAATGACTAAAGGATTTCACCCCAAATACAGTATAAATGTGTGAGGTGTGATGATAGCATCCGTATAGAATAGACCTGGCCTTCGACGTTAAGGCTATAAACAGGCCGGTGATGAATCTTATGAACGATAAAGACGTTAACGAGATTGAAAAAGCATTTAAATCCGAACTGCAACGAGAAGGTCAGTAATTTTTATTCATGGATTTTGGTGTGATTATTTGAACTTGTATGAGAATAATAATTATTGTGAAGGGCAGAGAATAGTTACCAAAATCTCACAAGAGAATTATGAAAGAAGGAAGAAGGGTCCGGAATTGACTCTGGGTAGATAGCTATTACCAAAATAAACTAGTTAATATTGAGATTGTATGAGATACAGTCTTTACAATATAAACAGGAAGGGGGATAATTATAGTCGTGTGAGATAGATACATTAAACAAGTCGAGAGTAATAAACAGCTGGGGATTTGCTCTAACTCTGTCTATTTCATAAAACTGGAGCAGTTACGACCTCTTGGTTACGGATAGTGTTAGTAAAAATCGTATAAGGTTGTATAATTGTGAGACCTAATGATCCATCGAAATACGTGATAATTGTTTCAAGGGAGGGACTAAAATATGTCACGTGAGAAAAAATGGTTGTCCCATCTGTTTCATAAAACTGGTGTCTTAAAAAACTCTGGGTTACGGGTTGAATAATTCTAATGGTTTATTACAAAAGCAGATCATAACATTTTTCAAAAGTCGCACCATTAATAAGTCCCAAAGGAAATAATTATTGATTGAATTATTACTAAACGGGGGGATTTCTTATTTTGCTACCATGGGAAATAAATATTCTAAAGAGGTCCGAGAATTAACGGGGGATGAAAGATATAGCATTATGTTAAGGGGATCGAATAAATATGTTTTATGGATCCATTTGGGAGAAGAGGTATGGATTTATTGGGCATCTCGATGTGGAGAAATTAGAGGCTAAACTGTGGAACGGATTTGAAGAAACAGCGAGGGGAGGGGCTAGACACAGCGAGAGTATGGCTTTTGGAGAGTCAGGAAAGACTAGAGAATTTTGCTAGAGAGTGTAAGGCCCCGTGTAAATACTGTAACAAAACAGGTCATAACTATCGCGACTGCAGAGCTAAGGGAAAGGGCAATGTCCGGGAAATGACAGTCTATTTTTTGGTTCCACGGGTAAAATGTTTGAAGAAGTGATTTGTGTCGATTAAGAATTGGCTAAAAACACCACGAAGCGATTATTTGAGAGGTATCTATACATTTCTAACGATATATACGTATGAACTTTCTCACCCAAAGTAGAGAATATTAACATTTGCATTTTTGGTCATTTAGCAGACGCTCTTGTCCGGAGCGACTTGCAGGAGCAATTGGGGTTGGGTGCCTTGCTCGGGGGCACATCGGCAGATTTTTCGCCTGGTCGGCTCGGGGATTGGAACCGGCGACCTCTCGGTTGCTGACATGGTGCTCTTGGTTATTGGGCTACCTGCCGCCCCATATGAGTTTAAGGTTGTGCCGTTGGTTGATTATGTGATAAGGTTTAATGGGTAATCGGACCATAACTAATGTGGTTATAGAAGTAATGTATAAATAGTAGAGAGCCAATAGAGGGTTCCATGAACTATTATGTTTTGTTGGGCATTTTAATAGCATAAGGTGAAATATGTGTGTATGAGTGAATTCAACGGCTGGTATGAATGGTAACCGGATACTACTGAGTATTTGGTTTGTTGATGTTGAATCGAAGATTTGTAGTGTGGTTGGGGTTAAATAGAAAGACTCACTTATTTAATAGGGAATGGGTGTAGGGATTAGAGAGTTTTTACGTGTATTAAACGTTGAATTAGATAGCTTTAGAAGTATTCTAGATAGGTCTATGAAAATATGTTACAAGTACGAATGACATTATTTCCTAAGAAGGAATATGATTAGGGAAGGTCCCCGCACCTCCCCCGTTGTGTAGGAAGGAGCAGGGGGGGGAGGGGTGAGAGACAGTACATAGTTCAGATGATAGGAATATAATTAAATGTATGCTTATCAACGTTATCAAGTATTTGTTTTATTAATTAGGGCCGAATCAGAGAGAACAGTTAAAGAAATTGAACAGCGAACTGAAATGGCGATAGAGCTGTGAAAATTGAGTTGAGGACAAAGGAGAATAATTTATTGCTCTGGTTAGCGGGAAAAAATAGAGACAGTCCAGCGAGTTAGATTGAGCTGTAAGATTTCAAGTAGAGGTCTATATACTTGACTGGAAGGAAGTGCTTTGATAAATTCAAATGGTTATTACTTTATTGTATAGGTTGGGTAACACCAGTGGTGTATGAAAATAAGTGGTGAATTCTAAAACGATAATTTGGTTTCGTTACGTGAACAATGGGATATCGTTTTTACTATTAGGATGATGGATTGAATAAACATTGGTTATAAGTATGAAGTTATTAAACAATAGGTTTATATTTTAAAAACATCAATGCAACAGGTTGCAATGATTAAATGAATAGAAAGGGGTTATAGGGTTTTATTAGAAGGTGTAGTGAACTTAATGAAACGTGGTATTATATAGTGTCTTCCAGGATTGATGGAAGTCTCCTATAGCATTATGTTAAGGGGATGCCTGGGATAAAATATAATGTCTTACTTACACGGAGTATGTGATTGTATTGGCTAATGAATGAAATATGACATTTACAGGGGCGAAAGGATCAATAGAAGGGGAGACAGATTTTCCTATGTGTTGGTAACAAAATTGATAATGGATCATTTGAGATGAGATCACATGGAGCAGATTTAGGGGTTCAATAATCATTGTGAGATTAGTTATGAGGAATTAGATTGATACAAACGATTATTGATGAGTTAGGACTGGGGATATCTGTATCATGTTTTGTGTGTGCTTACCATCTTTAGATTACTGAGGGTAATTGAAGGTTGACAAAATGTATAACCAGGAGAAAGAGATTAGTTTATGTCATTGGAATGTTGCCAAGGGCTAGGGGGAGCAGTAGTGAAGTTAGGCAGTATTTAGGTCATAAAAGGGAGCTACCAAATTAAGTGGGGCCTGGCTATCTTTGATTGTTGTTTTTCAATTGGGTTTTTCAAATAAAAAACAACACACCTAGTATGATGATTATAAAGCGTTGTTATGTTGAATTTAGGGGATTTTCAACAGTTCATAGGTGGTGTTTACTATGCTGTGGGATGGAACGGTTTGTTAGGTGATATTTGAAACATTAAAATAACAGAAGAGGGAGAGAGCTTTCCCTGAATGAAAGATATCTGTTGCTAGTCAATTGTACTAATCTTGGATTACTTTTACGGGATAGAAGTAAGTTGAGATATTATCAAATGTTGTCATTTACATTTCATTTTTATTATGCTTTAATAAACAACAAGTTGGTATTTGAAACTAAATTAATGCAATGAGCTGCAGTAATCAGAGGAAGGCACAATCTAATGCGAAACAGCTATTGCCTAGATCATTGATTTAGTAATAAGATCAGGAAGATATGAATAATAGGAAGCTGGATAGGATAATTTAAGATAGGGACTAGCTGTCCAGAAATAGATGAAGAATTATGAGCTTTTTGGGAATGATAGACTGCTGTAAAGCTTGGGTACTCCATTATGTACTGCATACTGGTAAATGAAGTAATCTTATCTATGGGAAGGCAATGGCAGCCCATGGTAAAATCATTTGGAACTCTGAGGAGGAAGAACAATTTATGAAGAGAAAAAAGTTGCTCACTTCCCAAACAGTCTTAGGTTTTCCTACATATAACAGGGATTTTACCCAAATGGTAGAGAGTAAAGAGGGATATATGACATTGGTCGTGATTTAAAGATGGTGATGAGGGAGTATTTTTTTGTGGGCCATTAGATATAACTGGGTTAATCACGAACATAGAGTTTTTATTCTTTGTTGCTAGGCAGAAGACTTAGGTGACCTAGGGTCGAAGTGCTTGCTCTTACTTCAATCCATGGCTGTCTTTTGTCTCTCTTCAAACATTATGAAGGGAGCGGCACCAGGGTTGAGCAGAGTTCAGGCTAAAACCTGTCTCTCCTTTGCTATCTTCTTGATTGATTACAGCATGAAGGGGGGGGGGTTGTGTTAGGTTTGAAAGATTTAAGTATGGACCTGTCATGTCCAACCATCAGTCTTCAGGTCAAGCCCGGGAGAGCCGTGGTAGAACAGAGTTTGAACTAAACATGAGTGTTTTTACAAGATAAGAGATTGATTGATTGGATTACTATTGATTCTGAACTGAATGAAAGTTGAATTTAGTTGCCATAAAAGACAAAGGAAGTGGGAGGAGCAATAAAGAAGCATGGGACAGTCTCAAAAATAAATAAGGGATGGCAATTGGATGATAAATTACCAATATTACCTAAGTGATTGTTTAGGTAGGTGGTAATATTGACACATGAGCAGAACCATGTGTCAAGAGGGGGGAATAGGCTAGTGGTAGGATTAAATAATATACGAAGGAGAGGACAAAATACTTTTATAAAAATAAAAATAAAATTTAGATACAGTCTAGAAAGAGAATACTGATGTGAGCGGTATGCCAGAGGTTTTGTGCCCCACAGGTGAACTAAAGGAGAAGGTGACCCACTCTATCTAACCATGTGACTGGTGAGCATCCAGTCCCTAAAGAAGAAAGACTGGAAGCAGGTCTGTTGGGAAAGGCCCTATCAGGTTATATTGGTCACTGCCTTTGCCTTTAGAATAGCATAAAGAGCAACCTGGGTCCACGTTACCCACTCCAAAAAGGTAAGAACACATACAAGCACCACTGAACACACGCAGAGTTAGAGAGAAGAACTGGACCAATAGGGTCTGGGGATCACCTCTGTTAACGAAGATCTCCTACCCCGACCTATCATCACTGTAGTGTGTTCTCAGGGTGTGAGTATGGGGTGTTACCAAGCAGAAAGACTGAGGACAGGAGAGGGTTGGCGGTTTTTGGGAATAGGGGTAACTTGAGCTGCATCACCTAGGTTCACTTTAACTCCTGGCGAATACCAGTGTTACAGACATAGAAATGACACCCGTAACTTGGGTGATTTTGATGGCTGTAAGGAGATAATTCATGTGACTGATTTAGATAGGGGAGGGGGGAAAAACATTATGAACCTTAACATCCCTCTGACTGATGTGTGGTGGGCATGTACTAACAAAGGGAGCATTCGACAGACATTACCAGAAGGATGGGTGGGTACTTGTGCCCCAGTATTGTTGGTCCAACCTGTAAGAATTAGTCATCAAAGACCAGTGACAGGAAGAATAATCAGGAGGAGAAGAAATATAGGTCAGGAAGGAAATAACCCAATTTGGATAGATGGTATAGGCATCCCCAGGGGTGTTCCAGACGAATACAAAGCTATGAATCAATTATGGGAGGGTTTTACCACAAAATTTTTCTGGTGGGTGACAATAAACAAGAATGTGGATTGGATAAATTATATCTATTACGACCAACAACGATTTATTGGCGGGACTAGGGATGCAGTAAAAGGGATTTCTGAAATTATGCGCCATCCCACTCATGACTTAGTAAAAGAGGTTGGCTCTAGATCAGGCAGAAAGGGCCAATGTCTATAGAATGATAAGCCATTGTAGCACATTTATCCCTAACAACACCACACTGGATGGGACAGTCACCAGAGTTCTTGCAGAATTAACTGCACTAAGTAAAGAATGAGCTGAGAACTCAGAAGTTAGTACATCGTGGATAGGGTGGTTTGATGAAATGTTTGGTAAATGGAAAACCATAGCAGCCACCATCTTAGGGGCGGTCAGTGTTTGTATGGGTATTCTTGTATTATGTGGTTGTTGTCTTGTTCCCTGTGTCCGAGGATTGGTGAGTAAGGCGTTGGTGAAATGCAGTATCTCAACAATGATGAGAGATGGACCGACTCCGGACTCTGACCAGGGGAATGTGAAAAACGATCCTCCAGGCTTGGTGGATGACGAGGATTTTGACCCTGAAAGATCGCCATTGAAAGCATTCCAGGGTGAAGGGGACTAAGAAACGGTTTATAGGTGGGCGGAGCAAAGTGCCTTTGTGTGTCAAGGGATATAAAAGCTGTATGTATGTTTTTTGGCGCCAGAGCTCTCCATGATTAAAAATACAGATTATTCTTGCTGGTTGCGGACCTTTGTTTAATTCATGATTAAACCAGAGAATTTACACCCTCTGGGAATTATTCAGAGCATTAAGTTTGATTAATTAGAGATAGAAATTCTCGTGACACTTGGAGTATGCAGCATTACTAGTTATTGGTTATGGCCCTCTCATGAAATAATTACTTTTGGGAATTACATTTGATGACATTTAGTTACATTTAACTGGTTTTGAATCACTCATATCTGTATCAGTTTGAAATCAATAGGGCAGGGGCAAACGTTTGGGGTGTATGCACTGTTTAAACTGATAGTGTTCAAAGGACAAACTAAATCTGATAATAATTTTCATATCACTGCTTCGAAGAGAATTTGGTGAAGACAGTCATCTAAATTCTAGAATGTCGGATGGAAGTTTTGGGAGGCTGCCGAATCGGGGAAGGAAACAAATCAGTTGCTTTGTTATTTAACTTCAACGACTCATGACACGTCATAGGATATCAACTGTGACAAGAGGTGGCTGTTATTTGAGTGATAGTTTGACTCTCAAATCCATGTATAGGTGTGAGGTCAGCGACTTTTATAAAGAGAGCACCCCGAATTTTCCCTGCCATTTGAGTTTGAAAATGATAGTAGAATTCTAAGTCCTAAGACCACCAGCGCATATGACAAAATCAACGATACAAAACCAATGATATTGATCTGTTTTAAGCAACTGATTTTGTGTCCTTGTGATCACTATAAACATTTACACTAACATCTCTAATCTGAGTTTAAAATGATGCGCAATTACCCTCAATTCGATACGGTCAAAACATGAGGTTGTGTAATGTAGTAGCACATACTGTCCAAATAAATCAACATTTCAATTTAGGCTGATTCTGTACACATATATTCCTCACTAGTTCAACCATTTATGCACTCACTAACTGTAAGTCGCTCTGGATAAGAGCGTCTGCTAAATGACTAAAATGTAACATTTACAGAGTAAAAAAATGCTCTTAATGTGCAATTTAACCGGGCGCTCTAGAAAGAGCTCCCATAGTGACTGTGCAGCAGCCCGATCATTCGCCCTGCCTACTTATTATAACCTGTCAAGCCCTAGTATTGATATTATTCTATTCATTGTTATTTCAGAACACATTGTATGGACACTACAATTAAATAAATACAGCTTTATTGGACAATCTCACAGGTAAATATGAATGTTTATGTTAAACTGCAATCAAGATTAAAGACCAGTAAACTGAGGAACAGCCTCTCTCTTGTGTCTCTGGAGCACAAGCTTCATATCCTTGCCTACTCACACCAGTGATAATTCTCTGAGGTTCTCAACCTCTTCAACACACCATAACAATATGAGAGTGATTCAAGGCTGCACAAACATTTGCAGTATGACCAATAGAAGAATCCTGTCCGATTTTGGAACAAGTCCTATTGAACTCCTATGGGATTCTACCCTATAAGATAGGTCCTATCCTATAGGACAGGTTTCAAAATCTGATAGGATTTTCTATTCATTTTTTTTTATTGGAATCCTATAGGATTTTTTGACTAGAGACTTCTTTGCAGGCATCACTAGAACGTATCCACCGGGTTGGTCATTTATGCTCATCCAAATGTCATGTGGATGGTGAAGCTTTCCTGATCCCATCCATGGCAGCTAAGACATGCCGGTCAGAGGGAAGGGAAGGTGTCAAGATCCAATAGCCTTGGTTGGGGCATCAGTAATCTGAGCACACAGGTCCATCTCAATACTCGGTCCAACACCATCATTTACAATGCACAGGAAGGACCTGGGATACAGCTCTGCATACAGAATACAGGTCTGCGTCCCGTGGAAGGAGGAATCAAGGTTTTCTGTGGTGGACACAGTGTGAAGGAAGGATTGATATGGTGGGAAATGAGAATGAATCCCTCTTTGTGTAGGTTCATCGCAATGGCTGAAGTTGTTGAAGTGGTCTTGACGCCACACAAAGAATACCATAGTCAGAGCCATATACAGTATATACAGCTCTGAACATGGTGTAGCATTTTTCATACGACACTTGTTGTGTCAATAAGTCTGTGGTTCAAACCAGTTCAATAATTCACATTGAGTCATCATATAGCAGATATTGTGTACTGAATGTTATTGATGTGTAGAATAGGCTACATAATGTTGTGGTATAAATTAATATTGAAATGGTGAGCTGCAATCCAAAAAATCCTGATGATGTTTTGAGGAGCATCAATGTCCGCTTAATTGGAGATTTCGTATGCATGAAGATATTGTATGCAAAGCCATGAGTCATGAAGATTATAATTGGACAATTTATCAAGGGTGTAAACAAAAATGCATCCATTCTGTTCAAAAGAACATGGTCAATATCAAAACAGGAGAGAAAACAACCCCATTGAGAGTCTATTATACTCACGGAAAATGTAATAGATTTCCTTACAGCATCTATAGCCTACTCCCATCTTTCCTTGGAAGACGATCAAAATGGTAACAATATTATGGAGAGCATCTGTAAGAATTAGATAAGAATAACATTACAATGAAGTATCATATGTTAATGTACAAACATGAATAGCTATTCTTGTATACTCAAAATGACAGTGCAGTAGTTGGGACAAATTGTACTCTGCATTGACAAGCAAGGCATTGAAGTTGTGTCATAACATGCAATAGCTTTGACTGACTCAGAGACAAATCTATTCATAAAGATTTACAAACATTGAGATGAAGATGTCAAAGCACAGCACAGAGTTGCTAAGCAACTGGCCATGGGAGCAAACAAACTGGAGTGGGTGTGGTAGGATAGGATCTAATCACAATCATTTGCTGATTTGATGTACAAAAACCCAGGGGCACAACTTTCACTGGGGACGGGGGGGACATGCCCCCCAGTTTTATCATTGGAATGTGATACAAAACGAGGCAACGGTGTGCTTTAGGACCATGCGGACGCCTCGGAGCGGTCGGGTAGGCAGTTTGGAGTGTTTATCCGACTGTCCCCCCCCACTTCTAAAACCAAAGTTGTGCCCCTGCAAAAACCTAATAAAAAGATTAAAAGTGGTCAGCTAAGGTCATCACTGCTTCCTCAGATTTGATTAAATGAGGGAAAGGATTTGTGAGTAATGAGCAAAAGGAGATTGATATGGGCACAATAATTATATTTATTTGATGAATAATTCCTACAGATACAGTTGAGCATTTATCAGTGCCATCACTGCATTTGGTCTAGAAATGGCTCCATAGTCATCAAACGTTCACTTTGTGAATTCTGCCTGCATCCAACATTGTCAGGACCGGTCAAGAAATTGGCAAACACAATCAATTAAACACAAATGATGAAAACTGACATGTCGATGACTGAGTTCAGCACATAAAGAAAGTTAATAAGTCCTCATTAAATTGTACTGTATCTGATTAGACAACAATAATGTCAGGTAAACATATATTTTTGATACACCTGCCTACCTGAGTAAAACTTAGACAGTGAAGCAGGTAGACATGCTATTTTGATTTTCAACCATTCAACTCATACTTTAAAGCCTTTCAAATAACCTAGTACCTGCGTGTCACCACAGGTACATTTGCAAATAAGAAATACCATCTTCAGGCTGAATCCCCTAACACCAGTGGATGATTTATGGGTCTAAGTCAGAGTTACGCGATGGATGCATCTCAAATTATGATGTGTCCTATCATCACAGTGATTTGTATCATGATGCCTTGGGCAGGTTGTCCTCTGGTGTGGTCTCATACTTCTTAGGGACTGTACGTTATTTATAATGAGGGATACCTGGAGAAAACCGGACCTTTCTGAAATGAAAATGGATAGCCCTCCCTTCAGTAAAATATATTTTTACCCGACCCTCCCTTATACCCAAAATAATAATTAAAGCAAATTGGATAGCAGAGAACATGCCTACCATTTACCTTCACTCCTAGGACAGACCAGAGCCTTAGATATGCAGTTTTAGAAACTGTTCTTCGTTTTGTAAGCATTACATGGCAAAGTAGCCAGAAGGTTGTGGATTCGCAGACCTCCGCGGATAAGGGTAGGGGTGAAAAGAGATCCATTATAATAACATCACTGCATTAATCTATCATCTTATTTGTGGTCCGAGAAAATATAACCTTTTATAAAAGCATTTCATGCAATTCTACGTCATTTTATATGACTGGAGACAAGCATAATCTTTCTTAATACAACAACAAAGCATGACAACGAATGAGCGCATGCTGCAGCACCAGAGACGTTTTGATTTCTATACAGGCTATTGTTGAAAAAGAAGATAGACAACTTTAGCACTGTTCCAAACTTAGACTATCAACTGTAAAAATGTAGCGCAAAAAAACAAGTTACTGAAGTATCTGAACATCAATGAATTCGAGCAGCCACATACAGTGGGGAGAACAAGTATTTGATACACTGCCGATTTTGCAGGTTTTCCTACTTACAAAGCATGTAGAGGTCTGTAATTTTTATCATAGGTACACTTCAACTGTGAGAGACGGAATCTAAAACAAAAATCCAGAAAATCACATTGTATGAGTTTTAAGTAATTAATTTGCATTTTATTGCATGACTTAAGTATTTGATCACCAACCAACCAGTAAGAATTCCGGCTCTCACAGACTTGTTAGTTTTTCTTTAAGAAGCCCTCCTGTTCTCCACTCATTACCTGTATTAACTTCACCTGTTTGAACTCGTTACCTGTATAAAAGACACCTGTCCACACACTCAATCAAACAGACTCCAACCTCTCCACAATGGCCAAGACCAGAGAGCTGTGTAAGGACATCAGGGATAACATTGTAGACCTGCACAAGGCTGGGATGGGCTACAGGACAATAGGCAAGCAGCTTGGTGAGAAGGCAACAACTGTTGGCGCAATTATTAGAAAATGGAAGAAGTTCAAGATGACGGTCAATCACCCTCGGTCTGGGGCTCCATGCAAGATCTCACCTCGTGGGGCATCAATGATCATGAGGAAGGTGAGGGATCAGCCCAGAACTACACGGCAGGACCTGGTCAATGACCTGAAGAGAGCTGGGACCACAGTCTCAAAGAAAACCATTAGTAACATACTACGCCGTTATGGATTAAAATCCTGCAGTGCAAAAAAGGTCCCCCTGCTCAAGCCAGCGCATGTCCAGGCCCATCTGAAGTTTGCCAATGACCCTCTGGATGATCCAGAGGAGGAATGGGAGAAGGTCATGTGGTCTGATGAGACAAAAATATAGCTTTTTGGTCTAAACTCCACTCGCCGTGTTTGGAGGAAGAAGAAGGATGAGTACAACCCTTAAGAACACCATCCCAACCGTGAAGCATGGAGGTGGAAACATCATTCTTTGGGGATGCTTTTCTGCAAAGGGGACAGGACGACTGCACTGTATTGAGGGGAGGATGAATGGGGCCATGTATCCCGAGATCTTGGCCAACAACCTCCTTCCCTCAGTAAGAGCATTGAAGATGGGTCGTGGCTGGGTCTTCCAGCATGACAATGACCCGAAACACACAGCCAGGGCAACTAAGGAGTGGCTCCGTAAGAAGCATCTCAAGGTCCTGGAGTGGCCTAGCCAGTCTCCAGACCTGAACCCAATAGAAAATCTTTGGAGGGAGCTGAATGTCCGTATTGCCCAGCGACAGCCCCAAAACCTGAAGGATCTGGAGAAGGTCTGTATGGAGGAGTGGGCCAAAATCCCTGCTGCAGTATGTGCAAACCTGGTCAAGACCTACAGGAAACATATGATCTTTGTAATTGCAAACAAAGGTTTCTGTACCAAATATTAAGTTTTGCTTTTCTGATGTATCAAATACTTATGTCATGCAATAAAATGCAAATTAATTACTTAAAAATCATACAATGTGATTTTCTGGATTTTTGTTTTAGATTCCGTCTCTCACAGTTGAAGTGTACATATGATAAAAATTACAGACCTCTACATGCTTTGTAAGTAGGAAAACCTGCAAAATTGGCAGTGTATCAAATACTTGTTCTCCCCACTGTATCATCAGGTAGGCCTTTATGCACTTAAAAAAAAAAATTTTGGGGAAACTATCATTTTCTAATTTATTCTATTTTATTCCATGATATTGTTGTTACAAAATAGATTTGTGTTGACTGTGATTAATTTAGTGCTAGGCTAAATTAACAAACTAGGCATACATAGCTCACTGCTGTCACGCCCTGACTCTAGGGACTTGTATTTGTTGAGTCAGGGTGTGTATTTTCTGTACTGGGTTTGTCTATGTTAGTTTCTAGATCGTTTAGATCTATTTTGGCCAGGGTGGTTCCCAATCAGAGGCAGCTGTAGCTCGTTGTCTCTGATTGGGGACCATACTTAGGTAGCCTGTTGGCACTAGTGGGGTGTGGGATCTTGTTCCGTGTGAGGTATGTTATTTGTCTACCTTGGACGTCACGTTTCGTTTGTTGTTTTGTCGTGTGTTTAGTCGTCAATAAACATGATTGCATATCACGCTGCGCTTTGGTCCGTCTCATCCGTAAACGATCGTGACAACTGCATGATCCTCAAACTAAAGACTGGCCAAACAAGTGTTTCTAAAAGTGAATTCAAAGGCACTGTAGAATGACTGTATACAGTGCCTTCAGAACGTATTCACACCATTTGACTTTTTCCACATTTTGTTGTGTTACAGCCTGAATTTAAAATGGATTAAACTGAGCTTTTTTTGTCACTGGCCTAAACACAATACACCATAATGTCAAATTAATTAAAAATGAAAAGCTGAAATGTCTTGAGTCAATAAGTATTCAACCCTTTTGTTATGGCAAGCCTAATTAAGTCGAGGAGTAAAAATGTGCTTAACAAGTCACATAATAAGTTGCATGGACCCACACATACAATGATCTGTAAGGTCCCTCAACCAAGCAGTGAATTTCAAACACAGATTCAACCACAAAAACCAGAGAGGTGTTCTAATGCCTCGCAAATAAGGGCACCTATTGGTAGAAAAAAGCAGACATTGAATATCCCTTTGAGCATGGTGAAATTATGAATTACACTTTGGATGGTGCATCAATACACCCAGTCACAAAGATACAGGTGTCCATCCTAACTCAGTTGCCGGAGAGGAAGGAAACTGCTCAGGGATTTCACAATGAGGCCAATGGTGACTTTAAAACAGTTACAGAGTTTAATGGCTTTAATAGGAGAAAACTGAGGATGGATCAATAACATTGTAGTAACTCCACAATACCAACCTAATTGACAGAGGGAAAAGAAAGAAGCGTGTACATAAAACAAAACATTCCAAAGCATGCATCCTGTTTGCAACAAGGCAGTAAAGTAATACTGTAAAAAATGTGGCAAAGCAATTAACTTTTTGTCCTGAATACAAAGTGTTATGGGGCAAATCCAATTCAACACATTACTGAGTACCACTCTCCATATTTTCAAGCATAGTGGTGGCTGCATCATGTTATGGGTATGCTTGTAATCGTTAAGGACTGGGGAGTTTTTCAGGTTTAAAAAAAACGGAATGGAGCTAAGCACAGGCAGTTGCTTACTGTCTTCTTGCTTACCAAGAAGACAGTGAATGTTCCTGAGTGGCCGAGTTACAGTTTTGACTTAAATCGACTTGAGAATCTATGGCAATTAGACAGAGCTTGAAGAATTAAAAAAATAATAATGGGCAAATGATGCACAATCCAGGTGTAGAAAGCTCTTAGAGATTTACCCATAAAGACTCACAGCTGTAATCGCTGCCAAAGGTGCTTCTACAAAGTATTGACTCTGGGGTGTGAATACTTCTGTAAATGAGATCTTTCCGTATTTCATTTTCAATAAATTAGCAACAAAAATGTGTGTAGATGGGTGAAAAAAACAAACAATGTAATCAATTTTTAATACAGGCTGTAACAACAAAATGTGGAATAAGTCCAGGGGTATGAATACTTTCTGAAGGCACTGTAGCCTAATAAGGCATTCTTTCCCCACATTATTATTTAATTCTAAGTAATTCTATATATTTTATTTTATACAGCCTAAATGCGAAATGTATAGCCATGTTGTTGAGCGCTCCTGCCAGCGTGTCACTAATGCTTCACAATTGATTTCTTAAATGGCAGGCTATAGCCTTGAAATAAGAATAATATAGCCTAAATAATTCATTTTAGTTCCTTCTTAGGCTACCTGGCTTGTTCCTGACTGATTTAGAGTTAGTATGTTGTTTAATAGCCTGTTGAAATGTCGAACATCAATTTATAGTGACAGAATCACACATTACTTCCCAAGCAAAGTAAATGTTTTGTCTCCTCAGCTATAGAAGGTTGTAGCACAGCCTCTGAATGTCATAGAGACAAACCAAAGATATCCCATATGCATCGGAGTCACATCTTTCCCCGGCATTTTACAGATTGCTTCTAGCATAAAGCATTGCGGACTAAAGCGTCGTTATAGATCGCTTTATATAATCAGGTCCATTAAGCTAATAAGGGGTAGGCCTATACTTTTAGCCATTTTCTTTAACAAAAGCTAAAATACCCTCACATACCCCCTCAATAGCGGAGCACATGGTCTCTTGGGCTAGAACAAACTGTGTCTATATGCGTCAAGACCATTTTTTTTCACAGTCACATCTTTGACATATGCCTAAAGCTTTTGTCTTGCTCTCTACATCTCACAAAAAGCAAATTGACGGCTATCAACAATAAAAACCTGTTTGCTACATGTCCAGTGTTCCTTCAGTAAGCTACAACATGTCCCATGTTCTTCGAATAAGTAAGATGGCTGTTTTCCAGGGAGGGTGAGTGGCACTGACCAGTGACGGAAAAAGTACCCAAATGTCATAAAAGTAAAGATACCTTAATAGAAAATGACTCAAGTAAAAGTACCCCAGTAGAATACTACTTGAGTAAAAGTCTAAAACTATTTGGTTTTACATATACTTAAGTATCAAAAGTAAATGTAATTGCTAAAATACACTTAAGTATCAAAAGTAAAAGTAAAAGTGTAAATCATTTCAAATTCCTTATATTAAGCAAACCAGACAGCACAATTTTCTTGTTTTTGATTTATTTATGGATAGCCAAGGGTACACTCCAACACTCAGACATCATTAACAAACGAAGCATGTGTGTTTAGTGAGTCCGCCAGATCAGAGGCTGTAGGAATGACCAGAGATATTCTCTTGATAAGTGCATGAATTGGACCATTTTCCTGTACTGCTAAGCATTCAAAATGTAACGAGTACTTTTGGGTGTCAGGGAAAATGTGCGGAGTAAAAAGTACAGGAATAGGAATGTAGTGATGTAAAAGTTGTCAAAAATATAAATAGTAAAGTACAGATACCCCAAAAAACTACTTGAGTAGTACTTTATGCTTAAGTATTTTACACCACTGGCGCTGACATACTTGGAGACGGTGACAACTTACTGCTAATGTGGTGGGGCAGCTCTGAGTAGTCACAGGTCAGCCCCGCCTGGTGCACCTTAATCATCACCACCACCATCCCAGAGGGAGACAAAGGGAGACAAAATCACAGGTCAGACCCTGCTGTTGCACATTCATCATCATCAACATAATCATCATCACCCCTATTGGAGAGGGAGAAGCACCAGGAAGGGAGAGAATAGTATGAGCCATCCAAATAATGAAAGCCAGCTTTTTATCAGCATTGTGCCTTTAAGAGTAAAAGGTTGGAAAGAGGAAGCAAAATGAAACCCTTTTAGCTGTTAATGACAGGCTATATATAGAGATTGACGTTTTCATCATTAGTGCTACATTATGTTCTTCCTCATCCCATTTTCCTTCCTTTCCTGGAAATAAATTGAATGAGCAATTCAAAACACCAATGGTGATGACTATATCGGTGAAAAAAGCAGTCCATTTACAAGTTTGTAGTCCCGGGCCTCGTTATGATTGTGCAGGCTACCCACTAGCTTGACCAGAGATTTCATACTAAAAAACAACAGAGATACGAATAAAACCTTAGAAAACAAGTATGAGTTATAGATTTTCCACCATCAGATCCTCCTCTCCACCCTCTCCGAGTTGGGCATCTCCGGCGCTGCTCACTCTTGGATTGCGTCCTACCTGAGAGGTCGCTCCTACCAGGTGGCTTGGCGAGAATCTGTCTCCGCACCACGTGCTCTCACCACTGGTGTCCCCCAGGGCTCAGTTCTAGGCCCTCTCCTATTCTCTCTATACACCAAGTCACTTGGCTCTGTCATATCCTCACATGGTCTCTCCTATCATTTCTACGCAGACGACACACAATTAATCTTCTGATAACCAGGTGGCGAATCGCATCTCTGCATGTCTGGTAGACATATCAGTGTGGATGTCGGATCACCACCTCAAGCTGAACCTCGGCAAGATGGAGCTGATCTTCCTCCCGGAGAAGGACTGCCCGTTCCATGATCTCGCCATCACGGTTGACAACTCCATTGTTTCCTCCTCCCAGAGTGCAAAGAACCTTGGCGTGACCCTGGACAACACCCTGTCGTTCTCCGCTAACATCAAAGCGGTGACCCGATCCTGCAGGTTCATGCTCTACAACATTCGCAGAGTACGACCCTACCTTACACAGAAAGCGGCACAGGTCCTAATCCAGGCACTTGTCATCTCCCGTCTGGATTACTGCAACTCGCTGTTGGCTGGGCTCCCTGCCTGTGCCATTAAACCCCTACAATTTATCCAGAACGCTGCAGCCCGTCTGGTGTTCAACCTTCCCAAGTTCTCTCATGTCACCCCGCTCCTCCGCACACTCCACTGGCTTCCAGTTGAAGCTCGCATCTACTACAAAACCATGGTGCTTGCCTACGGAGCTGTGAGGGGAACGGCACCTCCTTACCTTCAGGCTCTGATCAGACCCTAAACCCAAACGAGGGCACTACGTTCATCCACCTCTGGCCTGCTAGCCCCCCTACCTCTACGGAAGCACAGTTGCTGCTCAGCCCAGTCAAAACTATTCGCTGCTCTGGCACCCCAATGGTGGAACAAGCTCCCCCACGACGCCAGGACAGCGGAGTCACTGACCACCTTCCGGAGACACTTGAAACCCTACCTCTGTAAGGAATACCTGGAATAGTATAAAAGTAATCCTTCTACCCACCCCCCCATTAAAAATAAATAAAATAGGGTGGTTGTCCCACTGGCTATCATAAGTTGAATGCACCAATTTGTAAGTCGCTCTGGATAAGAGTGTCTGCTAAATGACGTAAATGTAAAAATGTAAATGAACATCACCTCCACAACAAGGAGGCACCCTACAGTCCCATGCCTGTATCTCTTTAACTAAAATGATAACCTTATGACAGCCAAATCTAATTCAGACTGTGAGCAGCCAGGTCACCTGTGATACAAGTCAGTATTTCATGTCCATCCATGTCTGAGGACGTCAGGAAATGACGTGGAAACCGGCCACTCGGGGCAACAGTGAGCGCTGTTACCTTCAAGTAGGTTTTGGTTTTGCCAGGGTGCTGTGTATGGGGATGGCAGATGGGTGTAAGCATCTGCCTCTGATTACAAAGGTTGCAAATTCTAATCCATCGATAAAGTAGTTTTTTATATTTTTGTTTTAAGCCTATCCTAAACCTTAACTCTTACCGTAACCATTTGGAGTTAATGCCTGAACTTCACCCTAACCTTCAAAATTTGGAGTTAATGCTTAAACTTAACCTTAAACACTTCTAAATTTGACGTTTGGAACAACTTCGAAATTTGACGTTTGAGAAACATGGATGAACATCTAATTCTGACATGAGACTATGAGAGCTGTTAGCAACGAGAGGCAGACAACAGAGAGGTGATCAACCCCCAAGGAAAACTTGATTACACACAAAATGTATAATATCTGTTCATGGTAGGAAAAGCAGAGATATAAATATCACAATAAGTAGATCTCAATCTAATCTCTCCCTAGTTCTGATATGGTGCTGGTATTATATGATTGACCAGTGCTGAGAGAAGGGTTCTTAAGAATAAAGGGTTCCGACTGAAGATTAGGCCTAGCTGGGGTGATGCAGCAGTTTCTGCCTGGCAGCTAGAGCAGATTGATCCAGGGTTTGCAACAGAGTTACTGTAAGGCAGGTATAGATTTACCCTTTCCATGGTTGGCAGCCCAGCGCCTGACAATCTCCTTACTATCATCCTCCACCAGGTCTGCAAACGCTGCCTCCAGATCCTCCAGCTGCCGGATACGTCTCTCCACACACTGTCAACTCCTCAAGAAAATAACACAACATGACACAGTTGTAGTGTACAGTAGAAGACACTTTCGGAAAAGGCAGTATCTCTTATCTCATCTGGGTCTTCACTAGGTTTAATGAAGCTGTATAGATAGCTCCTGTAGAATACTGTACTCCTCTTATGGTATACAGAGGAGGGGGACTAAAACTGATGGCGTCAAATCATGACATGATTGCCAAGGAAAAACCAACATGTCTAAACATCTTAAAACACTTCAGCTGATACTAAGTAAGATATCTGCTACATCTCAGCAGTATAGGCTTCCTTGAGAAGGCTAAGCCTCTCGTTTCCAACAGTTACAGATCATTGCCTTTACCTGTGTATACATCTCCTTGAAGGGATTCTTACAAGAGAAAAAAAATCAAGGTCGATGTCAAGTATGTATGGATCAGTTTGTTTGATAATGGAGAGAAGGCTGTTCACAGCGTAGGTCGTTGAGACCTCAATGTCAGTCTTTGAACAAGGCTGTTTGCAAGGCTCCTTTTCATCTTCTTTGTTGTTGCCATTCCTGCTGCAGCTGCTCCCTGAGGTTCTACTGCCACCTGGTGGCTGAACTCTTTCAGTACAGCTACTAGATCTGCTCTCAGGCTTGGAAGCTGAAGCAGAGGAGGATTGAGCGTCATTCACATCCCCAGCTCCCTTTTTCTTTGTCCTGGGTCTTTTGGCAGAGCTCTTCCCAATGTTACTCTCCCTGTCTTTCCTCTGGCAACGCTACACAGGGTTCACTCGGACAACACTCTGTCCCAGAGGTTTAGGATTCTCCAGAGGATTCTGAGAAACATATACGCTAGGCCGTCACTTAAAAGGTAATCGTCCTTACTTGTAACTCTGAAACAAAAGAAAAGAAAGGAGAATAAGAAACGTCTTTGGGTCAAACCACACCTTTCTGTATAAGGCATCCACAAAGTCAGGATTT
Source organism: Coregonus clupeaformis (assembly GCF_020615455.1). Classification (NCBI taxonomy): domain Eukaryota; kingdom Metazoa; phylum Chordata; class Actinopteri; order Salmoniformes; family Salmonidae; genus Coregonus; species Coregonus clupeaformis. The sequence continues at coordinate 37,723,846 of NC_059205.1, read as the reverse complement.
GCAAAGAAAACCAGTGTCGACTCAGGTGGGTTAATGACCTGATGGTGGTTGTCTTTTCCCACAGATCTGCTGTGCCCAGTAGGGATGGAACCATGCCATGTGAGACACATGCCCAGCATATACGATGGGCATGATCCAGTTCTTAATGCTCAGCTCATTGCAAACAGAGAACAATACATGATCAGTGAGTGAATGCATGTAATGTATCTGCAAATCAGTGTCGGTCGGTGCTGTTTAAGATGAGGGAGGATGATTCTTTTTTTCATTCATATTCCATTCACCCAGCTCAATGTAACATCGACAGGTTCAAGCTACTACATGCTACTCTAATTTTCCCTGTACCCATCATGAGGTTGCTACAACCTAGCCTATGAATGAACGTTTACAACTTAGAGCATGATAACTTTACTCATTGTAAATATAATTCCTTCTCGCAAATATCTACGCGCTCTCCTCCTCTCACCTTTTCCCTTCGCTTGTGGACTTCAGTGCACAACACATCAGCTGTCTGTGACCAGGCGAAAACCTTTCCAAGCCAAACCTTCACATCATGACCGCTAACCGCTACACATAGCGTACATCATTATCATGTCATAGTCAACTAGAACTACTAGAACGAACGCGTTAGTAAACCTACTACAATCATGCAGTACAGTGTACAGTCAGAAAGCAGTTTAGCAGTTACACAAGCTTAACTTGACTAGGAAGAGTTCCAGTGTTGGATAGCCATAGCCAGCTAGCTAACATATCATCCCTCTCTGTTTGAGTAGGCTAAACTAGCTAGCTGCATAAGCAAAAGATTACCTTGACTTGGAAGAGTTACAGTGTTGAATAGCCACATAGCCAGCTAGCTAACATAGCATCCCTCTCTGTTTGAGTAGGCTAAACTAGCTAGCTGCATTTGCTAGCTAAGTGAAAATAAAAAGAAATACAACCAGCTCTCTCTCTCTCTCTGTCTCTCTGTCTCTCTGTCTCTGTCTCTGTCTCTCTCTCTCTCTCTCTCTCTCTCTCTCTCTCTCTCTCTCTCTCTCTCTCTCTCTCTCTCTCTCTCTCTCTCTCTCTCTCTCTCTCTCTCTCTCTCTCTCTCTCTCTCTCTCTCTCTCTCTCTCTCTCTCTCTCTCTCTCCTTTGTGCCCTTGATCAAGGCACTTAACCCCCACAAAGTAGAACTGTACTGTTAGTCACATGTTGTTAACATGTGGTCAACCCTCCATCTGGAGAGCTCCTGGGTGTGCAAGCTTGGCTTTTGATCCAGTCCTGAAACACCCAAGTCTGCTTATCAAATCAAATCAAATTTGTGTTGGTAACATACACATATTTAGCAGGTGTTATTGCGGGTGTAGTGAAATGCTTGTGTTCCTAGCTCCAACAGTGCAGTAGTATCTAACAATTCACAACAATATACACAAATCTAAAAGTAAAATAATGGAATTAAGAAATATATAAATATTAGGACGATCAATGTCGGAGTGGCATTGACTAAAATACAGTAGAATAGAATACAGTGTATACATATTAAATGAGTAAAGCAGTATGTAAACATTATTAAAGTGACTCATGTTCCATTATTAAAGTGACCAGTGATCCCATGTCTATGTACAGTTGAAGCCGGAAGTTTACATACACCTTAGCCAAATACATTTAAACTCAGTTTTTCACAATTCCTGACATTTAATCCTAGTAAAAATTCCCTGTCTTAGGTCAGTTAGGATCACAACTTTATTTTAAGAAATGTGAAATGTCTGAATAATAGTAGAGAGAATGATTTATTTAAGCTTTTATTTCTTTCATCACATTCCCAGTGGGTCAGAAGTTTACATACACTCAATTAGTATTTGGTAACATTGCTTAAAAAATGGTTTAACTTTCGGGTAGCCTTCCACAAGCTTCCCACAATAAGTTGGGTGAATTTTGGCCCATTCCTCCTGACAGAGCTGGTGTAACTGAGTCAGGTTTGTAGGCCTCATTGCTCGCACACGCTTTTTCAGTTCTGCCCACAAATGTTCTATAGGATTGAGGTCAGGGCTTTGTGATGGCCACTCCAATACCTTGGCTTTGTTGTCCTTAAGCCATTTTGCCACAACTTTGGAAGTATGCTTGGGGTCATTGTCCATTTGGAAGACCCATTTGCGACCAAGCTTTAACTTCCTGACTGATGTCTTGAGATGTTGCTTCAATATATCCACATAATTTTCCTTCCTCATGATGCCATCTATTTTGTGAAGTGCACCAGTCCCTCCTGCAGCAAAGCACCCCCACAGCATGATGCTACCACCCCCATGCTTCACGGTTGGGATGGTGTTCTTCGGCTTGCAAGTTACCCCCTTTTTCCTCCAAACATAACGATGGTCATTATGGCCAAACAGTTCTATTTTTGTTTCATCAGACCAGAGGACATTTCTCCAAAAGGTACGATCTTTGTCCCCATGTGCAGTTGCAAACCGTAGTCTGGCTTTTTTATGGCGGTTTTGGAGCAGTGGCTTCTTCCTTGCTGAGCGGCCTTTCAGGTTATGGCGACATAGGACTCGTTTTACTGTGGATATAGATACTTTTGTATCTGTTTCCTCCAGCATCTTCACAAGGTCCTTTGCTGTTGTTCTTGGATTGATTTGCAATTTTCGCACCAAAGTACGTTCATCTCTAGGAGACAGAATACGTCTCCTTCCTGAGCGGTATGATGGCTGCGTGGTCCCATGGTGTTTATACTTGCGTATTATTGTTTGTACAGATGAACGTGGTACCTTCAGGCGTTTGGAAATTGCTCCAAAGGATGAACCAGACTTGTGGAGGTCAAAAAATAAATTTGGAGGTCTTGGCTGATTTCTTTTGATTTTCCCATGATGTCAAGCAAAGAGGCATTGAGTTTGAAGGTAGGCCTTGAAATATATCCACAGGTACACCTTCAATTGACTCAAATGATGTCAATTAGCCTATCAGAAGCTTCTAAAGCCATGACATCATTTTCTGGAATTTTCCAAGCTGTTTAAAGGCACAGTCACAGTGGGTTTTTCCTGTTCTTTGTGCTATAGCTATTGTATGTTACTCATCCTTCCAGCTCTCGCACTGCCTGTCAAAAAGGTGGCTGGCTTTAGTTTATTGAAGTCTGGGAGTTTCAATGCTCTGCCCCAAGTTTAAGGTGCTGCAGAGTGATCTTTTGTTGAATTATTCCTCATGTTAGTTGCCTTCTCAATCTGAATGTATTTTTAAGTCCACCCGAATGTGATACAAGAAGAAGGTAGATAAACTTTGATGCAGTGTTATTCATCTATACTGTAAGCTGCACACGTGCCATTTGGAATGTATATCTCTCTCTGTGCTCCTCAGGAGACACTGACCACTCTCATTTGGGAATTTTAGTTTAGAGTTTGTCAGGGCCTTGTTAAATAAATGATACCGGTCTGATGGATTTCTATGTTCTTCACCAAAGCTCTCTGTCCCTTTTCCCCTTCAGCCTTTTTCCCCTTCACTTTCTCTGCGTCTCTCTCACTGTGCAGTGTGCACACTCACTGTATTCTATTCTGTATGCTGTATGTTTGTGCAATTCTCTCTCTCTCTCTCTCTCTCTCTCTCTCTCTCTCTCTCTCTCTCTCTCTCTCTCTCTCTCTCTCTCTCTCTCTCTCTCTCTCTCTCTCTTTCAATGTCTTAAATATGTTTTAAATTCTTCTTTTAAAGTTAGATATAAAAAAAAGTCTAAACCCCCACATGTTATTACCAGGGCCAGATTAATGCAGGGGCTTACCGGGGCTGAAGCCCCTGGGCCCAGGCCCGTGGGGGGCCCAAGGGGCAGCAATATGTATTTATTTTGACAAAATAATAATAATACAATTATTAAGGAAATATACACTGGGTATATTATATATACAGTATATATTATATTCGTAGTATATGTTTTTTCACTGCGACCACAGGAAGACCCAGGAGCCCGCTTGTAGACAGCCTGCTGCCGCTCTGCTAATCATCAGATGAGGAGAGGAGGTAGGGGGCCCACATGGGTAACTGGGGGGCCCTGACTTGGTTGGGTAACTGAGTCATAAAATGTTTAACATTTAATGCATAATAAATAAATGTGACTGGTCAATTGTGATTTCTTAATCTGGCCCTGGTTCTTACTGCCTCATCTCATATCAGTGATGTATTCATCATCACCCTCCTTTTGTTTTTCTCTGTCTCAAAGTTCTAAATAGAGCAACTCAGCCAGTGATGTGTATGGTTCATATGGCTCATCCCACACAGCCAGTGCATCTGCCATGGACCATTTGGCTGGCTGATTGGTTATGGCTTCAAAGCCCAGTCCGCTGGAGGTGAGTGGGTGGCTGGGTAAGTGGAGGCTGCCTGCTTCTCTCTAATGTTGAGAATAAGGAAGTGGTGGGGGTAGACTAACTTAACAAGAAGGACTGATTTGATTTGCCTGAAATTCCCTCCACTCCAATCAGTGCCTCCTGGCTATCTCCTTTCTTTTTACCTCGTCAACCGACCTGTCAGATTTTCCTTAGATTTTATTCTCTCCTTTGCCATGATTCTCTGTGAGTGCTCAGTCAGACCCAGTTATATGGTTATAAAATATACTGAACAAATATATAAACGCAACGTGTAAAGTATTGGTCCCATGTTTTATGAGCTAAAATAAAAGATCCCAGACATTTTCCATACGCACAAAAAGCTTATTTAGCTCAAATTTTGTGCACAAATTTGTTTACATTCCTGTAAGTGAGCATTTCTCCTTTGCCAAGATAATCCATCCACCTGACAGGTGTGGCGTATCAAGAAGCTGGTTAAACAGCATGATCATTACACAGGCACACAATGCCACAGACATCTCAAGTTTTGAGGGAGTGTGCAATTGGCATGCTGACTACAGGAATGTCCACCAGAGCTGTTACCAGATAATTGAATGTTCATTCCTTTACCATAAGCCGCCTCCAGTGTTGTTTTAGAGAATTTAAGCAGTATGTCCAACCAGCCTCACATGGCGTTGTGTGGGCGAGCGGTTTGCTGATCTCAACGTTGTGAACAGCGTGCCCCATGGTGGCGGTGGGGTCATAGTATGGGCAGGCATAAGCTACGGACAATGAACACAATTGCGTTTTAGCGATGGCAATTTGAATGCACAGAGATACCGTGACGAGATTCTGAGGCCCATTGTCGTGCCATTCATCCGCCGCCGTTACCTTATGTTTCAGCATGATAATGCACGGCCCCATGTCGCAAGGATCTGTACACAATTCCTGGAAGCTGAAAAAGTCCCAGTTCCATGGCCTGCACCCCATTGAACATGTTTGGATGCTCTGGATCGACGTGTACGACAGCATGTTCCAGTTTCCGCCAATATCCAGCAACTTTGCACAGCCATTGAAGAGGAGTGGGACAACATTCCACAGGCAACAATCAACAGCCTGATCAACTCTATGCGAAGGAGATGTGTCGCGCTGCATGAGTCAAATGGTGGTCACACCAGATACTGACTGGTTTTCTGATCCACACCCCTACAGTTTTTTTAAAGGTATCTGTGACCAACATCTGTATCCCAGTCATGTGAAATACATAGATTAGGGCCTAATGTCCTAATATGAACTGTAACTCAGTAAAATCTTTGAAATTGTTGCATGTTGCGTTTTATAGTTTTGTTCAGTATATTCATTCTGATATATTCGACTTCAGGAAATCCTTATAACAAAAATAATCTGGTTGAGACTCTTGCATGCTTAATTAAGTATCTTCTTATTCAGACATTAAGAACTTCCCAGTGGATTTTGACAGTTCTTCGAATGACTGTTGGACTTTGCTACCTTGTTCTTTGCAAGTGAGGTTTTATTTCTAGCAGAAGTATTTGGGAATCACACAATTCAGCCGCTTATCTGAACAAGCCTTTCTGGCACTTATCACAAGCACATATCATTTCTGCATTATGTAGGCAGGCACACTAGTGTAAATACTGTAAACAACATCGCAAAAGGAAAAACATTTCCATGATTCCAATGATGCAAATTATGTATTTCCTTGCCAACTGCTATAACATATATTTGCACACTTACACATCACATACACGAGTGTGTCGTGTATAGGTCTACAGTCGTGGTCAAAAGTTTTGAGAATGACACAAGTATTGGTCTTCACAAAGTTTGCTGCTTCAGTGTTTTTAGATATTTTTGTCAGATGTTACTATGGTATACTGAAGTATAATTACAAGCATTCCAAAAGTGTCAAAGGCTTTTATTGACAATTACATTAAGTTTATGCAAAGAGTCAATACTTGCAGTGTTGGCCCTTCTTTTTCAAGACCTCTGCAATCTGCCCTGGCATGCTGTCAATTAACTTCTGGGCCACATCCTGACTGATGGCAGCCCATTCTTGCATAATCAATGCTTGGAGTTTGTCAGAATTTGTGGGTTTTTGTTTGTCCACCCGTCTCTTGAGGATTGACCACAAGTTCTCAATGGGATTAAGGTCTGGGGAGTTTCCTGGCCATGGACCCAAAATGTCAATGTTTTGTTCCCTGAGCCACTTCGTTATCACTTTTGCCTTATGGCAAGGTGCTCCATCATGGTAGAAAGGCATTGTTCGTCACCAAACTGTTCTTGGATGGTTGGGAGAAGTTGCTCTCGGAGGATGTGTTGGTACCATTCTTTATTCATGGCTGTGTTCTTAGGCAAAATTGTGAGTGAGCCCACTCCCTTGGCTGAGAAGCAACCCCACACATGAATGGTCTCAGGATGCTTTACTGTTGGCATGACACAGGAATGATGGTAGCGCTCACCTTGTCTTCTCTGGACAAGCCCCAAACAATCGGAAAGGGGATTCATCAGAGAAAATTACTTTACCCCAGTCCTCAGCAGTCCAATCCCTGTACCTTTTGCAGAATATCAGTCTGTCCTTTATGTTTTTCCTGGAGAGAAGTGGCTTCCTCGCTGCCCTTCTTGACACCAGGCCATCCTCCAAAAATATTCGCCTCACATCTGCCTGCTGCCATTCCTGAGCAAGCACTGCACTGGTGGTGCCCCGATCCCGCAGCTGAATCAACTTTAGGAGATGGTCCTGGCACTTGCTGGACTTTCTTGGGCGCCCTGATGCCTTCTTCACAACAATTGATCCTCTCTCATTGAAGTTCTTGATGATCCGATAAATGGTTGATTTAGGTGCAATCTTACTAGCAGCAATATCCTTGCCTGTGAAGCCCTTTTCGTGCAAAGCAATGAAGACGGCACGTGTTTCCTTGCAGGTAACCATGGTTAACAGAGGAAGAACAATGATTTCAAGCACCACCCTCCTTTTAAAGCTTCCAGTCTGTTATTCTAACACAATCAGCATGACAGAGTGATCTCCAGCCTTGTCCTCGTCAACACTCTCACCTGTGTTAACGAGAGAATCACTGACATGATGTCAGCTGGTCCTTTTGTGGCAGGGCTGAAATGCAGTGGAATTTTTGGGGGGGATTAAGTTCATTTTCATGGCAAAGAGGGACTTTGGAATTAATTGCAATTCATCTGATCACTTTCATAACATTCTGGAGTATATGCAAATTGCCATCATAAAAACTGAGTCACCAAACTTTGTGAAAATTAATATTTGTGTCATTCTCAAAACTTTTGACCACGACTGTATATACAGTACTGACTTTCCTAAATAAGGTGAGCCCATTCCTTGACCGACCAGCAGAGGGCGCTATTTATCACAAAATATCACAATGTCAATGAAATTAGCCATTTTTATGCAAGGAAATTAGTCCCCATGAGCAAGGTAGTGCAATACATAACTGAAATTATGAAGATGTTGGATTCAAGCTTGTATGGTTCGTTTATCAACTATTTCAAGAAACGACATACTAAATCTGGTGAAGTGATGTGTGTGTGTTCCTCATTCCAGTCATGTTCACTCCAGGATTATGATTGGTGCTTTGCTTCCTCTGGTTTGCTCTGTGTCTCTCATTATGAAGTGTGCCATGGCCTTTCCACTGTACTGTAGTAATTATTGTGACAGCTTACCTTGTTACAGCAGAAACAAGACTTAGAACATCTGTCCATCCAACAGGACCAACAAAGAGGTGTAATGGGTTGGCACTCAAAATGTCGCATAAAGCTTACTGCAGTATACAATGTTTTACTTTTTTTTTGGACTGCATCAGGGATAACGTACACAGATGTTGTTTCGGCTTTACAGCGTTCTTCAGTTTGTAGGTACAATTTTCTTTAATTCAAAACAGCATTTGGACCAATCAGACCTATTTCTTTATCAGTTTTAATGGTTTCTGATGTATATGATATGACAATTAACCTACAACAAATAAATAGGTGTTATTGTTAGTATTATGTATCAGATCGATATAATTTCAGATTTCAATATGACTTTACTGTTTGTTGTTGCTGATCCTTAATACCGTGTGCTTGTCTGAAGCATTGCATCTGATCAGTGTTGAGCTCTGACAATCTGTACAAGTGGATGTCCCATATCATGATGGTGAGATGTCATCCACTGTATGCCATGAATGTTTGCATACAGTTAACAAATTAGTTTAATCAAAGCAAGTCAAATCTGTATATTTGCAGGACTCGGATATGGTCATTCCATGTAAACCATTCCATGTGTTTTGAGACTCAGTCTGAAGTGGGCCAAAGCTTGGCTGTCCACTTGTTTCTCAGTTCTCTTCTCACCACTACATTTATTGGATGTTTGAACCCTTTTCATCATAGTGTGATGGGATGTTTTGTTACATATTCAGCTCCACAGATGCCCTTTCATCACCCCAACCAACCAGGCACACATGCAGGATGCTGCAGAAGTTCTTATGCGTCTTATCTCTGCCTTCAGGTTTCATAAATAATAAACAGACACAGAATACTAGAGCTAGCTTAAGGACATTACCAGAATGGGGCTCCCTCTGGAAGCACAGGCCCCAGTCCCACTGAGCTTTCTGGATCAATGACGTGGAAATAGATGGGCTGTTCTGATATTCCAGCCCTGTGTAGCATGTTTGTAATCTCTCCCCAACTGCAGGTTAGAGGTCTCAAACTATTGGTGACCCGTTTCTCCATCTCTCCCACAGCCTGGGAGCTTGATAAGGTAGGCCAAATAGACATGTATTGATACCGTTGAATGTGAACACCTGAAGTGTTTGATAGTGCCATGCAATGTACATTGTTTACAAAAGTGATGGGCATGTTGTTATCATTTTTGGGTCTGGGCGGGTTCACCTTTGGCAAGAGTCACCCACTAAAAGGCTCATAGAGCCGCACACATCACACTCAGACTAATGGGGTTTCAGGTTGATATAACCTTATGTTGTGCTAGGAGCTAGGCTTGTTAGACAAGATAAGGAGTCCCTAGTCTGCAACCATAGGAGGGTCATTCATACATTTGGACATCATAACTTTTAATAAGGGTGAATAACAACAGAATTTGGTCAACATTTTTGCATATGTATTTGACCCCTTCTATCTCTACAAGTTAACACAAAGATATGCATAACATTTTATGGTATTGTTAAATTATGATTTTTATATATCGACCTAACAGGGTGGAATGAAGCAATAACAGGGTGGAAAGCAATAACATGGTGGAACTAACACCAATAATAAACAAAATATATTTTATTAACTTAGAAATCTGTGAAATTGTAAAAAAAACACATTACATTTATAATTAAAATCACTTTCTATTGATGTAATTTTCAGTTAGCTCTTTTGTCTTTTTTAAAACATTCTCAACCTAATTTTGTAAAACAACATAACGGATTATTAAAACACAAGTATTGCATTAGAACATCATAGCTATATGTAAAACAATTGGATTGTATTTGAAAATCACTATTAGTTCAAGTTTAAAAACACTAATCAAGCACGGTTCAAGCTTAATAAAATGGTTATTCAAAAGTTTTTAACAGCATTCATAAAATATGTCATGCATGTAAGGATACATTAACCTTAATCCTCCCCTCCCACCTCCTCACCGCTCCTCCACTTCACTCCCTTCCCTCACCCTTCCCACTCCACCCTTCTCTCACCTCCACTTCAATTCATTCCACTTCCCCCTCCACATACTGTATGTCCCTTTTGCTCAATGGTTTCCAAAGTGGTCTTCTATATACCTCCCAAGTACATTTTTTTCTCTCCATTTGTACCGACCTTTTATTAAGTGCCTGTGGTTTTGAGATCAGGCATACTACCTGGTGATCAGTGTACCAGCTGATGTCGTCATGTGGGATAGCCAGAATCATTTGTTTATTCTATTACAGTGCACTTGACCTGGATGTTATCTTACTCCACATCTGTGATGATTCCTGGGTATGGCTCTTTGTTGTAGCACACCACACACCACTGACCAATATGCTGATATTGAATGGCCTCTGGTCGCCACAGGGTTTCAATGGTGCACACAGATATTGGAGCCTCAGCAGCTTCTAGAGTTTCTTCTTTTAACTCAAAGCAGGGACAGTCCATGACCCCCTCATCTATTTGGCAGACAGATTATGTCTCTGTACTTGATGTGACCTGGAAACACACTTATCACTTCTTAATGCATCTTTATTGTGCCTTTCACTGCAGTTAGATGGGTTACCTGAGAAGAGATGAGACAATATACTGAGATTTAAAAAAACTTTGAAAACATTCCCCTACTCACACTAGATAAGATCTCCGTCTCACAGTTTAAAAGTTGACATCCAAAAAAGCAGGTCTGTGTGTGTGTGTGTGTGTGTGTGTGTGTGTGTGTGTGCGTGCGCACACACCTTCCTCAAACATTTCATGAACCTTTGTGTCGACACTGTTCTCGCTGACAAAGAAGAGCTCTACTGATGATTCCAGACTCTTCAGCTTGTTGAACAGTGCCTCCACTTCTGGCATATCTTCTCCTAGACGCACTAGCCTGTTGGCTGATTTCTTCAGGGTCCCGCCAACACCGTCTGGAGCCCCTTTGCCATGGCTGGCCTCGAAGAAATTCCAGTTTATGTTGTGGAAGCGGGTGAAGGCTGTGCTCCTGCATATAATACTCCAGTGTTGAGGGTCGCCTGCTGATGCGATCCTCCAAAATGAACCAACTGGACTTCCATTGAGTATTTGCAGGAGTAATTCTTACTGAAGTCCACATGGATCAAACACTTGTTGGGTTTGAAACTCTCCCTCAGCTCTCTGTATGCTGCATACTGTCATCTGATGTTAAAAAGGTGGTGCCTGAACCCGAAGAACCTGTCCTGGAACTGACTGACAAGTTTGTCCTCAGTCGTCGTCACCTCCCTCTTCACTGTTGTGTTGTTCCTCCGTTCTTCATCTTTGGAACTCTGAACTGACCGTTGGATCAGGGCAATTTCTTTGTTTGATGGGGGATGTGAGTGGTACGGTGGCACTTCTTACACTCACCATACGAACAGGTTTTAGACTTGGTGTTGCACACACAGTGGTATCTGCCATCTTCTCAAGATTTGTGGACTATAAAAGCCCACGGCTGTAAAGGCTGTTAACTATGTTTGGAGATTCTCATGGGTTTTACATTGGCACGTCTCAGTCAGCTTCTGTGTGCACCACAACCCAAAATGGCCTAAAGGTGCAGAAAAAAAGAGTAGGAGATTTGAGTCTTGACTTTCTAAAAGGAACTTCCTTTGTAGATTCTTCATCGTGTCTGTCTGCAACCTTTTTTGCATCTTCTTTTTGTTTGGCGTAACAGTTTGTTTCCTCACTGTAGTCCTCATATCATCCCTAAAAAATAAGATTTTCACTCTCTTCTTGGATTCAGCAGTTGCCCGATTTTGTCTTCGTCCACACAATTTTATGTAGAGTAGTCTGGGTGAGTCTTTGCAGTCGGTACGTCTTCACTATTTCCCAATAGTTACTCTTGTGCCTCTCCTTTTCTGATATTTAGTTCTAATGTCTTCGACCAATGATGAGTACAACCGAAGGGTTCTTCTAATGGCAGGATGGACAGGATGATGTCTCAGCATGGCATTCACTTTTGAGCGAGGAGATTTGGAGTTCCCCTTAGTGCGTTGGATTCTTTTCTTTTCTCCTATTCCAAGGTGGCTTGAAGTTTCTTATTTTATTGACCCCTTTTCGTGATATCCAATTGGTAGTTACAGTCTTGTCCGATTGCTGCAACTCCCCTAAGGACTCGGGAGAGGCGACGGTCAAGAGCCACATGTCTTCCGAAACACGACCCTGCCAAGCCACACTGCTTCTTGACACACCAATGTGTTGGAGGAAACACCGTCCAGCTGGTGACTGAAGTCAGCTTGCAGGCGCCCAGCCCGTCACAAGGAGTCACTAGAGCACGATGGGACAAGGAAAACTCGGCCGGCCAAACCCTCCCCTAACCCGGACGACGCTGGGCCAATTGTGCGCCGCCTCATGGTCACAGCCAGCTGTGACACAGCCTAGGATCGAACCCGGGTCTGTAGTGACGCCTGAAGCACTGCGCCACTCGGGAGGCCGGCTTAAAGTTTCTTGATCTCTTTCTTGAGCCTTTTCTTTGTATTGTTGGTCTTTCTTTGACCTTGACGTCTTTGCCTAAAACACAGTAAGCACTATTAGTATTGTTATCAGTAAACTAATCAATAAAGAAATTAACCAAACAGTTAATCAATATGTCAGTTATTAATTCAACCAATCAATAAACCAATCAAACAAATAGCATGGGTATGTTTAGTAATATAGAATACAGAACAAATATTGTGAACTGTTGTGAACACAACTCAAATAGATCCTGACTACTAAAGCATTAAAGTGCCCTACTTCAAGCTTGCTCTAACCTTGAGGGCCTTGGCATTGAGTCATGTTCAGGAAGGGGTGGGGGAGGGGTAAAAGATGCCCCGGCTGTTGCTCTTGCCTTTTCTTCTCTCTTCGTCTCTCTCCATTTTTTCCTGAGAACACGCTTCTCTCTCTGACATCCGCTATCCTCTTCTTTTTCCCTGTCTCTCTGTCTCTCTCTCTTTCTCAAGGTACTTTTGTCTTCTCTCTAGGTCTGCATCATGGCGTGTTTGGTAACGCCGCTGCATTTCAGCAGTGTTGAGTGGTGGTGCCATTCCCTAACAAATGCATGTAAACATTTTAATTTCTTTCTTTCTTTCTTTCTTTCTTTCTTTCTTTCTTTCTTTCTTTAAATATATATATATATATATATATATATATATATATATATATATATATATATATATATATGTATATACTACCAGTAAAAAATTTGGACACACCTATTCATTCAATGGTTTCAAACTATGAAATAACACATATGGAATCATGTAGTAACCAAAAAAGTGTTAAACAAATATTTATATTTGAGATTCTTCAAATAGCCACCCTTTGCCTTGATGACATCATTGCACACTCTTGGCATTCTCTCAACCAGCTTCATGAGGTTGTCACCTGGAATTCATTTCAATTAACAGGTGTGCCTTCTTAAAAGTTAATTTGTGGAATTTCTTTCCTTCTTAATGCGTTTGAGCCAATCGGTTGTTTTGTGACAAGGTGGGGGGGTATACAGTCGTGGTCAAAAGTTTTGAGAATGACACAAGTATTGGTCTGACATTTTTGTCAGATGTTACTATGGTGTACTGAAGTATAATTACCAGCATTCCATAAGTGTCAAAGGCTTTTATTGACAATTACATTAAGTTTAAGCAAAGAGTCAATATTTGCAGTGTTGAGGGTCCGAACTCTCCTATTGCTGTTCACCGGACCTTATGATAACTCAGTTAGACAGCTGATGCCTGCTGGACTGTTCCTTTATACGGTACCGCATCCTGTTTATGTTTAGCCTCAGCCCAAACTTTGTCGCCATTACCAGCTGTTGTCTTAGCTCTCTCGAATAACACCTGTGATTGCTTTATGCCTCTCTCCCATGTCAATATGCCTTGCTTATTGCTGTTTCGGATATTTCTTATTGTACTATTTCACTGTAGCGCCCCCAGCCCAGCTCAACCTGCCTTAGACAGCTCCTTTGTCCCACCACCCATACACGCGGAGACCGACTCAATCGGTGCCTCAAGTGATGCTATCTCTTTCATCGTTACCCGATGCTTAGGTTTACCTCCACTGTACTCATATCCTTCCTTATCCTTGTCTGTACATAATGCCCTGAATCTATTCTACAACGCCCAGGAAATCTGCACCTTTTTTTTCCTCTGTACCCAGTTCTTAAAGCCTTTAGCCGTATCCTTATTCTACTCCTCCTCTGTTCCTCTGGTGATGTAGAGGTTAACCCAGGCCCTGTAGCCCCCAGTATAACTCCTACTCCCCAGGCGTTATCATTTGTTGACTTCTGTAACCGTAAAAGCCTTGGTTTCTTGCACTTTAACATCCGAAGCCTCCTCCCTAAGTTTGAGTTATTCACTGCGTTAGCACACTCCGATAACCCTGATGTTCTAGCAGTGTCTGAATCCTGGCTTAGGAAGGCCACCAAAAATGCAGACATTTCCATCCCCAACTACAACATTTTCCGTCTCGATAGAACTGCCAAAGGGGGTGGGGTTGCAATCTACTGTAGAGATAGCCTGCAGAGCTCTATCATACTATCCAGGTCTGTGCCCAAACAGTTTGAGCTTCTACTTCTAAAAATCCACCTTTCCAGAAATAGGTCTCTCACTGTTGCCGCTTGCTACAGACCCCCCTCAGCCCCGAGCTGTGCTCTGGACACCATATGTGAACTGATTGCCCCCCATCTATCCTCAGAGTTCGTACTGCTTGGTGACCTAAACTGGGATATGCTCAACACCCCGGCCAACCTACAATCTAAACTAGATGCCCTCAATCTCACACAAATTATCAATGAACCTACCAGGTACCCACAATCTTTAAACATGGGCACCCTCATAGATATCATCCTGACAAATTAACCCTCTAAATACACCTCCACTGTCTTCAACCAGGATCTCAACAATCACTGCCTTATTGCCTGCGTCCGTAATGGGTCCGCGGTCAAACGACCACCCCTCATCACTGTCAAACGCTCCCTAAAACACTTTAGCGAGCAGGCCTTTCTAATTAACCTGGCCCGGGTATTCTGGATGGATATTGACCTCATTCCGTCAGTAGAGGATGCCTGGTTGTTCTTTAAAACTGCTCAAACTTAAATAAGCATGCCCCATTCAAAAAATTCAGAACTAAGAACAGATATAGCCCCTGGTTCTCCTCAGACTTGACTGCCCTTTACCAGCACAAAAACATCCTGTGGCGTACTACATTAGCATCAAACAGCCCCCGCGATATGCAACTTTTCAGGGAAATCAGGAACCAATATACGAAATCAGTTAGGAAAGCAAAGGCTTTTTCAAACAGAAATTTGCATCCTGTAGCACTAACTCCAAAAAGTCCATGGAGAATAAGAGAACCTCTTCTCAACTGCCCACTGCACTGAGGCTAGGAAACACTGTCACCACCGATAAATCTACAATAATCGCGAATTTCAACAAGCATTTTTCTACGGCTGGCCATGCTTTCCACCTGGCTACCACTACCCAGGCCACCAGCTCTGCACCCTCCGCTGCAACTTGCCCATGCCCCTCCCCCCCCCGCTTCTCCTTTACACAAATTCAGACAGCTGATGTTCTGAAAGAGCAGAAAAATCTGGACCCCTACAAATCAGCTGGGCTAGACAATCTGGACCCTTTCTTTCTAAAATTATCCGCCGAAATTGTCGCAACCCCTATTACTAGCCTGTTCAACCTCTCTTTCGTAACGTCTGAAATCCCCAGGGATTGGAAAGCTGCCGCGGTCATCCCCCTCTTCAAAGGGGGTGACATTCTAGATCCAAACTGTTACAGGCCTATATCAATCCTGCCCTGCCTTTCGAAAGTAACAAACAGATCACCGACCATTTCGAATCCCACCGTACCTTCTCCGCTATGCAATCCGGTTTCCGAGCTGGTCATGGGTGCACCTCAGCCATGCTCAAGGTCCTAAACGATATTATAACCTTGATTGATAAAAGACAGTACTGCGCAGCCGTCTTCATCGACCTGGCCAAGGCTTTTGACTCTGTCAACCACCGCATTCTTATTGGCAGACTAAATAGCCTTGGTTTCTCAAATGACTGCCTCGCCTGGTTCACCAACTACTTCTCAGATAGAGTTCAATGTGTCAAATCGGAGGGCCTGTTGTCTGGACCTCTGGCAGTCTCTATGGGGGTGCCACAGGGTTCAATTCTCGGGCCGACTCTATTCTCTGTGTATATCAATGATATTGCTCTTGCTGCTGGTGATGCTCGGATCCACCCCTATGCGGACGACACCATTTTGTATACATCTGGCCCTTCATTGGACACTGTGTTAACAAACCTCCAAACGAGCTTCAACGCCATACACCACTCCTTCCGTAGCCTCCAACTGCTCTTAAACACTAACTAATAAAACTAAATGCATGCTCTTCAACCGAACGCTGCTTGCACCCGCCCACCCGACTAGAATCACTACTCTCGGCGGGTCTGACCTAGAGTATGTGGACAACTACAAATACCTAGGTGTCTGGTTAGACTGTAAACTCTCCTTCCAGACTTACATTAAGCATCTCCAATCAAAAGTAAGATCTAGAATCGGTTTCCTATTTCGCAACAAAGCCTCCTTCACTCATGCTGCCAAACATGCCCTCGTAAAACTGACTATCCTACCGATCCTTGACTTCGGCGATGTCATTTACAAAATAGCCTCCAACACTCTACTCAGCAAATTGGATGTAGTCTATCACAGTGCCATCCATTTTGTCACCAAAGCCCCATATACTACCCACCATTGTGACCTGTACGCTCTTGTTGGCTGGCCCTCACTACATATTCGTCGCCAAACCCACTGGCTCCAGGTCATCTATAAATCACTGCTAGGCAAATCCCTGTCTTATCTTAGCTCACTGGTCACCAATGCAACACCCACCCATAGTCTGTGCTCCAGCAGGTATATCTCACTGGTCATTCCCAAAGCCAACACCTCCTTTGGCCGCCATTTCTTCCAGTTCTCTGCTGCCAATGACTGGAACGAACTGCAAAAATCTCTGAAGCTGGAGAGTCTTATCTCCCTCACTGACTTTTGGCATCAGTTGTCAGAGCAGCTTACCGATCACTGCACCTGTACACAGCCCATCTGTAATTAGTCCATCCAACTACCTCATCCCCATATTGTTATTTATTTTGCTTATTTGCACCCCAGTATCTCTATTTGCACATCATCTTTTGCACATCTATCATTCCAGTGTTGTGAAATTGTAACTATTTTGCACTATGGCCTATTTATTGCCTTACCTCTATAATTTACTACATTCGCACACACTGTATATATATTTTCTGTTGTATTTTTACTTTATGTTCTGTTTACCCCATATGTAACTCTGTGTTGTTGTTTTTATCGCACTGCTTTGCTTTATCGTGTCCAGGTTGCAGTTGTAAATGAGAACTTGTTCTCAACTGGCTTACCTGGTTAAATAAAGGTGAAATAAAAAATAAATAAAAAAAAGACCTCTGCAATCTGCCCTGGCATGCTGTCAATTAACTTCTGGGCCACATCCTGACTGATGGCAGCCCATTCTTGCATAATCAATGCTTGGAGTTTGTCAGAATTTGTGGGTTTTTGTTTGTCCACCCGCCTCTTGAGGATTGACCACAAGTTCTCAATGGGATTAAGGTCTGGGGAGTTTCCTGGCAATGGACCCAAAATGTTGATGTTTTGTTCCCCGAGCCACTTAGTTATCACTTTTGCCTTATGGCAAGGTGCTCCATCATGCTGGAAAAGGCATTGGTCGTCACCAAACTGTTCTTGGATAGTTGGAAGAAGTTGCTCTCTGAGGATGTGTTGGTACCATTCTTTATTCATGGCTGTGTTCTTAGGCAAAATTGTGAGTGAGCCCACTCCCTTGGCTGAGAAGAAACCCCACACATCAGCAGTCCAATCCCTGTACCTTTTGCAGAATATCAGTCTGTCCCTGACGTTTTTCCTGGAGAGAAGTGGCTTCCTCGCTGCCCTTCTTGACACCAGGCCATCCTCCAAAAGTGTTTGCCTCACTGTGCGTGCAGATGCCCTCACACCTGCCTGCTGCCATTCCTGAGCAAGCACTGCACTGGTGGTGCCCCGATCCCACGGCTGAATCAACTTTAGGAGACGGTCCTGGCGCTTGCTGGACTTTCTTGGGCTGCAGTGTTTTGTTTTTTCCATACATAATGGGACCCATCTCGTCCAAAAAGTTTACGTAAGTTTGCCAAAAAGCACCTGGAAGCACCTGGATAATCATCAAGACTCTTGGAAGAATGTTCTATGGCAGATGAGTCAAAAGTAACTTTTTGGACAAAATGGGTCCCATTATGCATGGCAAAAACCAAACACTGCATTCCACAGTAAGAACCTTATACCAACGGTCAAGCATGGTGGTGGTAGTGTGATGGTTTGGGGATGCTTTGCTGCCTCAGGACCTGTAGGACTTCTGCTCAGTATCAGAGAATTCTTCAGGAGAATGTCAGGCCCACTCAAATGGCTAAAATGCAACACATTTGAAGTTTTGGAATGGCCTAGTAAAAGTCCAGACCTAATTCCAATTGAGATGTTGTGGCAGGACTTGAAACGAGCAGTTCATGCTTGAAAATCCACAAATGTCGCTGAGTTAAAGCAGTTCTGCATGGAAGAGTGGGCCAAAATTCCTCCACAGTGACGTGAGAGACTGATCAACAACTACATGAAGCGTTTGGTTGGAGTCATGGCAGATAAAGGTGGCACAACCAGTTATTGAGTGTAAGGGGGCAATTACTTTTTCACACAGGCGCATAGGGTGTTGCATAACTTTGTTTATAAGATAAATGAAATAACTATGTAATTGGTGTAATTTGTTAATTCAGGTTCCCTTCATCTAATATTAGGTTTTGGTTGAAGATCTGATCAAATTCAGTATAAAAAATATGCAAAAGTACAGAGAACTAGAAAGGGGGCAAACACTTTTCACGGCACTATATGTATGTATGTATGTATGTATGTATGTATGTATGTATGTATGTATGTATGTATGTATGTATGTATGTATGTATGTATGTATGTATGTACACTACCAGTCAAAAGTTTGAACAAACTTACTCAAGGGTTTTTCTTTATTTTTACTATTTTCTACATTGAAGAATAATAGTGAAGACATCAAAACTATCAAATAACTCATATGGAATCATGTAGTAACCAAAAAAGTGTTAAACAAATCAAAATATATTTGAGATTCTTCAAAGTAGCAACCCTTTGCCTTGATGACAGCTTTGCACACTCTTGGCATTCTCTCAACCAGCTTCATGGGGAATGCTTTTCCAACAGCCTTGAAGGACTTCCCACATATGCTGAGCACTTGTTGGCTGCTTTTCGTTCACTCTGAGGTCCAACTCATACCAAACCATCTCAATTGGGTTGAGGTCGGGTGATTATGGAAGCCAGGTCATCTGATGCAGCACTCCATCACTCTCCTTCTTTGTCAAATAGCCCTTACAGAGCCTGGAGGCGTGTTGGGTCATTGTTCTGTTGAAAAGCAAATTATAGTCCCACTAAGCGCAACATGTTTGCGCTTAGTGGGACTATAATTTGCTTTTCAACAGATGGGATGGCGTATCACTGCAGAATGCTGTGGTAGCAATGCTGGTTAAGTGTGCCTTGAATTCTAAATAAATCACTGACAGTGTCACCAGCAAAGCACCCGCACACCTTCACACCTCCTACTCCATGCTTAATGGTGGGAACCACACATGCGGAGATCATCCGTTCACCTACTCTGCGTCTCACAACGACACGGCGGTTGGAACCAAACATTTCGAATTAGGGCTCATCAGACCAAAGGACAGATTTCCACCAGTCTAATGCGCATTGCTCATGTTTCTTGGCCCAAGCAAGTCTCTTCTTATTATTATCCAAGATGGCGTAGCAGTGCGGTCGTGTTCTTTGTTGTGTGTCTGTGTAAATAGCCAGTTTTTTGTATTTTTTTTGTATTTTTCGTACATATTTCCCTATCATACTTTTCATCCTTCTACAAAATATACTTTCCTGCAACCCGCCTCACTCAATGTGGAACGGATTCTATTATTGACTTACCTTTTATCTAGAATCTCCAGTTGAAACTAGCTAGCCAGCTAACTAGCTACTTGCTATTAGCCACCGTTAGCGGTTTTCACCCAGAAAATCTGATTTTCCTGAAGTAATAAATGAATCACTGGCTCGTGGCTAATAGCCTCGAGCCAGGCCCATATCCCAACTATCTACCTCTCTGTCTACCGGACGGGAGTAGCCAGCTAATTATCTATTTGCTATTAGCCACCGTTAGTGGTTTTTCACCATTGTCCGTGGCCTGCACTACCTAGCAGCCAGCTCTAGCCTGGACTATTATCGGCCAGTCTGCACTGTCTGCACAGCGCATTATCGACCCAGAACATATCTTTTTTTCTGCCGGAATCACTGAATCACTGGACCTTTAACAACGGATCATCGCAACTAGCTAGCTACAACCAAATGGACGTTGTTGTTGGCTAATCAGCCTTGAGCTAGCCTCGAGCCAGGCCCATCTCCCGGCTATCTACCTCTCTGTCAACCGGACTGGACCTCCTAGTGTTGACACGGAGCCCCGCCGATCCAACACGACTGGTCTGCTGACGAAATCGTCTTATGTGGTTACAACAGGCTTCCCGTTACGACGTCGACCACGAAGATCCATCTGCTAGCCCCATCCCGCTAGCACACGCTAGCCGTGGCCTCTTGCTCGCCAGTGCTATATCAGCCCCCGAACTACCTCCGAACTCTCCTATTGCTGTTCACCGGACCTTATGATAACTCAGCTATACAGCTGATGCCTGCTGGACTGTTCCTTTTTACGGTACTGCATCCTGTTTATGTTTAGCCTCAGCCCAAACTTTGTCGCCATTACCCGCTTAGCTCTCTCGAATAACACCTGTGATTGCTTTATGCCTCTTTCCCATGTCAATATGCCTTGCTTATTGCTGTTTAGGTTATTTCTTATTGTACTATTTCATTGTAGATCCCCCAGCCCAGCTCAACCTGCCTTAGACAGCTCCTTTGTCCCACCCCCCATACACGCGGAGAACGACTCAATCGGTGCCTCCAGTGATGCTATCTCTTTCATCGTTACCCAATGCTTAGGTTTACCTCCACTGTACTCATATCCTTCCATATCCTTGTCTGTACATAATGCCCTGAATCTATTCTACAACGCCCGGAAATCTGCCCCTTTTTTTCTCTGTACCCAACGCACTAGAAGACCAGTACTTAAAGCCTTTAGCCGTATCCTTATTCTACTTCTCCTCTGTTCCTCTGGTGATGTAAAGGTTAACCCAGGCCCTGTAGCCCCCAGTATCACTCCTACTCCCCAGGCGTTATCATTTGTTGACTTCTGTAACCGTAAAAGCCTTGGTTTCTTGCACGTTAACATCCAAATCCTCCTCCCTAAGTTTGAGTTCTTCACTGCGTTAGCACACTCCGCCAACCCTGATGTTCAGTGTCTGAATCCTGGCTTAGGAAGGCCACCAAAAATGCAGACATTTCCATCCCCAACTACAACATTTTCCGTCTCGATAGAACTGCCAAAGGGGGTGGGGTTGCAATCTACTGTAGAGATAGCCTGCAGAGCTCTATTATACTATCCAGGTCTGTGCCCAAACAGTTTGAGCTTCTACTTCTAAAAATCCACCTTTCCAAAAATAGGTCTCTCACTGTTGCCGCTTGCTACAGACCCCCCTCAGCCTCGTGCTATGCCCTGGACACCATATGTTAACTGATTGCCTCCCATCTATCCTCAGAGTTCGTACTGCTTGGTGACCTAAACTGGGATATGCTTAACACCCCAGCCAACCTACAATCTGAACTAGATGCCCTCAATCTCACACAAATTATCAACGAACCTACCAGGTACAACCCTAAATCTGTAAACATGGGCACCCTCATAGATATCATCCTGACAAATTTACCCTCTAAATACAACTCCGCTGTCTTCAACCAGGATCTCAGCGATCACTGCCTTATTGCCTGCGTCCGTAATGGGTCCGCGGTCAAACGACCACCCCTCATCACTGTCAAACACTCCCTAAAACACTTTAGCGAGCAGGCCTTTTTATTTGACCTGGCCTGGGTATCCTGGATGGATATTGACCTCATTCCGTCAGTAGAGGATGCCTGGTTGTTCTTTAAAATTGCTTTCCTCTCAATTTTAAATAATCATGCCCCATTCAAAAAATTCAGAACTAAGAACTGATATAGCCCCTGTTTCTCCTCAGACTTGACTGCCCTTGACCAGCACAAAAACATCCTGTGGCATACTGCATTAGCATCGAACAGCCCCCGCGATATGCAACTTTTTAGGGATGTCAGGAACCAATATACACAATCAGTTAGGAAATCAAAGGCTAGCTTTTTCAAACAGAAATTTGCATCCTGTAGCACTGACTCCAAAGAGTTTTGGGACACTGTAAAGACCATGGAAAATAAGAGCACCTCTTCCCAACTGCCCACTGCACTGAGGCTAGGAAACACTGTCACCAAAGATAAATCTACAATAATCGAGAATTTGAACAAGCATTTTGCTACGGCTGGCAAGCTTTCCACCTGGCTACCACTACCCCGGCCACCAGCTCTGCACCCTCCGCTGCAACTTGCCCATGCCCCCCCCCCGATTCTCCTTCACACAAATTCAGACAGCTGATGTTCTGAAAGAGCAGAAAAATCTGGACCCCTACAAATCAGCTGGGCTAGACAATCTGGACCCTTTCTTTCTAAAATTAGCCACCGAAATTGTCGCAACCCCTATTACTAACCTGTTCAACCTCTCTTTCGTAACGTCTGAGATCCCCAGAGATTGGAAAGCTGCCGCGGTCATCCCCCTCTTCAAAGGGGGTGACACTCTAGATCCAAACTGTTACAGACCTATATCCATCCTGCCCTGCCCTTCGAAAGTATTTGAAAGCCAAGTTAACAAACAGATCACCGACCATTTCGAATCCCACCGTACCTTCTCCGCTATGCAATCCGGTTTCCGAGCTGGTCATGGGTGCACCTCAGCCACGCTGAAGGTCCTAAACGATATTATAACCGCGATCGATAATAGGCAGTACTGCGCAGCCGTCTTCATCGACCTGGCCAAGGCTTTTGACTCTGTCAACCACCGCATTCTTATTGGCAGACTAAATAGCCTTGGTTCTCTAATGACTGCCTCGCCTACTACTTCTCAGATAGAGTTCAATGTATCAAATCGGAGGGCCTGTTGTCTGGACTTCTGGCCGTCTCTTTGGGGTGCCACAGGGATCAATTCTCGGGCCGACTCTATTCTCTGTGTATATCAATGATGTTGCTCTTGTGGCTGGTGACGCTCGGATCCACCTCTATGCAGATGACACCATTTTGTATACATCTGGCCCTTCATTGGACACTGTGTTAACAAACCTCCAAACGAGCTTCAACGCCATACAACACTCCTTCCGTAGCCTCCAACTGCTCTTAAACACTAGTAAATCTAAATGCATGCTCTTCAACCTTACGCTGCTTGCACCCGGTCTGACCTAGAGTATGTGGACAACTACATATACCTAGGTGTCTGGTTAGACTGTAAACTCTCCTTCCAGACTCACATTAAGCATATCCAATCAAAAGTTAGATCTAGAATCGGCTTCCTATTTCGCAAAACAAAGCCTCCTTCACTCATGCTGCCACATGCCCTTGTAAAACTGACTATCCTACCGATACTTGACTTCGGCGATGTCATTTACAAAATAGCCTCCAACACTCTACTCAGCAAATTGGATGTAGTTTATCACAGTGCCATCCGTTTTGTCACCAAAGCCCCATATACTACCCACCATTGTGACCCGTACACTCTTGTTGGCTGGCCCTCACTACATATTTGTCGCCTAACCCACTGGCTCCAGGTCATCTATAAATCACTGCTAGGCAAATCCCCGTCTTATCTTAGCTCACTGGTCACCATAGCAACACCCACCCGTAGTCTGCGCTCCAGCAGGTATATTTCACTGGTCATCCCCAAAGCCAACACCTCCTTTGGCCGCCATTCCTTCCAGTTCTCTGCTGCCAATGACTGGAACGAACTGCAAAAATCTCTGAAGCTGGAGACTCGTATCTCCCTCACTAACTTTAAGCGTCAGTTGTCAGAGCAGTTTACCGATCACTGCACCTGTACACAGCCATTCTGAAATTAGCCACCCAACTACCTCATCCCCATATTGTTATTTATTTTGCTAATTTGCACCCCAGTATCTCTATTTGCACATCATCTTTTGCACATCTATCATTCCAGTGTTAATACGAAATTGTAACTATTTTGCACTATGGCCTATTTATTGCCTTACCTCCATAACTTACTACATTCGCACACACTGTATATATATTTTCTGTTATATTTTTGACTTTAAGTTTTGTTTACCCCATATGTAACTCTGTGTTGTTGTTTTTATCGCACACTTTGCTTTATCTTGGCCAGGTCGCAGTTGTAAATGAGAACTTGTTCTCAACTGACTTACCTGGTTAAATAAAGGTGAAATAAATAAAATAAAATAAAAATAAATACAATTGGTGTCCTTTAGTAGTGGTTTCTTTGCAGCAATTCGACCATGAAAGCCTGTTTCACGCAGTCTCATCTGAACAGTTGATGTTGAGATATGTCTGTTACTTGAACTATGTGAATAATTTATTTGGACTGCAATCTGAGGTGCAGTTAACGCTGATGAACTTGTCCTCTGCAGCAGAGGTAACTCTAGGTCATCCTTTCCTGTGGCGGTCCTCATGAGAGCCAGTTTCATCATAGCGCTTGATGGTTTTTGCGACTGCACTTGAAGAAACGTTAAAAGTTCTTGAAATGTTCCGTATTGACTGACCTTCATGTCTTAAAGTAATGATGGACTGTCGTTTCTCTTTGCTTTTTGAGCTGTTGTTGCCATAATATGGACTTGGTCTTTTACCAAATAGGGCTATGTTCTGTATACCCCCCCCCACCTTGTCACAACACAACTGATTGGCTCAAACACATTAAGAAGGAAATAAATTCCACAAATTAACTTTTAAGAAGGCACACCTGTTAATTGAAATGCATTCCAGGTGACTACCTCATGAAGCTGGTTGAGAGAATGCCAAGAGTGTGCAAAGCTGTCATCAAGGCAAATGGTGGCTATTTGAAGAATCTCAAATATAAAATATATTTTAATTTGTTTAACAGTTTTTGGTTACTACATGATTCCATATTGTCACGATCGTCGTTACAGGAAGCGGACCAAGGCGCAGCGTGTGATACAAACATGACTTTATTTTAATTAAAGTAACGAACAAAACAAAACACGACTCGTGAAGTCCAACGGTTAAACATACCGAAACGGAACAAAAACCCACAACACCCAAAGGAAAACATACAGATTAAATATGGCTCCCAATCAGAGACAACCAGCCGACAGCTGACACTCGTTGCCTCTGATTGGGAGTCATAGAGGCAAACATAGAAACAGAACAACTAGAATACCCAACATAGAAAACGAACACATAGAATGCACACACCCTGGCTCAACATATAGAGTCCCCGAGCCAGGGTGTGACAGTACCCCCCCCCTAAAGGCTCGGACTGCGACCGCGTCTAAACACCCCAAACAGGGGAGGGCTGGGTGGGCATTCCTCCTCGGAGGCGGCTCCGGCTCCGGCTTTGACCACCACCCCTCCATACTACCCCGTGGCGCCCCTGGTCCGGTCTGACCCCGCTGGCTGGATCTGGACTGGACATTGACGGGGCGGATTGCTTACGCTCCGTTGTGGAGCAGCTGACCCGGTCTTACCAGGCTGACGACTCGCACCCCTGGCTTGGTGCGAGTGGCAGGGAACAGGCTGGACCAGGCTGGCGACTCGCACCCCCTGGCTTGGTGCGAGTGGCAGGAACAGACCCGGGCCGGGCTGGCGACTCGCACCCCTGGCTTGGGTGCGAGTGACAGGAACAGGCCGGGCCGGGCTGGCGACGCGCACCGTAGGTTTGGTGCGAGTGGCAGAAACAGGCCGGGCCGGGCTGGCGACGCACACCGTAGGTTTGGTGCGTGGAGCAGGGACAGGCCGGGCTGGGCTGGCGACGCACCCCGTAGGCTTGGTGCGTGGAGCAGGGACAGGCCGGGCTGGGCTGGCGACGCACACCGTAGGTTTGGTGCGTGGAGCAGGGACAGGCCGGGCTGGGCTGGCGACGCACACCGTAGGTTTGGTGCGTGGAGCAGGAACAGGCCGGGCAGGGCTGGCGACGCACACCGTAGGTTGGGTGCGTGGAGCAGGAACAGGCCGGGCTGGGCTGGCGACGCACACCGTAGGTTTGGTGCGTGGAGCAGGAACAGGCCGGGCAGGGCTGGCGACGCACACCGTAGTTTTGGTGCGTGGAGCAGGGACAGGCCGGGCTGGGCTGACGACGCACCCCGTAGGCTTGGTGCGTGGAGCAGGAACAGGCCGGACTGGGCTATGGAGACGGATAGGAGACCTGGAGTGAAGAGCTGCCACAACCCGTCCTGGCTGAATGCCTACCTTCACACACTCTGTGTGAGGCATCAGCACAGGACGTACAGGGCTGTGTACCCGTACTGGCATAACAGCACGTGACACTGGCGCAGGATATCCGGGACCGAGGAGAGGCACTGGAGGCCGCGAGCGCTGAGCCGGCACACTCCGTCCTGGCTGCATGCCCATCTTCGCACAACACGTGCGGGGTGCTCGCACAGGACGTACCGGACTATGCCGGACCACTCGCGGCACAGTGCGCATCTCCGCATACCGTGGAACCTGCCCAGTCTCATGCTGCCATGCCTGAGTACGGGGAGTTGGCTCTGCTCTCCATCCAGGCTCCGCCAACCTGCCTTCTGGCCCCCAAAAGCCGGTGGCCTCCTCTCTTAATCTCCCGATTCGCCCTGTGGCAGCCTCCTGCTGCCCAGTCGCCCATGCCGTGTGCCCCCCCCTAAAAAATTATTGGGGGTGCCTCTCGCCTTTCCGATCACGGCCCGGTTGACGCCGCTTCTCCACTCCTGCCTGGGTCTCCCCCTTCATCGCCTTCCGGTACCGGACGGCCTCCTCCTCGGTAATCTGCCCCCAACCGAGGAGGACATCCACCAGCGTCACCTCCTGCGTGTGTTCCTGGACACGCTGCTTGGTCTTTGTATGGTGGGTTTTTCTGTCACGATCGTCGTTACAGGAAGCGGACCAAGGCGCAGCGTGTGATACAAACATGACTTTATTTTAATTAAAGTAACGAACAAAACAAAACACAACTCGTGAAGTCCAACGGTTAAACATACCGAAACGGAACAAAAACCCACAACACCCAAAGGAAAACATACAGATTAAATATGGCTCCCAATCAGAGACAACCAGCCGACAGCTGACACTCGTTGCCTCTGATTGGGAGTCATACAGGCAAACATAGAAACAGAACAACTAGAATACCCAACATAGAAAACGAACACATAGAATGCACACACCCTGGCTCAACATATAGAGTCCCCGAGCCAGGGTGTGACACATATGTGTTATTTCATAGTTTTGATGTATTCACTATTATTCTACAATGTAGAAAATAGTAAAAATAATGAAAAACCCTTGAATGAGTAGGTGTGTCCAAACTTTTGACTGGTACTATACATACATACACAGCGCATTCGGAAAGTATTCAGAAACTTTGACTTTTTCCACATTTTGTTTTATTACAGCCTTATTCTAAAATTGATTTAAATTGTATTTTTTCTTCATCAAGCTAAACACAATACCCAATAATGACAAAGCAAAAACAGCTTTCTAGAAACGTTTGCAAAGGTATTAAAAATAACAGAAATCACATTTACATAAGTATTCAGACCCTTTACTCAGTACTTTGTTGAAGCACCTTTGGCAGCGATTACAGCCTCGAGTCTTCTTGCGTATGACGCTACATGCTTGGCACACCTGTATTTGGGGAGTTTCTCCCATTCTTCTCTGCAGATCCTCTCAAGCTCTGTCAGGTTGGATGTGAAGTGTCGCTGCACAGTTTTTTTCAGGTCTCTCCAGAGATGTTCGATCGGGCTCAAGTCCGGGCTCTGGCTGGGCCACTCATGGATATTCAGAGACTTGTACCGAAGCAACTCCTGCATTGTCTTGGCTGTGTGCTTAGCGTGGTTGTCTTGTTGGAAGGTGAATCTTCACCCCAGTCTAAGGTCCTGAGCGCTTTGGAGCAGGTTTTCATCAGGGATCTCGCTGTAATTTGTTCCATTCATCTTTCCCTCGATCCTGACTAGTCTCCCAGTCCCTGCCGCTAAATAACATCCCCACAGCATGATGCTGCCTCCAGACGTGACGCTTGGCATTCAGGCAAAATAGTTTAATATTGGTTTCGTCAGACCAGAGAATCTTGTTTCTCATGGTCTGAGAGTCTTTAGGTGCCTTTTGGCAAAAACCAAGCGGGCTGTCGTGCCTTTTTCTGAGCTCTGTCAGAGTGACCATCAGGTTCTTGGTCACATCCCTGACCAAGGCCCTTCTCCCCCGATTGCTCAGTTAGGCTGGGCGGACAGCTCTAGGAAGAGTCTTGGTGGTTCCAAACTTCTTCCATTTAAGATTGATGGAGGCCACTGTGTTCTTGGGGACCTTCAATGCGGCAGACATATTTTGGTAACGTTCCGCAGATCTGTGCCTCGACACAATCCTGTCTCGGAGCTCTACGGTAAATTCCTTCGACCTCATGGCTTGGTTTTTGCTCTGACATGCACTGTCAACTGTGGGACTTTATATAGACAGGTGTTTGCCTTTCCAAATCATGTCCAATCAATTGATTTTACCACAGGTGGATTCCAATCAAGTTGTAGAAACATCTCATGGATGATCAATGGAAACAGGATGCAACTGAGCTCAATTTCGAGTCTCATAGCAAAGGGTCTGAATTCTTATGTAAATAAGGCATTTCTGTTTTAAAAACCTGTTTTCACTTTGTCATTGTGGGGTATTGTGTGTAGATTGATGAGGATAATAAAAAAAAAAATCCATTTTAGAATATGGCTGTAACGTAACAACATTTTGAAAAGGTCTAGGGGTCTGAATACTTTCCGAATGCTCTGTACTCCTGAAACAGTAGGGGCTATAATTTATTTTTGCAATGCAGCTTGCGATTTCATCTAGCAGTGGCTAAAGTTAGCTGAAGTTGGTAAGTTGGCTGTAAAAAATATAAAAATAAAAATAAAGATAGTTTCTCCTGGCCCATAGACTACTTTCAGGGTGAGGAAACATTTAACATTAAAGTTGTAAAACACTAAGCTTCCCCTCTTAACATTGAATTCCAGGGAGGACTCCGTGTCCTCTCATCATCCATACAGTCTCAGTACCATACCTGCTGAAGGGTATAATTCAGTGGCAAATCTAAACGTGAGACAGTGTTTGTCACCCAGCTAGCACATTTGGTTCCTTGGAAGTTGTGGGAATGTAAGTGTTTCGTTTCCCATTGGTTCTGTGAACGAAGCCATACATTTCCTGACCGGTAGAACTGAACATTTTCTAAATGTTCTGAGAACGGAAGTGAACATTTCACCTGTTCTGGGAATGAACATTTTTAGGTTGCAGAGAGGTTCTGAGAACGTTTTAGTATGGTTCTCTTTAAGTTTTCCTGGGAGATTTTATTAACGTTCTGTGAACGGAAATTATAGGTTATTTTGATTTTTTTTAAATACGTTTCTTAACTTTCACTGAATGTTTCAGTAATACTTTCAATAACACTGCTAGCTTAGTTTTGGTGAAAGGTGCAATATGCAGAAATCGCTCTGCCATTTCCCATTTGCTAATATTTGAATAGTTTGCCTAATTTCACTTTATGTGACAAAACAAGCAAGTGCAGAGAATCATTGTACTATAAACCGCTGTGAAATATATTTGCAATATCCAAAAATATTGTATTTTCAGCTGTTTGAAGCTGGTGTATAGAACCGAAAGTAAAAGACGTAAAAACAACACTTAAGAACGGGAAGCATAGAAATAGCACACATAGAACCGATCTACAGCTTCTTAGACTTGCTTTCAATGAGAATGACAGATCTTTAATTAATCATGCAAAAACATTTCTTTTTTATTGTGGCACAGTGTCAGTGAGACTAGAACCTATGCTCTTTTGTTATCTAACCATGAAATTAGTCCACTGCACCACCAGGATGGAGCTAGCATGCCATGGTTTTTTAACTCATGCAAAGGTGTTCATTTTAGTCTATTCAAACAAACCCCATTTCAAAGGAAACAATTACTCATTAAGATCAGGTGTGGCCAATTAGTGGGCACGGCCAACACACCTGAACACACTTAAATAGAACCATGAGGAAACCTGCAGAAAATATGCTCCTGTACTGAAATTCCCACAGAAGAACATTGTTTGTTGATATTTTCTGAACGTTCTGAGAACATGACTTGAAATTGAACCCTGCAGAAAACATTATGCTGAAGTACTGAAATTCCCACCTAAGAAACTCAGAATATTATATGCTAGCTTGGTATCCTGTACCATTCACACAACATAGTGGGAAGGTTGTATGCAAAAGAACACTAGGACAACCACGCTCTCACCAAGCTCTATGTGCTAGCTGGGCAACTTCTCGTGGCACTAAGAAGCTCTCTCTAGGGGGTCTGTTTCCTCTTATCCTCGCTCGAACGCTTTCTCCTCCACACTTATCTGAACTGCTGAACCTTTTATAGACCTTTGTTCTCTGCGAAAGCATATTCACTACATTCTACTCTGCTAAGTAATTCATTTCAATTACTGTATAGAACATGAAAGCAGGAAAAAGTCAATTCTTATTTTTTATGTCCCTAATTTCCATATGCGGTTGATGTACGGATTATGGTGTGCTATGCGCTCTCATGCAGCAGATGGGGGTGTTCTGTGTGCCATTCTAAGCTTTTCTCTAATAAAGAGAGCAGAAAAAGCATTATTTGATTCAATTAATGTTATTATTTTCTTAGAAGGTATTCAGTGCTCTGTGAACAGTGCTCATATATCGGCTATGTGGTGGACTAATGCTTTTATCAGAAAGTGGATAAAAGGCTTGAGTTCTACAGTTCAGTCATGTGTGTTCTCCTGGACTCAGTTGTTGAAATTGCAGCATATAGAAGTGTACTTGGGTCATCCTTGGTGGGTAATTTGACAGGATACAGCGTCACAGAACATTCAATAATCTCTCCACCACAGAACATTCAATTATCTGCTGAAGGACACTCTTGGTGAGGACACATCCTGTCAGCTGGTTTAATAAAACCTCACAAACACAATGCACCCAACTTCGTCATCATGCTGTATGTTAAATTGACATTTCAATACTATGAGTATTTGAAATTAATGAAAGAAACAAATGTATTAGTTACAACCCAACTGCCCTCAGTGGTAGGCCTAGTCAAAGCAACAGTAGGCCGTGTGATGGCGGGATATGAGAAAAGAGCAAGTGTATTTCAACATCATTAAATGCAAAGTAATAAAAGGCTAATATGGCATATTTTTCTGAGATAAACATAATTCTAGAAAAATTATAATGAATCACTGCTAGTTGACCTGTCATGGCCTGAATTTTCTGAGGATATCCAAGAGCTTAATATAATTTCAGAGGAAAAATGCGCCTTAAGATGCTTCTGTCACTATAGTGTACATTATCACCAACATCAATTGCATCCATACTACAGTATCAATATGTGCAGAGGAAGGGTGAGCCTGCAATCTCAACATAATGTCCCCCCCCGGGGTAGGTTCCCAAAGGTAGTCCGGCCATGTCTTTAAAGCATCGTTAAGTCATGCGGTGGGGAAGATTGGAGACATCACGCCCTTGCAAACAGCTGTTTAGCCTCTGGCTACATCACCCTTGGCTATCTGCTATGGTGGAAGCTATTTCTATTCTCTGTATGTGCAGAGAGCTAAACTGTTGAATTCTGCTCCTGCAGTAGTCTGGGCTGCATTATTCATTTTCAAATAGATTCTTGGGAATACTAGTAAGTGCTTTAGATGGTAGTGGTACCACACAATATGTGGTAGATAGGCTATAATTTTGACCATATGAGCTCTTATTCATTCCTGTTCAAGTTATGTTAGGCCTATATTGATCAAGTGCTCTCTGGTGATCTCTCTAGCTAAGAGCTCAATATAGACGGCCGTTGAAACCGTCTTTAGGAAATATTCATATTCAATCATATTTTTTATACAGCACAACTGTCCTGGAATGGTTATACCAAGTTAAAACAGTATCTGTGATAATGTCCTTGAACAAGACATTTTCATCAAGATGGCTGCCCTTCATCATATAGTCTCAGGGGTTTTCCGTAGCCTACCCTCCCTCAACTACACATGAAAGTTCAGACCACAATTTCTCTCATTCTCCCTGCAGCTAGGCCAGCTGTTTCCATGCTGTGTGTAAGTGTGACGAGATGATCGATTGTAAAAAGATGAAAACAGTGGAGCATGTTGCCTGGTGCCAGTTTGGTCCCTAAGGGACACGGGGCGGCACAGCGAAATGCCACACTAAGACAGGTTGTGATTTATGTCACATTGGAGTGGATGCATAGGTGTGTGTATGTGTGTGTGTGCCTGTGTCTGTCTTTGTTGGTGTCTTTTTCTTAGTCTTTGTGTTTATACTGTACTGTATGTGTACAGTAGAACTGTAAAGATGCATTGTTATTAGCCCCACTCCCTACCCACCTCCCTCCCAACTCACCGAAGATTGATAGATACCTAGCTGGCCAGCTGGAGCAGATACACCCCCTGCTCTGCTCAGGTGACAGAGGAAATACATAACACACAGGACATCATTTACACCTACAGTATTGACCCATCAGATCCCCCTCAACTGAAGCATGATTAAGGTGTTCAAAGACCAGGGCAGGGCTCTCACAGGGAACAGCTGGGTGGTAATCTTTGTTTTTATCTCTCTCTCTAACGTAATCTGGTGGACTCTCTTTCTCTCTCTTTGTAATTGTATTTCTCTCTCTCTCTCTCTCTCTTTCTCTCTCTCTCTCTCTCTCTGTCAGTGCCATGTTGGCTCCCAGACAGATAGATTTGTCCCCCTTCCATTTCTCTGTTCCCTACCCCATGTTGTTCACATTTGAGCTGCCTGTGGAGCTCTCTCCTGTATCGTCAATCAAACACTTCATCCTAATCTTTAGACCATGGATGGACAGGATTTGAACACAGACATTTTTCACTGCCTACCAAACAATATGAAATCAATTTTTCAGATTTAGTGTGTCTGAGGATCAAAGTCAGACATGTAGTTCTAGTTTTTTGTCCTAGTTTTTCTTCTGATGCAGACAGTCATGGTCAGAGGGAAAGGAAGTCTGTGATTGACTATAATACAGGTGTACGATCATCATTAGATCACTCTTTTGTTGCTGAGAATTTTCTTGCACGGGAGGAAATGCAGATGAGCTTCATAATTTACATAAATTCACTAAGCTCACGCTTAAACATGGTTACTGCATATTAACAGTATTTCACTTTTAATGAAGCACGCTTTCAGCCAGCTAATAGGCTGGTTGTTAAGAGCATTGGACCAGTAAACGAAGGGACGCTGGTTTGAATCCCCGAGCCGGCAAGTTGGAAAAATCTGCTGTTCTTCCCTTGAGCAAAGCCGTTAACCCCCAACAACTCCCCGGGCACCGATGACGTCGGTTAAGGCAGCCCCCAGTACCTCTCTGATTCAGAGGGGTTGGGTTAAATGTGGGAGACACATTTCGGTTGAATGCATTCAGTTGTGCAACTGACTAGATATCCCCCTTGCCCTAACCACAATCAAGCAACATTATGGACTAAACATTCAAATCCTGTTGCTGCAGGATTATTTTGCTGTGACAAAATAGGTCAAATTAAGATGCTACACCTGTACATACTGCCTCAACACTCCAGACTCCACTTCTACTCCCCAATCCGCCACCCACTACCCACTCTCTCTTACTGAGACTGTGTTGAGTGCTTGCACTCACCCATTAAATAAAATTGCAATTCATGTTGCAACCATTTCTATTCTAAAGCATATTCAGAACAGTTTTCCAGGCAGCCGACCAAGCCCATCATCACACATCACATAGAAATCCATCATTTTCATCTATCTGAAGCACATTTCTTGTCAAAGGGGACCCTTCAGTGGACGCTTTACCATTCCAAGCCACTAGACTCTAAATGTATTTTTATATTATATTACAAATATGCAAACATATACATGCAACAAATATGACCAATCAGTCTAAACTAATAGTGAAAGGCACAGGCACCATGTTAATGGAACGTTCCATCTTGGAACTCTGGAGTAGTCCCTGTGTAGCTCAAAAAAACATATTTTACTGTGAATTATACATACAAACAGAAATGTTAATCATGGTCCTCTGTAGCTCAATTGGTAGAGCATGGCGCTTGTAACGCCAGGGTAGTGGGTTCAATCCCTGGGACCACCCATACGTAAAAATGTATGCACATATGACTGTAAGTCGCTTTGGATAAAAGCGTCTGCTAAATGGTATATTAAGATAACCATCCTCTCTCTAGATCTCCCAGTCCTTTATCTCCTCTCTTCTCTGCAGCACTTCTTCTTAGACCAGCAGATCACACTGCCCTGTAGCAAGTTTGGGATATTATGAACAGCATGCAGTTGAACATCTGTAGAAGAGTTTGTGGCAAGACGGCAGACTTCAACTGTTATTCTAAATTGTAGAAAAAAATTGTTAGTTTCACTTTGTGAACTAGAATGTATTGTGTGTGGCACTATGCCTCAAATCCCTTTGCATTGATCTCCCTTGGTGTTTGATGGTTGAATGTCCCTCTAAGATCAGACCCCCCTTCCTGAAACCTTGATCAGGCTGCCTATCATTCCAGATGAGAATATATCCTAACTTTGATCTGCTTGCTCCTGAGACTCCATCCACACTTTGATCTATTCCCTGTTAACGGCACAGACAATAGTAGATGACAACATCCCTTCCAGAGTAGAGGGAGGAGAAGTGAAGAGTGAGCCATCTATGCATTATAGTAGTATAGAGGGAGGAATGAAAAGAGCAGGAGTAGAATAGAGGTGAATGGTAAAAGCTCTCCAGAGTCCGATAAAACTTAGAAAGGGCTAGGTTGTGATGAGAAATTGGCATTCTGCTCCTGCTCCCCCCCAGGTTGATCTCTCTATATCCCTCACATCCATATTCTTTATGTTTTTTTGCTGGAGGAGGAACGGCCTACTCATCTTCACTCGGCCTCCATAGGTGTGAATTGGTGGCTCCTATGAGAATAGAGGTGCATTTCACAACACACTCTCTCTTCTTAACTTCAACCTCTATGAGTTGGCTTGTTGCTATACAAAATGCCTGAAAATAGGAATTTGTAGATTTCAAGGAAACAACATGATCAAATTGACAACATTATCTAAATAGCACATTTAGTGTAAATTATACTTAGTTGTGTTTACCCGCTTGGTGGAAACAACGTAAAGCAATAGTATTTACTGTGCATTCATAACTAGCAAGCTAGAGTATGACTACCCCTTTATAAATTAATAGGCCTACTAGTCTCTTTTCATTCATCATTCTGTAGTTCAACCTCTCTCATCTCTCATTCTATTTGTAATATCCATTAGAAAGACCTGAATGAATGTCTGTATTGTAGATTTTTGAATAGGGTTATTCATTCACCTTTTATTCTCCAAGCAGGTACTCTGTGCTTATCAATCACCCGTCTCTCAAAACTGAATAGATGGGCAAACGAGAATAGAGAGGGCTTTTTCATGGTAAAAGGGCTTGGATTAATCAGACTAAAAATGTTCAGTGCAACATCTTATATTTCTCCATAAGTGGGACCTGCAGCTGAAAAGCATCATAACATGGAACCTATCCAATAACTCCTACGACTCCCCTATCCTATCCCAGAGGCTAGGAGAGGTATTCTAGATCAAAGTCACCCAGGAATTAAGACTATGGTTCCACTTCTCTCCCATTATAACCTCCCAACCCACACTCCCTCCTGGACCTGGACCTTGCCTCATCCCAAAGATTGGGTTTAGCGTTTGCGTCATTCTCCAAAAACAACAAACACATATTTATTTTTCTCTGTGTTCTACTCTACCTCCCCACAGCTCAGAGAAAAACGTGGTTATTTTTTAAATGTTCATATTCATTCATTTTTGGCTCACATTTTTAATGATATCTCTTTCATCTGGGGAGTTTTCATGTTATGTTTTTTTAAATCTATTATTCTCTCTGTTGCATCACATCACTCCTAATGATCTTGTTCGTCTTTGGAGAGGGCACATTTGAATATACTGCCTTATTCAACTAGATTTCATTAGTGAATATGGGACAGTCATATTGATGAAAGGTGTTATTTCCTTGTTGGTCATGGTGGCAAACCAACTATGTTAAATCAACACCCACAGAGAGGGGTAGAGATACATTAAAAGTTATATGAATTCTAAAGTCATCACATGACATCAGGATTAGCCAGAAAGAAAGAAGTCTAGATTCTGAGGCCCTTCTTACCCCCATCTTGTCAACAGTTGAAGAGGCGGCCAAAGGATTATGTTCTTGAGAGTTACCCATAATGCCGCTGGTCAGGAAGTACCCGATGGCCTACTCTCGACAGCCTTTAAAGGTAAGAACACAGGCATCTTCTGAAGCAGCTGAATAAAGCCCTCAGCGCCCCACGTTGAGGGTCCTCAAGGAAGACACTGACTGAGGAGGCTAAGGAGGTCATCAGCTCTCCAGAGTTTTGAGACAGAGAAGAGCTATGTTCGGTGTGGTGGTTTGGTTGAAGTACCTAGAAGAATTCTTAAAGGACGGACAAAGAGGGACTTTAGTTTGGAGTGCCATTAGTTGTCTGCTGCTTTCTCAGAGAGTGCACGCAGTGAGAGGGAGAAATGTGCTCTGACTTGGGGCCTTAGCATGCATGTTACCACCATGTGGGCATCTTGCGAAGTTAATTATAATCCTCCAGTGAATATGTTTCTCTCCTATCCAGATTATACTAGTTTGGTTTGTTTGAATATTTATAACCAACAAAAGAAAACAACATTGCTATGCGACTAGTGTCACTTGCCATTAAATCCGGTGTTATTTTAATGCAGAAAGTGTCGTACCACAGTATGCCAATTATGATCAATTTCCATCTCACACTAAAGCTTATGTCAAATTTATGTTGAGAGTGAGCGACATTCAGTTGGAATATATGATTGCTAGTCTGTTTATACTGGGTCTCAAGTAAGTGTAATACATTTTGTTCCCAACAACTAATCTGGCTAAATTAAGCTTTAACACTAGAAAAGCCGAGAGCGTCATGTGGATGCAAAACAAATTTGCAAATTAATTTTTTTTGTATTACCCTTACAGCCAATAGTTCATGGTAGAAGCCTAAAGATTGTTGTAATGGATTGCTACATTAAGATTTGCCTCCTTTAAGAAATGGAGGATAAAGTATAAATAGGTTGCTAGGCAGGTCAAAGTGGGCCCCTCCAGCTTAATCAATGAAGCTCTCGTCGTGAAGATCAGTTAAGTGGCCCTAATGGCCACACATGCTCTAACTTAAAAGGGCCGTGTCTCCTGAAAAAGATTAGCAATCCTGTTTGTACCCGACGTTCAATATGTTTTTTAGAATTGTTCTCCCATCGAGAGAGAGAGGGTTCTATTTGTAGACCAACCATGCAGAAAATGTGACACTTTCTCTCCTTCCTTTCTCAGAATTGAGAATCCAATTACAAAATAACTATGTTACAGTAAATGGGGTTAAAATTTCATTTTATGTACTTAAGATGCTGTGTTTTAGATTTACACATTAAGCGAAAACAAAAGTAATTCAATCAACAGTGTGTTTCCACATATTGATTCATTGATTAGAAATGTCATTCATCTGCTAATTGATCAACATTATTTTATCAATGAAACATAGTCAAGAATAGAATAAAAACACATTTCAAAACCATAAGTATGAAAAGGAAAGAGCAGCTTCCAACTTGAGGAATAACTAATGGAGATGGAGTCTCAGCTTTTAGATATCCCTCTGGAATACAAAGTGGGCTGCTCGCTATTCGTGTGGATGCCTTTTGAGACTGTGACCCCTTCCATATCTCCTCTACGTACCCTGTGATCTGTGCTCATCCCCTTCGCTTCATTGAATTATACATATACAGTATGTGTGTGTCATCTGTGCCATTGCTGTACTGACCTAAAATATCAATAGCATTAGTGTTGTTTTGACAGGACTGTTAAGACCGAAAATACATTTTACAGTGCCACATTCTGGTTTTGTTTGGCAATATCTCTGTATTATCATAGAGAGAGAATGTTCTCTGCAGACTAAATGGAACATGAAGAGAAAAACAAAGACACAATGATGAATCAATTCTGAGGACACTTTTCTCTTGTATCATCAAATGAATTAATTTTTATGACTAAATAATATTTGTACTGAGGCCAACAAGGTTACCTTTGTGAAAGATGGTCCGAGGCAAACATGGCAATTATTTGTTTTAGGATTGGTCTATGTGGAAAGTCCATCTTCCAACCCATTGGAGAAAGATGTTAGCACATTCAATGTGTTTAGTTTGATGGAGAACCCTGATCTGTTCAGACAGAAAATTGTGTTTGCTCAGTGATCTTGAAAGAGTTCAAAAGTTGAAGAAGCACCTCATATGGCACTTCTGTGGTCAGTCCACACACACCAAACCATGTTTATATTGATTTGTCCCTGTTTTACCCATTTACTGTATGCTCCAGTACACATTCACAACACAATACATGGCCACCAGCCTGCTCTCAAACACATATGAACTTCAAAATGAGCCCAAGATGGAGTGTGTGCCACTTCTTAAAATGGTGTAGACAAATACACTCAGTGTATCAGTGTTCCCTGGATGTTAACACACTGCAGTCAGTGGCTGCGTGTTCGGCTAAACAAGTGCTAAGCCTTGACAGTATTCTTGTCATGCCACTACATATACACAAATGAGAAAAGAACCACTGCAAAGTGCTAGACAACCCATGCCAGACATGATTTTGAGAGCCAAATGCCATACGTCCAACCCTGGGAGTTTATCATCTTATTCCACATAGATTTGGGTCCCAGTAACCCTAATCCAGCTTCCCTATGATTGACTGTATGTCAAAGTTTGAAAGTCTGAATGTCAACAAAATAGGATTTTACCACAGCTCTCTATTTGGAACTTAATCAGTATGTTATGTTTACCAAAACACAATGGAAATTCATACCAGTCAAAGCTGTTTTGTAACTACTTTGAATGTTTTGACAAATTCAGTAACATCTAGGAGACCCAATCCTTTATCAAACGTGACAAGCCACCCTGCTCTTCAATTTGGTGTAATTACCAAACCTTACTTGCTTCATTTAATCAGAATGCACAGACAGATTTGATTTGATCTCATTTCAAAGCTAAGTAAAATAAAAAGCTGTGTGAAATTGAGGAGAAAGACTGTTGAGACAGTGGTGTTTTAGAGAAAGAAAGGCATAACCAATATTAATTAAAGTAATCCATCAAATGTAGCCAACATGACAGTGCCTAACAATCCCTCTCCTTGGATGAGCTTCCATCCATAAGCTCCTGGCGAGTGATAACTGTGTCAGTCATAGAATTGAAATGCTCGTCTCTCCTCTCCCTGAGTCCTATTTCTATTTATCTTTGCAAAGTCACGTCATTCTTTTGCAGCTGTGACAATACAATGCATAATGGATTTCATTGTGAGTTGTTTAAAAGCTAAACTAGTCACAGGCAGCTTAATCTGAGGCTCACTCGGATGAGAGTGAACACCAAAACATATACAGCTTTCTCTGGCCCACTCAGCCTGTCAAAATTGAATGTGAACTAGATGTGTTATAAATGCAAAATAGATCTCAGCTTTTTTAATGTTTCAGTCTCCCTAACAAAGCCAAAATATGAACAGGGCAACCATGCTGAACACACTTAAAATACATTCTAAATAGCTTTTTGAAGACAAAAATAACACTCTACCAACAGTCATAGCACTTTATCACTATTTAAACCCCCCAAAATAACCCCCCAACTGTGTAAAACCTCACTGTACGGTATTAGTTTATTATTCCATGTTTCAAAAGGCCCATTGGAACCAAAACCTTCTGCCAATCCTATTGAGACTGGCGATTGATAGAGAACAATGTTGGAACCCATAGTTTGCAACCACATAGAAGTCACTTCAATAGTAGTCTCCTTTCTTTCAAGAAATAATAAAGAATTCGATGGCAAACCATTGACCGTATGTGTGTGAGGATCTGAGGACTTTTGCATAATAAAATCAAGCACTTAAACACTTGACTACTTTGTTAATACATTTGAAATGAACAATTTGGTGTAAGGTGATGGCTCCTCCTGGAGTTCTGAAGAGAATTATGCAAAGTGAACTTGCAAAGTCTAGTGATCAGGCAATTGTTCATGTTCAAATGTCATGTATGAAAATGTATGCACTCACTAACTGTAAGACGCTCTGGATAAGAGCGTCTGCTAAATGACTAAAAAGTAAAAAAAAATGTTTTTACTTTACTTTTTCACACAGGGGAATTGGGTGTTGCATAACTTTGTTTATGAAATAAATATGTAATTGTTGTGTTATTTGTTCACTTATGTTCCCTTTATCTAATATTAGGTTTTGGTTGAAGATCTGATAACATTCAGTATCACAAATATGCAAAAGTAGAGAAAATTAGAAAGGGGGCAAATACTTTTTCATAGCACTGTAAGTATTCAGACCCTTTACTCTGTACTTTGTTGAAGCACCTTTGGCAGCGATTACAGCCTTGAGTCTTCTTGGGTATGACGCTACAAGCTTGGCACACCTGTATTTGGGGAGTTTCTCCCATTCTTCTCTGCAGATCCTCTCAAGCTCTGTCAGATTGGATAGGGAGCGTTGCTGCACAGCTATTTTCAGGTCTTCCAGAGATGTTAGATCGGGTTCAATTCCGGGCTCTGGCTGGGCCACTCAAAGACATTCAGAGACTTGTCCCGAAGCCACTCCTGCATTGTCTTGGCTGTGTGCTAAGGGTCGTTGTCCTGTTGGAAGGTGGACCTTCACCCCAGTCTGAGGTCCTGAGCGCTCTGGGGCAGGTTTTCATCTGTACTTTGCTCCTTTCATCTTTCCCTCGATCCTGACTAGTCTCCCAGTCCCTGCCACTGTAAAACATCCCCAAAGCATGATGCTGCCACCACCATGCTTCACCTTAGGGATGGTGCCACGTTACCTCCAGACGTGATGCTTGGCATTCAGGTCAAAGAGTTCAATCTTGGTTTCAGTAGACCAGAGAATCTTGTTTCTTATGGTCTGAGAGTCTTTAGGTGCCTTTTGGCAAACTCCAAGCGGGCTGTCATATGCCTTTTACTGAGGAGTGGCTTCCGTCTGGCCACTCTACCATAAAGGCCTGATTGGTGGAGTGCTGCAGAGATGGTTGTCCTTCTGGAAGGTTCTCCCATCTCCACAGAGGAACTCTAGAGCTCTGTCAGAGTGACCATCGGGTTCTTTGTCACCTCCCTGACCAAGGCCCTTCTCCCCCGATTGCTCAATTTGGCCGAGCGGACAGCTCTAGGAAGAGTCTTGCTGATTCCAAACTTCTTCCATTTAAGAATGATGGAGGCCACTGTGTTCTTGGGGACCTTCAATGCTGCAGAAATGTTTTGGTACCCTTCCCCAGACAATTCCTTTGACCTAATGGCTTGGTTTTTTGCTCTGACATGCACTGTCAACTGTGGGACCTTATATACAGTGGGGGAAAAAAGTATTTAGTCAGCCACCAATTGTGCAAGTTCTCCCACTTAAAAAGATGAGAGAGGCCTGTAATTTTCATCATAGGTACACTATGACAGACAAAATGAGAAAAGAAATTCCGGAAAATCACATTGTAGGATTTTTAATGAATTTATTTGCAAATTATGGTGGAAAATAAGTATTTGGTCACCTACAAACAAGCAAGATTTCTGGCTCTCACAGACCTGTAACTTCTTATTTAAGAGGCTCCTCTGTCCTCCACTTGTTACCTGTATTAATGGCACCTGTTTGAACTTGTTATCAGTATAAAAGACACCTGTCCACAACCTCAAACAGTCACACTCCAAACTCCACTATGGCCAAGACCAAAGAGCTGTCAAAGGACACCAGAAACAAAATTGTAGACCTGCACCAGGCTGGGAAGACTGAATCTGCAATAGGTAAGCAGCTTGGTTTGAAGAAATCAACTGTGGGAGCAATTATTATGAAATGGAAGACATACAAGACCACTGATAATCTCCCTCGATCTGGGGCTCCACGCAAGATCTCACCCCGTGGGGTCAAAATGATCACAAGAACGGTGAGCAAAAATCCCAGAACCACACGGGGGGACCTAGTGAATGACCTGCAAAGAGCTGGGACCAAAGTAACAAAGCCTACCATCAGTAACACACTACGCCGCTAGGGACTCAAATCCTGCAGTGCCAGACGTGTCCCCCTGCTTAAGCCAGTACATGTCCAGGCCCATCTGAAGTTTGCTAGAGTGCATTTGGATGATCCAGAAGAGGATTGGGAGAATGTCATATGGTCAGATGAAACCAAAATATAACTTTTTGGTAAAAACTCAACTCGTCGTGTTTGGAGGACAAAGAATGCTGAGTTGCATCCAAAGAACACCATACCTACTGTGAATCATGGGGGTGGAAACATCATGCTTTGGGGCTGTTTTTCTGCAAAGGGACCAGGACGACTGATCCATGTAAAGGAAAGAATGAATGGGGCCATGTATCGTGAGATTTTGAGTGAAAACCTCCTTCCATCAGCAAGGGCATTGAAGATGAAACGTGGCTGGGTCTTTCAGCATAATATAATAATAATAATATGCCATTTAGCAGACGCTTTTATCCAAAGCGACTTACAGTCATGCGTGCATACATTTTTGTGTATGGGTGGTCCCGGGGATCGAACCCACTACCTTGGCGTTACAAGCGCCGTGCTCTACCAGCTGAGCTACAGAGGACCACGCATGACAATGATCCCGAACACACCGCCCGGGCAACGAAGGAGTGGCTTCGTAAGAAGCATTTCAAGGTCCTGGAGTGGCCTAGCCAGTCTCCAGATCTCAAACCCATAGAAAATCTTTGGAGGGAGTTGAAAGTCCGTGTTGCCCAGCGACAGCCCCAAAACATCACTGCTCTAGAGGAGATCTGCATGGAGGAATGGGCCAAAATACCAGCAACAGTGTGTGAAAACCTTGTGAAGACTTACAGAAAACATTTGACCTGTGTCATTGCCAACAAAGGGTATATAACAAAGTATTGAGAAACTTTTGTTATTGACCAAATACTTATTTTCCACCATAATTTGCAAATAAATTCATTAAAAATCCTACAATGTGATTTTCTGGATTTTTTTTTCTTCTCATTTTGTCTGTCATAGTTGACGTGTACCTATGATGAAAATTACAGGCCTCTCTCATCTTTTTAAGTGGGAGAACTTGCACAATTGGTGGCTGACTAAATACTTTTTTTCCCCACTGTAAACAGGTGTGTGCCTTTCCAAA
Organism: Coregonus clupeaformis; assembly: GCF_020615455.1. Classification (NCBI taxonomy): domain Eukaryota; kingdom Metazoa; phylum Chordata; class Actinopteri; order Salmoniformes; family Salmonidae; genus Coregonus; species Coregonus clupeaformis. The sequence continues at coordinate 37,680,399 of NC_059205.1, read as the reverse complement.
TCATGTCCAATCAATTGAATTTACCACAGGTTGACTCCAATTAAAGTTGTAGAAATATCTAAAGGATGATCAATGGAAACAGGATGCACCTTAACTCAATTTCGAGTCTCAGAGCAAAGGGTCTGAATACTTATGTAAATAAGGTATTTCAGTTTTTTATTTCTAATATATTTGCAAAAATGTCTAAACACCTGCTTTCGCTTTGTCATTATGGGGTATTGTGTGTATATTGCTTAGATTTTTATTTATTTAATCCATTCTAGTATAAGGCTGTATCGTAACAAAATGTTGAATAAGTCAAGGGGTCTGAATACTTTCCGAAGGCACTGTATATAGATATCTAGCTGTCAGGAAAAAACATATCCAAGGTGATTCTCTACATAAATAAAAATAGGTATACTGCTATAATGCCAGTGAGATTAAATGCATTCAGGTCACAAATCAGAGAGGCATGAGAGAGAGAGAGGGAGGGTTGTTCAGGATTTATCCTCACATGACAGTCCCATTAATGATTAACGGAGAAGAAATGGCTAGGCCCAATAAAACTCTCCTGGCAATGCACTGTTCTTTTAGCAACACAAAATTACATCTCTTATCACTAATGCTGGTACTAATGTGATATGTTGGCTAGAGTTGATGTGCTTTTGGCCAGCTCATTGTGTTGCATGGTATTTAGCTGGTGGAAACTGATGTGGGTCTCTTTCTCCTTTTAGTTCCTGGCAGATGTTGCAAATGTCTGGAGCTCCTATGGGTATGGAAAATGTGTTCAAGAGATTTCTATTAACGCATCACACAACATGTATGATGACTATGGTTGGCTTCTTTGTAGTTGCTGATGCCATTGACATGCCATGTTATCTTCTGTTTTTTAGACTTCTGAATTTGAACCCAATTCCTGAACAGGGTTTGGGAGTAACTGATTACATTGAATCAGTTACATGTAACGAATTACAAAAAAACAACTAATCTGTTACGTTACCAGCAAAAATATTGTAATCAGATTACAGATATTTTTGAAAAACTAGATTACTTCTTGGATTACTTTTCAATTCAAGAAAGGATGTTTGCGGAAAATAATACCTTTCTGTGTTCTCAATGACATTCCATTCAGCATTGGAATGTCACGGATGCCGCCGAGGCTGCTCCTCCTCCTTGCTCGGGCAGGCTTCGGCGTTCGTCGTCCCCGGAGTACTAGCTACTACCGTTTGATGTTTTCGATGTTTGTTTTGTCATGTCTAGTTAGTGCACCTGTTTCGTATTCTGTATTGATTATGTCACCTATAAGTTCCCCTATGTTATGTTTGTATTTTGTGTGTTATTGTCCGCCTGTCATGAATGTATAGGTTCGGTACCTTGGCATTTCGTGTGATTTTACGCACTCGCGTATTTGTTTCGCCACTTGTGTTTTTGAGGTCGTTTATTTGTGTGTACCTATAGAGGTGATTAGTAAAGTCGTCCTGACTTATTTCTCTGTGTCCTGTGCTTGACTTCACCACCGCATCCACATCAGCACATTGACATGGAAAAAGGCGCAAGTTTAAGTTTGTTCCACCTGAGCGAGTCCGACCACAAGTCAGAGATGACTACGATGACAAACCAAATATGTTTGATGGATCCATTTTGTCTTCTTCTAATGCCTCTTAAGGGGAAAGTAATCCAAAAGTATCTGAAAGTAATCAGGTTATGTTACTGAGTTTGGGTAATCCAAAAGTGATGTTACCGATTACAATTTTGGACAGGTAACTAGTAACTGTAACGGATTACATATAGAAAGTAACCTACCCAACCCTGTTCCTGAATGACAACTAGCAACAATAATTAAAACATGAGCAGCACATGAGCAACATATGGTTCTCGGTTGAATAAAATTATGCTTTAATCCATTGTGATATTTTCAACAATGGAACTGGCAGACTAACTGCCAATGGTAACATTTTCAGCATTGGCTGTTCATCTACAATTGGATGAGGCAAATTTAGCCAACACCATCAAATGAGGTGCTGTCACAAGTATTTACCGAATGGGAGAGAGATGGCTTGTACAATTCAATGAACAGGCATTGTCTTAAATGTCACCTTCTGCCTCACATCGGATCTGCTGAACCTACAGTGGGGAGAACAAGTATTTGATACACTGCCGATTTTGCAGGTTTTCCTACTTACAAAGCATGTAGAGGTCTGTAATTTTTATCATAGGTACACTTCAACTGTGAGAGACGGAATCTAAAACAAAAATCCAGAACATCACATTGTATGATTTTTAAGTAATTAATTTGCATTTTATTGCATGACATAAGTTTTTGATACATCAGAAAAGCAGAACTTAATATTTGGTACAGAAACCTTTGTTTGCAATTACAGAGATCAGACGTTTCCTGTAGGTCTTGACCAGGTTTGCACACACTGCAGCAGGGATTTTTGGCCCACTCCTCCATACAGACCTTCTCCAGATCCTTCAGGTTTCGGGGCTGTCGCTGGGGAATACGGACTTTCAGCTCCCTCCAAAGATGTTCTATTGGGTTCAGGTCTGGAGACTGGCTAGGCCACTCCAGGATCTTGAGATGCTTCTTACGGAGCCACTCCTTAGTTGCCCTGGCTGTGTGTTTCGGGTCGTTGTCATGCTGGAAGACCCAGCCACGACCCATCTTCAATGCTCTTACTGAGGGAAGGAGGTTGTTGGCCAAGATCTCGTGATACATGGTTCCATCCATCCTCCCCTCAATACGGTGCAGTCGTCCTGTCCCCTTTGCAGAAAAGCATCCCCAAAGAATGATGTTTCCACCTCCATGCTTCACGTTTGGGATGGTGTTCTTGGGGTTGTACTCATCCTTCTTCTTCCTCCAAACACGGCGAGTGGAGTGTAGACCAAAAAGCTATATTTTTGTCTCACCAGACCACATGACCTTCTCCCATTCCTCCTCTGGATCATCCAGATGGTCATTGGCAAACTTCAGACGGGCCTGGACATGCGCTGGCTTGAGCAGGGGGACCTTGCGTGCGCTGCAGGATTTTAATCCATGACGGCGTAGTGTGTTACTAATGGTTTTCTTTGAGACTGTGGTCCCACCACTCTTCAGGTCATTGACCAGGTCCTGCCGTGTAGTTCTGGGCTGATCCCTCACCTTCCTCATGATCATTGATGCCCCACGAGGTGAGATCTTGCATAGAGCCCCAGACCGAGGGTGATTGACCGTCATCTTGAACTTCTTCCATTTTCTAATAATTGCGCCAACAGTTGTTGCCTTCTCACCAAGCTGCTTGCCTGTTGTCCTGTAGCCCATCCCAGCCTTGTGCAGGTCTACAATTTTATCCCTGATGTCCTTACACAGCTCTCTGGTCTTGGCCATTGTGGAGAGGTTGGAGTCTGTTTGATTGAGTGTGTGGACAGGTGTCTTTTATACAGGGAACGAGTTCAAACAGGTGCAGTTAATACAGGTAATGAGTGGAGAACAGGAGAGCTTCTTAAAGAAAAACTAACAGGTCTGTGAGAGACGGAATTCTTACTGGTTGGTAGGTGATCAAATACTTATGTCATGCAATAAAATGCAAATTAATTACTTAAAAATCATACAATGTGATTTTCTGGATTTTTGTTTTAGATTCCGTCTTTCACAGTTAAAGTGTACCTATGATAAAAATTACAGACCTCTACATGCTTTGTAAGTAGGAAAACCTGCAAAATCGGCAGTGTATCAAATACTTGTTCTACCCACTGTATATCCATTTAGAAATGAATCCCTTCTCTCTAAATCAGGTTTCCAGTCCTGAGATATCTCCAGATCTCAATCCCAGACTGTCCTAACTAGGTAATGCTGGGACAGAGCCAGAGTGAGTCATTTGGCAAGATTACAGTAGAGTAGGCCATCGGTACTGAAATGTAGCCAGTCTGAGAAAGATAGTATTGTTAGCCTGGTGGAACCAGCCTGATTGCTGTATTCACCATTCCACACTGGGCTTATCATTCTGTTTAATTGTATGTGCAGTAAGGGCTGGATTCAATCCATAGTGCTGAACATCTGCGTTGTAGCGCGGTTAAAATGTAACAGTAATTCTCGATTGAGCCAACATATGCAGCGTTTACCGTGAATGCAGTCTCTGCGAATGCGGAAACATTGCCTTTAAATTTCAATCACTCTATAACGCTGATCTTCGGCTCTACTGATTGAATCCAGCCATAAAACAGAATTGTGAAAGTGATCAGGCTGATTCCTGCAGGCTATAGTGTTGTCGCTGGGTTACCTCTTAAATATAACTACATGTAATCTAAAATGTAATCCACAAAAGTAATTATTTATCACGAGAGGACCCTAAACAATAACTAATGCTGCATACTACAAGAAAGGTTAAAATCTCACCTTTCTGTTAAATTTTATTATAAATTCCTGAGATGTAGTCACTTTTGAGGACACAAGCTCAAGTACACAGTACAAATATGATACAAATATTAAAACATTACATTTTATTATGCATTTCCTATTAAACAAAACTGTATGAATAATGCTTAAAATGACATACGCTTTCTAAATATAGTATAATCAAATTATAAAACCACTAACTAGAAGATTTCACCTTCCTTATACCTGTAAAATACATATTTGTATGTTTAGTGTTAGTGATAATGTGCATATTTTCTGAAGGTCTCTCTTGATCAAAACATCTGTCCCCCCCATCATATTAATCTTGTCCATCTATGACAAAGTGTTTTTTGTTTTAAATTATTTTAGATTAATGGCTATACATCAATCTCTGAATGTGCTATAGTGATGAAACCACTCTCCCCTGCTGCGCTACGATGTAAGGATTGCAGGCATGTGCTTTATGTAGGGGTCAGCCAGGAGTTGATTGACAGTTGGAAGAGCGATTGAAATGGTAGGAGGGACATCCCAGCTTCAAGTGGTTGCAGATTTCACATCCTACATCACACAGGCACAACAAATATACTACTGTGTCCGTGGGAACCAGGGCTATCCATTTCGATCTACGGTGTCCACAGATCGATTTATAAGCGAAAATGTTGGTCGAAACCGGTACCAGAACCACTCACCCCTAAACAGGGAACTTTACAGCTAAGAGGTGTTAATGAAATAAGATTAACATTTCTTTTGTGGTTTACTGGAAAAGTTTATTATGATAAAATGTGACAATTGTTAATACATCATAGTATGACATGTACTGTAGCCTGTAGTGCCAACATACAATTGTACACCTTCAAAAGACATCAAAAACAGTGATATTGGTTGGACGCTTGTGTTTCAAGAATATTAATTCAGCATGTCCTATAAATATATATATATTTTTAAATCACAATATAAAAAGCAAAGTAATACATCATGAACATCAGCTACGCTCCAAAATCACTGCAACAAAGCACTGTTTCAACCACAGTATTTACCATTATTTAGTCAAACAATTTTACTGAGAAAAGTCCTAATGTCAAATCAGAATGATGTACCCCCTCCCAAAAAAAAAAAATATCCGCCAAACATTTAATGTTGAAACACAGATCAGCTGGAATTGATCCTTTTGTATCCCGTCTTAACGTCTTTAATGTTAAAGTTGTTTTGGAGTGACTGCTTATGTTCGCTTAGCTACTAAGTGTGATGAGTTCAGAGAGTGAAAAGCATCATCATCCAATATTGGCACAGAGAGAACAATTAGCCAACATATTATGGCTAAATGAAATATTTACGTCAGATGCTTTTTATAGTTTTGGTTCATTTCAAAGGTGTTAGTTAATTCTTAATGTAAACACTTTTTGTCTGTAGGTATAAGCTATACTATGAACACGGAAAGGTAAACTGTCTGCCTTTCCATGTCAATCAATCTCCTTCTCCGCTGTTGCTCCAAAATGACCTTTTCAATGGCTTTTTAAGATCCATATCTAATAATAACATGAAGTAATCTCTCCCCACCTAAAGATATACAGTTGAAGTCGGAAGTTTACATACACCTTAGCCAAATACATTTAAACTCAGTTTTTCACAATTAATCCTAGTAAAAATTCCCTGTCTTAGATCAGTTAGGATCACCACTTTATATTAAGAATGTGAAATGTCAGAATAATAGTAGAGAGAATGATTTATTTCAGCTTTTATTTCTTTCATCACATTCCCAGTGGGTCAGAAGTTTACATACACTCAATTCGTTTTTGGTAGCATTGCCTTTAAATTGTTTAACTTGGGTCAAACGTTTCAGGTAGCCTTCCACAAGCTTCCCACAATAAGTTGGGTGACTTTTGGCCCATTCCTCCTGACAGAGCTGGTGTAACTGAGTCAAGTATGCTTGGGGTCATTGTCCATTTGGAAGACCCATTTACGACCAAGCTTTAACTTCCTGACTGATGTCTTGAGATGTTGCTTCAATATATCCACATAATTTTCCTTCCTCATGATGCCATCTATTTTGTGAAGTGCACCAGTCCCTCCTGCAGCAAAGCACCCCCACAGCATGATGCTGCCACCCCCGTGCTTCACGGTTGGGATGGTGTTCTTCGGCTTGCAAGCTACCCCCTTTTTCCTCCAAACATAACGATGGTCATTATGGCCAAACAGTTCTATTTTTGTTTCATCAGACCAGAAGACATTTCTCCAAAAAGTACAATCTTTGTCCCCATGTGCAGTTGCAAACCGTAGTCTGGCTTTTTTTATGGCGGTTTTGGAGCAGTGGCTTCTTCCTTGCTGAGCGGCATTTCAGGTTATGTCGATATAGGACTCGTTTTACTGTGGATATAGATACTTTTGTACCTGTTTCCTCCAGCATCTTCACAAGGTCCTTTGCCGTTGTTCTGGGATTGATTTGCACTTTTTGCACCAAAGTACGTTCATCTCCAGGAGACAGAATGCGTCTCCTTCCTGAGCGGTATGACGGCTGCGTGGTCCCATGGTGTTTATACTTGCGTACTATTGTTTGTACAGATGAACGTGGTACCTTCAGGCGTTCGGAAATTGCTCCCAAGGATGAACCAGACTTGTGGAGGTCTACAAAATTTTTTCTGAGGTCTTCAGATTTCTTTTGATTTTCCCATGATGTTAAGCAAAGAGGCACTGACTTTGAAGGTAGGCCTTGAAATACATCCATAGGTACACCTCCAATTGACTCAAATGATGTCAATTAGCCTATCAGAAGCTTCTAAAGCCATGACATAATTTTCTGGAATGTCCCAAGCTGTTTAAAGGCACAGACAACTTAGTGTATGTAAACTTCTGACCCACTGGAATTGTGATACAGTGAATTATAAGTGAAATAATCTGTCTGTAAACAATTGTTGGGAAAATGAGTTGTGTCATGCACAAAGTAGAGTGCACAAAGTGTCCTAACCGACTTGCCAAAACGATAGTTTGTTAACAAGAAATTTGTGGAGTGGTTGAAAAACGAGTTTTAATGACTCTAACCTAAGTGTATGTAAACTTCCGACTTCAATTGTAACTCCCTTAACTCTCCGTATGAGACATACTGTATTTAGTCGTCCTTTCAAAAGCTGTTGAATAAGTACTTTGTGACGGCACTTCATATCCAATGCTGAATCTACATGTTGTTTTAGCTAACCAAATACATGACTCAGATATTGTGTTTATGAATGATTGTTTTCCTTGGTAAGTACTATTATGTAAGATAATACGAATGGTATGTTCATTCACCTTGAAGGCTTTTTGTGCAGACTTGGTGTAAGTAAGCCATATGTGTGTATATTGTTGGAACAATCACATCTAGTATGACTATGATTGAATGACTGATGATGGATTATGTTGATGTTGTCAGATGTTGCTGAAATTCACTGTAAATCTTGGAGCATCGTTCCTCATTTCCATCCATTTCTTCAGTCATCATGTACAGAGATAGATACATACAGTCCTTGTGTCAAATCATGTCTTCAGAGAGTTGCTTTTGGATAGTGAACTGTCTGTGTAACAGAAAGCTTGATAGAGGAATAGAGTATAAGTACAGAGTGGCTGCCCATTCTTCAGTTCCGTAAACATTCATGAAGCAATGTTTTATTTTGGTGCTGGGCTTTCCTTCCTTTCGAAGAATTTGGACATTTCAAAAGAAGGTGTGAAGAATATCTTAAGAGATGTTCAATTCCAGTTCCTTGTTCCTGGAAAAGCAAAGTTCCATTTCACTAAAACACTCAGATATACCAAGTACAACATACTGCACTTCAGTAACAGTACAGAGGAACTACAGGAGATATCACTTAAGAATACACGGAAGTATTCAGAGAAATGTGTAATCAGTGTGTCCTTCCAATGCAGCATAGAAACACAGACGTAAACAGAAATAAATGTATCTATTTATAGTTTGTTTTGACATTGAACTTCAGATCTTAACTTCAACTCAGAGACTGAAGTTCACCATCTCTTCAATGGTCAGCTTTGCAGTAAAACTGTTTTTTTAAATCCACACAGCTGCATAGTTTCTGTCTGGTCTGGCCATCAGAAAGAACTATGGCCTATTGAGTTAGAAGGAATAAAAGGGCACTTTGTAAAAAACACAGCTGCAACATCCTCTTTTCTGAGAAGACAGATTACAGTCAGAGTTCATAGGTCATCCTCCTAGCTCCCACCCAGAAACAGTTCAGGTGGTGTGTTAGGATTCACGGTCGCTGTCCTCAGCCCCATACATGTCAGCCAGTTTCCTAAAGCGGGGCCCCCAGTCACTGAGGTAGTTGTAGTCCTGGTCCCCTTCAGAGGAAGCTGACCCCAGGGAGCTGAGAGACTCTGCCACTGAGCTGGTTCCCTCATAGGCATATGTGGCCAGAGAGTCATAAGGGGGGGCAGTGGGGTTACTGTCGTTATCCTGCACCCGCTGGTTTATGAAGTCCCGTACGTCTTCGTTGTCCCGCGACGGGATGGCTGTCCGTCTGATAGGGGGGTACAGAGTGTCCGAAGGGATGATGTCCCGCCTCTGCTTGCTCTCCTCGATGGCCTCGGGGTTACGCAGAGCCCCGATGTCGAAAGCCTGGGTGTCCTCCTCTCCACCCCCCTCGTCATTGTAGCTGACCACGTTGTCTCGCACATCCTCTTTAGAGATGATCAGAGGCTCCTTCTTCTTCTGTCTCTTTAGAGCAGCAAACAGCACTATGATCACTGAGAGACAAACAGGGCGAGAGAGACAGACAGGGAGAGCGAGACAGATGGACACAGAGAGAGAGGGAGAGAGAGAGATGGGGATAGAGAGAGTCGGAGAGAGAGAGTCAGCGCTAGAGAGAGGTTTGCTGTTCAGGGCTGGTTGATTTCATATTATCTCGCTGCTCATGCTGCAGTGAACACTGCATTAGAACACGACCTGCTTCATGCATCCACAGCCCAGTAACAATTTAGAAACGACTGCAGTAGAGATGCTGAAAAATGTTTCAATTCCAACATCGCAATGAGATTGCAACTACTAAGTTATAAATAACCAAGAATGGTGCCACGTTTAAAGCTACAATATGTAACTTTTTGGGCGACCCGACCAAATTCACGGAAATGGGTGTTATAGATCTGTCACTCATTGAATGTAAGTCTAAGAAGTGGTAGATCTGTTCTATGTGTGCTATTGTCACGCCCTGGCCTATAGAACTCTAGCTAGTTTGGTCAGGGTGTGAATATATTCTAGGTTTTGTATTTCTATGTTTGGCCGGGTGTGGTTCCCAATCAGAGGCAGCTGTCGCTCGTTGTCTCTGATTGGGGATCATACTTAGGCAGCCAGTTTTCCTGCCTGCATTGTGGGATTTTGTTATGTTCATGTTTAGGCTTGTGTGTTAGCCTTTGGACCGTCACGGTTAAGTTTGTTGTTTTGGTTACTGTTTCGTGTGTTTATTAGTTAATAAACATGTTCGCCGTTCACGCTGCACCTTGGTCCATCCCGTTCCTTAACGTACGTGACAGCTATTTCTATGCTTCCCATTCTTTTACTTTTGGTTTTGTACACCAGCTTCAAACAGCTGAAAATACAATATTTTTGTTTATTGTAAATATATTTCAGAGCGGTTTAGATGGTACAATGATTCTCTACACTATAATTTGCTTATTTTGGCACATAAACTGAAATTAGGCGAACTATTAGTATTTTAGAAACTAGGAAATGTTGGAGGGATTTCTGCATATTGCACCTTTTAATAAATGTATTCCCATTATATGTAGTTAACGGTGCTGACGTAATATATATTGGGGTAATTGCATGACATATTTTATTAAAGTAACTCCTGGTGTATGAGGTTAATTTTACTGCCAGTCCTGTTGAATTACTATCTTGTCCACAATCTCAATCCCCTCAGACTTGTTTTGATCCTCTCTATATAAACACTTTTACTGTAGACAGCCAAGAGTGAAATAGGCTATCTACTGGGAAATGTAGGGCTTTTCTTAGATGCGCCTGTGTGTGTGTGTGTGTGTGTGTGTGTTGTGTGCCTTCAGGTAATATACAGAAGGGGCAAATTGAACTACACTATAACCTGTGGAATTTCTTATTAAATACATATTTTCCATACAGTTTCCACACAATAATATGAATGACTAAATTGGAGATGGAGATGGGTCAGAGACTGATGGACGGACAGACACACAGACAGCTATACTCACTGAGGAGGATGATGACACACAGCAGGATAGCCACCAGGGCCCCGGTGCTGAGTCCAGCTGAGCTGGTCTGGGCCTCGGCGTTGCACAGCTCCATGTTGCCCTCGCGGTCGCAGGTGCACACGCGCACCGTCAGCGTCTCCGTGCTGCTCTGAATGGGGAAGTCCCCGTCCGTGATCACCACAGGAACCAGGTAGACGCTCTTGTGCAGTTGGCTGTAGCTGGAGCGCCGGGTTAGGACCCCAGCTGTGTTATCTAGAGAGGGAAAAAACATACATTTAACGTACATGTTAAAGACTGATGTAACAGCCACATTATAATATATACAGTATGTTATGGCTATTATATGTAGTCAGCATGGGTGATTGTTTAAACACAGACTGAAGAACTGAAAGTATGTTCCTTTGTTCATCACATGCTTTACTGTCTTCCAGCCTGGTTCATTAGATTAACCATAAGGTGCCGTAAACATGTATGCGACTAGGTATTATAACTAATTCACTATAATATCAGGCGATTACTGGTGTGATAGAGACCCCAAAATATCCTACAGTACAGTACTCACCTCCATTGTCTTTGACTGTGAAGTTGCCTCTGTAAGCCCCCTCCATAGCCAGACTGAAAAAGAACTTGTGTCCACCCACCGGGTCATCCACATCCACAGCACTCACCGTCTGGATCTTCTGTTAACGGGATAAACAAACAAATTGATGAAAACAAATAATAATCTGTGTTCTCTGATTAGTAATAACAATTCATATGGTAAGGTGCTCTTTGGTTCCCCAGGCTTGTGACATTGGAGGACAAATTGGAGGCTAAACTTCTAGGATATAGACCATCTATATAGACCAAACAGATTGATTTGTTTATTTAATCGATGGCATAAATAAATAACCATTGTGGAAGATCTATTGTGGATGATTTTATTGAGTCCTCTCAAGGGACCTTGCGTGGTAAACAGGAGCGCAGCAAACACAAACACCTCAGTGAAATTATGATTATGAATAATGACAGAGGGATGACGGAGGGATGAAAGGCGAGGGAGTAGAGGAGCAGACGTAGGGTGGGCACCTATTTAAACATGCCTTTGATGTGTGACAGCTACTGTCACCTGCCTTGTGCTGCCATGATAGATTATCTCATCAGCCGCCACCCAAGTAGACCCCAGAGGACTGCAGTACTCATCATAATGCTTTATCACCATTTGCATACATGTGGTATTCCTGGGCATATATTGTAACCTATTGTAGCACCTCTAGATGTTACTAGAATATGGACGTAATTATAGCAGCGAGAATAATGAATTCATGGCAATCACTATCTATCATTGGACGTAAGTGGAGGATCCGTGTTCTGTACCTGTCCAGCCTTGGTCTTTTCACAAACAAATGTCTCGTAGAAAGAGGCGAACGTGGGTGCGTTGTCGTTGACATCTAGAAGACGGATATAAACAGGCACCCGACTGGTCTGCAGAGGTTTGTCTGTGTGTAGAAAACATACACATCACAACAATTATGTATAATAACTGTAATAAATAATTATGTGTAATTTTAGTTTTTTGATGTTTTAACAAAGGACAGAATATAATCATTGAACTCCATAGCCTTGGTAGAATTGTTTGTATTGTGAATTCATGTGCATGATAAAGTTGCCTGAGAAAGACTTACTGAACTCTGTTGCGATAACAGAAATGTTGTGCCAGGCAGCTTCTTCTCGGTCAAGAGGTCTTATGATAAATATGGACCCATTCCCAGAATGCACGTTGAAAAGCCTGTCTAGATCAGTACGACGATCAATGGAGTACCTGTAAAATATTGATATAAGATCGAATAAAAGCATGGACTATTTTCTTCCATTCCCCTACAACCTCTATTGCTGTACTTGACAACCCTTTTGCACGGAATTAGTCTCATACTTTTTAAATCCATTCATAGCTTTCCTGCCCTCTCTGTGTATTCACGAGATTAATCTGAATACTGCACACTCTGAGGATCTGCCCTAAACAGACAATGGGACTTATATCACTCTATTTTCATTCCTCTCTTCTTTACCCTGACTGGCCTGGAGGGAAAACAACCCTGAACAGAGGCACAGAACAGAACAGACCAGCCCTATCAGTTTGATCATCCAGCGGATTACGCAATGATCTAATTAAATGTATCCTGGAATGCCCTTTCAGTGTATTTCCATGAGGAGTGGTAATTAAGGGACTTTGGACATTGATAAGAACTCACTAAAAAGTTTGTGCGTGTGTGTGGAGATGAGCAAAACACACACCTTGTCCTTCACACCTTAGTCTTTCTATGGACACAACGTATTCTCGACTCCAAATTTAATGAGATGGCCGATTCAACTCTAATCATTCTACATTTAAAAAAATACTGTAACACAACCTTTAACACTAACAAAATGACCCCTCATACAAATTATTATTATAACCAATCTCCCCATAACCTTGGTGTGGGTGATAGGAACAGGAGAACTGAGTGGGTGGGCTGGAGGGAAAGCAAAGCAGTGCTATAACTAACCTGACTGGACTGTTGTATCCATCCGGGTCCATAGCCCTGACAGACCCTACCGCAGTACCCATGGCTGCGTCCTCCTTCACCTCGATCACGTAGCTGGCTCTCTCAAACAGAGGAGGTTCATCCACATCCTCTATACCGATCCTGACTGTGGCCATGTCCTTGGTGGGTAGGTACCCAAGGAAGCGAGTGTCCAAGGTCTGAGTGTTCTGTACCTGGATCTCCAGTGTGTAGGATCGGGTCTTTTCATAGTCCAACGGCTGCAGGGACAGGGACACAATAGAACATAGTAGATGGCTCATGTTCTGTACTGATGCAGTACAAATGTATTTTGAAGTATTGCCTTCATACAATGGAAGATAATATTGTTTCTGATGGTCTAATGACCTCAGGTCTATCAGGAGCTGATAATAGGGTATACAGTGCCTTATTATGTATTCAGACCCCTTCACATTTTCCACATTTTGTTAAATTACAGCCATATTCTAAAATGAATTAAATTGTAATTTTTTCGCATCAATCTACACACAGTACCCCATAATGACAAAGTGAAAACAGGCTTTTAGATTTTTTTGCTAATTTATTAAATATAAAAAACAGAAATACCTAATTTACATACGTTTTCAGTAACAATTCCCAAGACAGGATTGTGTCGAGGCACAGATCTGGGGAAGGGTACCAAAACATTTCTGCAGCATTGAAGGTCCCCAAGAACACAGTGGCCTCCATCATTCTTAAATGGAAGAAGTTTGGAACCACCAAGACCCTTCCTAATGCTGGCTGCCCGGCCAAACTGAGCAATCGGGGAAGAAGGGCCTTGGTCAGGGAGGTGACCAAGAACCCGATGGTCACTCTGAAAGAGTTCCAGAGTTCCTCTGTGGAGATGGGAGAACCTTCCAGAAGGACAACCATCTCTGCAGCACTCCACCAATCAGGCCTTTATTGTAGAGTGGCCAGACGGAAGCCACCCCTCAGTAAAAGGCACATGACAGCCCGCTTGGGGTTTGACAAAAGGCACCTAAAGAATCTCAGACCATAAGAAACAAGATGCTCTGGTCTGATGAAACCAAGATTGAACTCTTTGGCCTGAATGCCAAGCGTCACATCTGGAGGAATCATGGCACCATCCCTACGGTGAAGCATGGTGGTGGCAGCATCATGCTGTGGGGATGTTTTTCAGCGGTAGGGACTGGGAGACTAGTCAGGATTGAGGGAAAGATGAACGGAGCAAAGTACAGAGAGATCCTTGATGAAAACTTGCTTCAGAGCACTCGGGACCTCAGACTGGGGCGAAGGTTCACCTTCCAACAGGACAACGACCCTAAGCACACAGCCAAGACAATGCAGGAGTGGCTTCGGGACAAGTCTCTGAATGTCTTTGAGTGGCCCAGCCAGAGCCCAGACTTGAACACGATCAAACATCTCTGGATAGACCTGAAGATAGCTGTGCAGCGACGCTCCCCATCTAACCTGACAGAGCGTGAGAGGATCTGTTGAGAAGAATGGAGAAACTCCCCAAATACAGGTTTGCCAAGCTTGTAGCGTCATACCCAAGAAGACTCGAGGCTGTAATCGCTGACAAAGGGTCTGAACATTTATGTAAATGTATTTTGACGTTTGTTTTTATTTTATACATTTGCAAAAATTTCTAAAAACCTATTTTTGCTTTGTCATAATGGGGTATTGTGTGCAGATTGATGAGGGGAAAAAACTATTTTATCCATTTCAGAATAAGGTTGTAATGTAACAAAATGTGGAAAAAGTCAAGGGGTCTGAATACTTTCCGAATGCACTGTATATGCCCTATAGTTTTGGCTGACTATCTTTGTCATTCACAGGAATAATGGATGTTACCTTTAGAACAGTAATGATGCCTTCCTGTGAGTCTTTGTCCGTGATGATGTTGAACATGTCCAAGCCGTCCCCGCTGACAATGTTGTAGTACATCTCTGCATTCTTCCCAAGGTCTTTATCCACTGCTGTGATTCTCCCAACTGGGGTTCCAGTAATTATAGACTCTGGAACGCTGAGCTGATATATACCTGGAATCACAAACAGACACACATACTGTATTTAAATCAATGGATGTTCTATCAAATGAACTTTGAGATACTTCATATTAGACTATTTCTATTTGTAGCATTCACTCCCATTTCACCATTTGTGTTACTAATTATGTTGGAAAGTATAAGGAAAGTGTTTTAAAGAAACGGAGCCAGGACAAAATCAAATCAATGTATTTGTCACATGCGCTGAATACAACAGGTGTAGACCTTACAGTGAAATGCTTACTTACAAGCCCTTAACCAACAATGCAGTTTTTAGAAAGAATAACAAAAGAAATCACACAAAAAAATACAATATAAAAAATACGAAATAAAAGTAACAAATAATTAAAGAGCAGCAGTAAAAATAACAATAGCGAGGCTATATACAGTGGGTACCGGTACCGAGTTAATGTGCGGGGGCACCGGTTAGTCGAGGGAACCTGCCTGGAAACATGAGACAGAATTGCATAAGCTTGTCACAAATAGAAGAGGTTGTTTGTCTTCCTCTGGCACGGTGAGTGAGTGTTTTTCTGTGCCAGCTTCTCCTCAACACTTCCATGTTTCTGATGCTAACACATTTAACAATTCAGATTGTTAGGGAGCCTGTGAGCCTGTATCATTGCCCTGCAGCAGTGCTAGTGGTGGATTAACCTTGTGCTCATGGTGACCAATTAAACAGTGTCTGTTTCCACCTAGCATGGTGCTGACTGGTGGTGTAAGCCTCCTGCTGTAAGGTGTCATCAACTGACAAGGTGGCGAGAGAGATGTGAGAAGGCATATGTCACACTGTGTTTGTGGAGTGGATCAGAAGTTTTTTTCCCCCTTTAGTTTCCACCATCCAACCACTGGACTTCAACAGAATAGTAATGACTAAAGCAATCTGTCAAAGTCAAACAGATTCCGGGATGTTTCTCATTTGTGTGTGAGAGCGTGAGAACGTGACAGCGTCTGAGAGCGTGTGAGAGAGACACTCAGTATTACGCTGCTCATCTAATCAGGATTATCAAGCTGATTCACTTTGTGGGACCCGGCATTGCAGTTTAATCACAGCTAACCCTATATAAGATGGACACACTCACACACACAGTACACTGACACTAGCACTTATACTAGGACTACTATGAATACTTCAACTACCAGTATAATACCAGTCATTGAACCTCATTCTTAGCCTTCTACTCACTCTGGGAGAAGCGTGGGGGGTTGTCGTTGACGTCGGTCAGGGTGATATTGACCGTGGTGGTCCCGGTTAAGCCTCCCCTCTGGCCCGCCATGTCCTTGGCCTCAATCACCACCTGGTAGTGCTCCCGCTTCTCCCGGTCCATCTCTCCAGGCCCCAGGGCTGTCCTGATGATGCCTGAGGACAAACCAGAGGAATACAATATTAATGTGTCATATAATATAATGAGATGTATTGTTAATGAGTTAGCTAAGCACATTTCTCCTTCTCTGTACCTGTAGGGATTGCTCATGGTGCCACCATGTCAAACAGATTTAAGTGATGTGGGTATAGTTAGAGTGACCTAATTTATGTACGTGTCCTTTATTTAAATACTGTATCAGCAACTACTATAGTTACAACTACCAATGGGAATAATGTAACTAATAACTGTTCTAAGAAAGAAGCACCTCTTGCAAAGAAATGGTCACCACATCAGAAAATAAAAACAGTTTCACATTGCTAAGACCACATGCTTGGATTTAACGAGAAACATTTAATACTGGTATGTAACCTAATTATTTTTATGGAACAGTAAAAAATGACTGACCTTCCATAATATAGCACACAATACCATCTGGCCTTGCTTGTTTTGCTTCTGTGAATGGGTTCTATCATCTAAAATATGACTGTTTTCAGATAAACCCTCAGAAACATCTATTTTTTCCAAAGCTCTTAGGATTTCATGTTCTCTGGTGTGACTGGGACATCATCTTCCATGTCACATCAGGGATAAACCATATCGTTGTTAAGCCACACAATAATCTGCCAGTTGGAGGCTTTTTATTGTTTCCATTTGTTTAAACACAGAACCAGCAATGGGATGTCCCAGAGTGCACATTAGAAATGTTTCAGTGTACTTTGGAAAATGCACAGGGGACTGAGAGAATAGCAATGGCTCTGGCAGTCTGACTCTGAACATGACATTACCGTCTCCTCTCTCTCTTCATTGTAGTAATAATTGCTTTGAGGAATAAAAGAGTATTGCTGGTGGTTCAAACAAACACAAAAACAGATGGACAGACAGACCTGTGCTTGGGTCCACTGAGAAGTATGGATGCCCCTGGCTGATGCTGTATCGCAGTTTAGCGCTGTTCCCGTACATGCTGTCATCTGCATCCGTGGCTGTTACCTGGGTGACTGAAGTACCTGAGAATGGAAGATAAAAGGATTTGTTAATAGCTGAGGATGAATATGAACTCACATCAACTGTCAAATCCATTCATGGTTAAAAAACAAAGCAAACAAAATATTTGACACTTTAAGGCACCACTGACCTTGAAATCTTACTGATCTTTAATCATCAAAGGTTAAAACGTAAATTGAAAGGTCATGACCTTGACATGTCAAAAGTCAAATTAAAGTGAAAGAGCACATACCTTTATTGGACCTCTCAGGTACACTGGCAGTGTAAAGTTCCTTGCCGAATTTAGGCTCATTGTCATTGATATCGTGAAGTTTAACGATGAACTCTGTCTCTGGCTCCAGTTTCAGGCCTGTGTTCTTGTTGACTACTGTGGCTCGGAGGGAATAGAAGGCCTTCTCCTCTCTGTCCAGTCTCTTATTGGCATGGAGGTCACCATTGTTTTCATCAATGGTAAATATGTCTCCAGCCCCGTCCCCGGTTAGAATGTACTTCAGGGTTCCATCCCCCTTGTCCATGTCGGATTGGAGCTGCCGTAGAAAATCAAAAGCATAGTCAAAATATTTGTCTCCTTGGAGAAATGGGGCCTGAAGTCAGCAAGGCAAATACCAGATGTAAACTACAGATGTACAGTGCCTTGCAAAAGTATTCATCCCCCTTGGCGTATTTCCTATTTTGTTGCATTACACCCTGTAATTTAAATGGATTTTTATTTGGATTTCATGTAATGGACACACACAAAATAGTCCAAATTGGTGAAATGAAAGAAAGAAATAACGGAAAAGTGGTGGGTGCATATGTATCCACCCCCTTTCCTATGAAGCCCCTAAATAAGATCTGGTGCAACCAATTACCTTCAGAAGTCACATAATTAGTTAAATTAAGTCCACCTGTGTGCAATCTAAGTGTCACATGATCTGTCACATGATCTCAGTATATATACACCTGTTCTGAAAGGCCCCAGAGTCTGCAACACCACTAAGCAAGGGGCACCACCAAGCAAGCGGCACTATGAAGACCAAGGAGCTCTCCAAACAGGTCAGGGACAAAGTTGTGGAGAAGTACAGATCAGGGTTGGGTTATAAAAAATATCAGAAACTTTGAACATCCCACAGAGCACCATTAAATCCAAATGGAAAGAATATGGCACCACAACAAACCTGCCAAGAGAGGGCCGCCCACCAAAACTCACGGACCAGGCAAGGAGGACATTAATCAGAGAGGCAACAAAGAGACCAAAGATAACCCTGAAGGAGCTGCAAAGCTCCACAGCAGAGATTGGAGTATCTGTCCATAGGACCACTTTAAGCCGTACACTCCACAGAGCTGTGCTTCACGGAAGAGTGGCCAGAAAAAAGCCATTGCTTAAAGAAAAAAATAAGCAAACACGTTTGGTGTTCGCCAAAAGGCATGTGGGAGACTCCCCAAACATATGGAAGAAGGTACTCTGGTCAGATGAGACTAAAATTTAGCTTTTTGGCCATCAAGGAAAACTTTATGTCTGGCGTAAACCCAACACCTCTCATCACCCCGAGAACACCATCCCCACAGTGAAGCATGGTGGTGGCAGCATCATGCTGTGGGGATGTTTTTCATCGGCAGGGACTGGACAACTGGTCAAAATTGAAGGAATGATGGATGGCGCTAAATACAGGGAAATTCTTGAGGGAAACCTGTTTCAGTGTTCCAGAGATTTGAGACTGGGACGGAGGTTCACCTTCCGGCAGGACGATGACCCTAAGCATACTGCTAAAGCGACACTCGAGTGGTTTAAGGGGAAACATTTAAATGACTTGGAATGGCCTAGTCAAAGCCCAGACCTCAATCCAATTGAGAATCTGTGGTATGACTTAAAGATTGCTGTACACCAGCGGAACCCATCCAACTTTTAGGAGCTGGAGCAGTTTTGCCTTGAAGAATGGGCAAAAATCCCAGTGGCTAGATCTGCCAAGCTTATAGAGACATACCCCAAGAGACTTGCAGCTGTAATTGCTGCAAAAGATGCCTCTACAAAGTATTGACTTTAGGGGGGGGGGTGAATAGTTATGTTTTTTTTTGTCTTATTTCTTGTTTGTTTCACCCCAAAAAATATTTTGCATCTTCAAAGTGTGTTGTGTAAATCAAATGATAAAAATCAATTTTAATTCCAGGTTGTAAGGCAACAAAATAGGAAAAATGCCAAGGGGGGTGAATACTTTCGCAAGCCCCTGTAGGATCTTAATTTGATCACTTTTGTTGCTGAGAATTTTCCTGCACGGCAGGAAATGCAAACTTGTAGTGTATTCAAGGTTTTAAAAGGCTTCTAATGTCTAATTTCCACTTTAAAATGTGAGACTTGATTTAGCCTAATGAAAAATGTATCAACCTCTACCCAAATGTTTAATTAATTATAATCCACATAATAATTAACATTTCCTGTTGCTGCAGGATTATATTCCTGCTGTAGCAAACTGGCTCAAATTAAGATCCTACATCTGTATCTACTATACAATAACTGCGTTCAACAGACCTGGGGTTTATTCCATATATATATATATACACTCCAGTCCATTTAGGGATTGGACTAGCACGCAATGGGGAAATTCCCTATCTAATTTAAAATAAAAATGGACTTGACCCCAACTCTGGAGGTCAGCTAGCAAAACACCAACAGATTTACAGTTTGCATTAGATGGTGTGACAGTTGATGGGTTGTGAGGAGGAGTGTGAGTGACAGGTACGGCAGGTGACGGGTTCTGATGGTGAGTGACTCATTCTGTCTTTCTATAATATGGTCTTGCTTTGCTGACAATACCTTGATTTGTATTAGGACAAAAAATCTAAAAAGTAACGCTCCGGTTTCTCTGTACCGCCATAATTGGCTTGTAAAGGTTACAGTGAGGGAAAAAAGTATTTGATCCCCTGCTGATTTTGTACGTTTGCCCACTGACAAAGAAATGATCAGTCTATAATTTTAGTGGTAGGTTTATTTGAACAGTGAGAGACAGAATAACAACAACAAAATCCAGAAAAACGCATGTAAAATTTTTTGTAAATTATTTTGCATTTTAATGAGGGAAATAAGTATTTGACCCCCTCTCAATCAGAAAGATTTCTGGCTCCCAGGTGTCTTTTATAAAGATAACAAATTGAGATTAGGAGAAGTTACAGGTCTGTGAGAGCCAGAAATCTTTCTTGTTTGTAGGTGACCAAATACTTATTTTCCACCATAATTTGCAAATAAATTCATTAAAAATCCTACAATGTGATTTTCTGGAAAAAAAATCTCAATTTGTCTGTCATAGTTGACGTGTACCTATGATGAAAATTACAGGCCTCGCTCATCTTTTTAAGTGGGAGAACTTGCACAATTGGTGGCTGACTAAATACTTTTTTTCCCCACTGTATGATCTACCTTTTGTCTATCTACACTGCTAGAGATTATACAGTAGCCTACTACTACACCAGTCCAAACAGAGATTCACTGAATGAATCAGTGAACATCCCCGTGCCCTCTAAATGCCCTCTTATCACTGTCATTGAAAACACACAGCAAGCCAGGTAATTGTCAAAGTACAAGGCCGTCTCAGAACATGCACACTTGAATGAAACGGGAGTTGACAATGATTGAGGGAAAGAAAGGAGAGAGTCTTTGAAAATGAAAAAGCCAAGATGGTATGAAGCCTTGACATAACAAAGGATGAATGATTGAAGCCTCCCACAGATGTCTTAGAAAATCACCTAAATCCAACATGTAACACATAATACCTGCAATTCCCCTCTGAGCACATGTTTCTGTCTCATCTCATCTCTTATTCCCATGCCTCTAAATAGACATTATGCAACTCTGAGCAATGGGCATAGAATGTTTTTTTATCCTCTATCATGCTCAGTGTGTGTCCCATCTTTACTACATCACACTTATATGCACTTCAACCGTGATGTGTTGATGTTGGTGGTACACCTAAGCACATAGGCGGCGTTCCATAAGGCTAATGGAAGCTAAGTCTCTCCTAATGTAAATTTAATTCAATTGCCAAACTGAAAGACCAAAATTCGCTAAAGAAAATTGTGATGAATAAAAAAGTATACCAGTTTCATTTAAGGACCAAAACATTTACAGCTGCACCATACAGGTTGCAACGTAGTTGGGAAGAGATTTGCGATGTACTGATTCCATGGCACATGGTTTATGAACTGATCCATAAAACGACGCCGGATTCAAAACAGAGTTTTTCAATTAAAATGATTATACAAAATTCTTGCAACCAATATAATGTTATACACTACCAGTCAAAAGTTTGGACACACCTACTCATTCAAGGGTTTTTCTTTATTTTTACTATTTTTTACATTGTAGAATAATAGTGAAGACATCAAAACTATGAAATGACACATATGGAATCATGTACACTGCTAAAAAAAATAAAGGGAACACTTAAACAACACAATGTAACTCCAAGTCAATCACACTTCTGTGAAATCAAACTGTCCACTTAGGAAGCAACACTGATTGACAATACATTTCACATGCTGTTGTGCAAATGGAATAGACAACAGGTGGAAATTATAGGCAATTAGCAAGACACCCCCAATAAAGGACGGGTTTTGCAGGTGGTGACCACAGACCACTTCTCAGTTCCTATGCTTCCTGGCTGATGTTTTGGTCACTTTTGAATGCTGGCAGTGCTTTCACTCTAGTGGTAGCATGAGATAGAGTCTACAACCCACACAAGTGGCTCAGGTAGTGCAGCTCATCCAGGATGGCACATCAATGCGAGCTGTGGCAAGAAGGTTTGCTGTGTCTGTCAGCGTAGTGTCCAGAGCATGGAGGCGCTACCAGGAGACAGGCCAGTACATCAGGAGACGTGGAGGAGGCCGTAGGAGGGCAACAACCCAGCAGCAGGACCGCTACCTCCGCCTTTGTGCAAGGAGGAGCAGGAGGAGCACTGCCAGAGCCCTACAAAATGACCTCCAGCAGGCCACAAATGTGCATGTGTCTGCTCAAACGGTCAGAAACAGACTCCATGAGGGTGTTATGAGGGCCCGACGTCCACAGGTGGGGGTTGTGCTTACAGCCCACAGTGTTGGGCTGTAAGCACAACCCCCACGTGCAACCCCCACGTGCAGGACGTTTGGCATTTGCCAGAGAACACCAAGATTGGCAAATTCACCACTGGCGCCCTGTGCTCTTCACAGATGAAAGCAGGTTCACACTGAGCAACGTGACAGACGTGACAGAGTCTGGAGACGCTGTGGAGAACGTTCTGCTGCCTGCAACATCCTCCAGCATGACCGGTTTGGCGGTGGGTCAGTCATGGTGTGGGGTGGCATTTCTTTGGGGGGCCGCACAGCCCTCCATGTGCTCGCCAGAGGTAGCCTGACTGCCATTAGGTTCCGAGATGAGATCCTCAGACCCCCTGTGAGACCATATGCTGGTGCGGTTGGCCCTGGGTTCCTCCTAATGCAAGACAATGCTAGACCTCATGTGTCTGTAGTGTGTCAGAAGTTCCTGCAAGAGGAAGGCATTGATGCTATGGACTGGCCCGCCCGTTCCCCAGACCTGAATCCAATTGAATTTATTTGCAAATTATGGTGGAAAAAAAGTATTTGGTCAATAACAAAAGTTTCTCAATACTTTGTTATATACCCTTTGTTGGCAATGACACAGGTCAAATGTTTTCTGTAAGTCTTCACAAGGTTTTCACACACTGTTGCTGGTATTTTGGCCCATTCCTCCATGCAGATCTCCTCTAGAGCAGTGATGTTTTGGGGCTGTTGCTGGGCAACACAGACTTTCAACTCCCTCCAAAGATTTTCTATGGGGTTGAGATCTGGAGACTGGCTAGGCCACTCCAGGACCTTGAAATGCTTCTTACGAAGCCACTCCTTCATTGCCCGGGCGGTGTGTTTGGGATCATTGTCATGCTGAAAGACCCAGCTACGTTTCATCTTCAATGCCCTTGCTGATGGAAGGAGGTTTTCACTCAAAATCTCACGATACATGGCCCCATTCATTCTTTCCTTTACACGGATCAGTCGTCCTGGTCCCTTTGCAGAAAAACAGCCCCAAAGCATGATGTTTCCACCCCCATGCTTCACAGTAGGTATGGTGTTCTTTGGATGAAACTCAGCATTCTTTGTCCTCCAAACACGACGAGTTGAGTTTTTACCAAAAAGTTCTATTTTGGTTTCATCTCACCATATGACATTCTCCCAATCCTCTTCTGGATCATCCAAATGCACTCTAGCAAACTTCAGACGGGCCTGGACATGTACAGGCTTAAGCAGGGGGACACGTCTTGCACTGCAGGATTTGAGTCCCTGGCGGCGTAGTGTGTTACTGATGGTAGGCTTTGTTACTTTGGTCCCAGCTCTCTGCAGGTCATTCACTAGGTCCCCCCGTGTGGTTCTGGGATTTTTGCTCACCATTCTTGTGATCATTTTGACCCCACGGGGTGAGATCTTGCGTGGAGCCCCAGATCGAGGGAGATTATCAGTGGTCTTGTATGTCTTCCATTTCCTAATAATTGCTCCCACAGTTGATTTCTTCAAACCAAGCTGCTTACCTATTGCAGATTCAGTCTTCCCAGCCTGGTGCAGGTCTACAATTTTTTTTCTGGTGTCCTTTGACAGCTCTTTGGTCTTGGCCATAGTGGAGTTTGGAGTGTGACTGTTTGAGGTTGTGGACAGGTGTCTTTTATACTGATAACAAGTTCAAACAGGTGCCATTAATACAGGTAACGAGTGGAGGACAGAGGAGCCTCTTAAAGAAGAAGTTACAGGTCTGTGAGAGCCAGAAATCTTGCTTGTTTGTAGGTGACCAAATACTTATTTTCCACCATAATTTGCAAATAAATTCATTAAAAATCCTACAATGTGATTTTCTGGATTTTTTTTCTCAATTTGTCTGTCATAGTTGACGTGTACCTATGATGAAAATTACAGGCCTCTCTCATCTTTTTAAGTGGGAGCACTTGCACAATTGGTGGCTGACTAAATACTTTTTCCCCCACTGTATATGGCAGCTAGAAATCAAAACTGGATGGTCTTCAGAGACAGAAGGGAGGGGTTGAGGGTAGCTGAAGGCTTGGACTAAAAACAAACAAAAGATAACTAGTGTAAAATATAATGTGAAATGTATGTAGTATATATAAACTGGAAGTGGAAGCCTAAGTATTGTTGTCCATTAGATGACTCCAATTCGGGGAGGGGTGGTAGGGTTAGGGGAAAATATTAAAGAAGGAAAATATATTTAATTAGTTTACTCTAATTAGGGGAGGGTTTTTAATGTTAGGGGGAAATAATAATGAAGGAAAATATATTTTAAAAGAAAATATTTTAATATAATATTTATAAACATCTATATATGGGGGATTGGAAATTATGCAGACAATTACATTGATAGAAACCACAATCTATCTGCAATATTAAAGCTGACCTATCCCCCCCAAAAAATATGGCTTCTATGGCAAAATGATATATCCTAATTAGCCTACTCTTGTCTATACAGAAATAAATCCAATCATTCAAAATAGGCTACTACACCAGAAAGCATGATTTGGAAGATCAGAGGATCATTATTTTCATTTTTTTAAAATATAAACTGTCAATTTGTTTTCAATAGCATAAGCCTATTGGAAGGGCTGGCAAATACCAAATACAGTAGATGATTGTTGAGTTGTGAATATCAGTGAAAGAGAGGCCCAGCCAGGCATATCGCAACATTTTAAAAGTACAATCGTAGGAAAACATAGTTTGTAAAGCAAATGGCTATTGCTGTAAAGAGAAAACCATGAACATACTCTAATCTGTCATTTAGTTATCAAAATTATCAACTTAATTGAGTGAACAGTAGCCTATCTTATTGGCACCAGTGGAGCATTGGCCATATCCCCGGTGAGTGCGCTTATTCACTGTCTTTATCATTGGATCAGTGCCATTTCAAAGTTTGTTCTTGGACAATAATTTCCTCCTCCAGGTTAGATGGACGTCATCTTTTATTTGTGTCTCCCCTTTCTGTAGGCCTACTAGATAGTTGCAGACAACGTCGTTCTTATTAATCTGTTTGTCAGTTTCAGCAGAATATAGGCTACCCTGTAATTAAAAAGATTCTGCTAACGTCTCCAGTCATATACATTTTATTTAACCTTTATTTTGATAGAGAGTCAATGCTGACACCAAGGTCTCTGATATACAGTGCATTCGGACTGTATTCAGACCCCTTGACTTTATCCACATTTTGTTACGTTACAGCCTTATTCTAAAATGGATTAAATCAATCTACACACAATACCCCATAATGACAAAGCAAAAACAGGTTTTTAGAAATGTTTGCTAATATATAACAAATACAAAACTTAAATATCACATTTACATAAGCATTCAGATCCTTTACTCAGTACTTTGTTGCTCAGCTCAGGTCCTCTGTAGCTCAGCTGGTAGAGCACGGCGCTTGTAACGCCAAGGTAGTGGGTTCGATTCCCGGGACCACCCATACACAAAAATGTATGCACGCATGACTGTAAGTCGCTTTGGATAAAAGCGTCTGCTAAATGGCATATTATTATTATTATTATTATAAGCACCTTTGGCAGCGATTACAGCCTTGAGTTTTCTTGGGTATGACGCTACAAGTTTGGCAAACCTGTATTTGGGGAGTTTCTCCCATTCTTCTCTGCAGATCCTCTCAAGCTCTGTCAGGTTGAATGGGGAGCGTCGCTGCACAGCTATTTCAGGTCTCTCCAGAGATGTTCGATCGTGCTCAAGTCCGGGCTCTGGCTGGGCCACTCATGGACGTTCAGAGACTTGTCCCGAAGCCACTCCTGTGTTGTCTTGGCTGTGTGCTTAGGATCGTTGTCCTGTTGGAAGGTGAACCTTCACCCCAGTCTGAGGTCCTGAGCGCTCTGGAGCAGGTTTTCATCAAGGATCTCTCTGTACTTTGCTCCATTGATCTTTCCCTCGATCCTGACTAGTTGCCCAGTCCCTGCCACTGAAAAACATCCTCACAGCATGATGCTGCCACCACCATGTTTCACCGTAGGGATGGCGCCAGGTTTCCTCCAGACGTGATGCTTGGCATTCAGGCCAAAGAGTTCAATCTTGGATTCATCAGACCAGACAATTTTGTTTCTCATGGTCTGAGAGTTCTTTAGGTGCCTTTTGGCAAACTCCTGTCATGTGTCTTTTACTGAGGAGTGGCTTCCGTCTGGTCCCTCTACCATAAAGGTCTGATTGGTGGAGTACTGCAGAGATGGTTGTCCTTCTGGAAGGTTCTCCCATTTCCACAGAGAAACTCTGGAGCTCTGTCAGAGTGACCATCGGGTTCTTAGTCACCTCCCTGACCAAGGCCCTTCTCCTCCGATTGCTCAGTTTGGCCGGGCGGCCAGCTCTAGGAAGAGTCTTGGTGGTTCCAAACTTCATCCATTTAAGAATGATGGAGGCCACTGTGTTCTTGGGGACCTTCAATGCTTCAGACATTTTTTGGTACCCTTCTCCAGATCTGTGCCTCTACACAATCCTGTCTCGGAGCTCTACGGACAATTCCTTCAACCTCAAGTCTTGGTTTTTGCTCTGACATGCACTGTCAACTGTGGGACCTTTATTAGACAGGTGTGTGCCTTTCCAAATCATGTCCAATCAATTGAATTTACCACAGGTGGACTCCAATCAAGTTGTAGAAACATATCAAGGATGATCAATGGAAACAGGATGCACCTGAGCTCAATTTCGAATACTGAATACTTATGTAAATAAGGTATTTCTGTTTGTTTTTTTATTCTAAAAACCTGTTTTTGCTTTGTCATTATACGGTATTGTGCGTAGATTGATAAGGAAAAATGTGTATTTAATCAATTTTAGAATAAGGTTGTAAAGTAACAATGTGGAAAAAGTCAAGGGGTCTGAATACTTTCCGAATGCAAATGTAGCCTAGGCCTACTCCACTACGCGCTGCATTGAATTGTCTTTTTTGCGAACAGTGATTTAGTTATATTATTAGCCTAAATTATGACTATCCAATTGACTCATCACATTAGTAATAGTAAGCTATCTTACATAAGTCTGCAAATGCGATGATGCATGGAATGCTTTATTATAAAGGTGAATTTTTATGGTGACTCACACGCCGTCTTTGCCTAAACATCTAACACACAACAAGGCTGTTCAGTCACATCAGAGAGAACAGAACAGTCAACATCACATGTTATAGATAACATCTCATTATATGCATGGCAGCACAGAGCCAGGCTTGGTGGAGAAAAAAAATGAGGGACCTGACAAGGTTAATCATTTTCTACAAGGCATATGAAAATAATCCACCGCACAGCGTTGCTCCACTCCCCAGGGCTCGACAGAGTAACGTAATGCAAGACTGGTGGTGGTGGCTCCAGAATAACTTTCTCTCCGTCTCTCTCCCTCTCTCTCTCTCTTTCTCGTTTGCCCTTTTTTCTCTCAATCCTTGATCCTCTCCCTGCTCTGTGAAGCAGGGTCTCGCTGTAAGAGCCTGGAGGGTTACAGGGTACTACAGGGTACAGGTCCTCAGTAGCTCCAGTATTGATTATATCTCTAGACTTCTAAAACAGTCCCCCTGCTGTACTGCAGGCAGCTCCACATCTAGCTACTCCACAATGCTACTTCTGATTCATTGCTCTATCTATTGTGCTCTGAGATCTGAGGTAATGGTGGCAATTCATGCTGTTGTGGTACATCAGAAAATCCCAATCCTTGTGGGGGGATATACAGTGGGGAAAAAAAGTCAGCCACCAATTGTGCAAGTTCTCCCACTTAAAAAGATGAGAGAGGCCTGTAATTTTCATCATAGGTACACGTCAACTATGACAGACAAAATGAGGGAAAAAAATCCTGAAAATCACATTGTAGGATTTTTTATGAATTTATTTGCAAATTATGGTGGAAAAAAAGTATTTGGTCAATAACAAAAGTTTCTCAATACTTTGTTATATACCCTTTGTTGGCAATGACACAGGTCAAATGTTTTCTGTAAGTCTTCACAAGGTTTTCACACACTGTTGCTGGTATTTTGGCCCATTCCTCCATGCAGATCTCCTCTAGAGCAGTGATGTTTTGGGGCTGTCGCTGGGCAACACGGACTTTCAACTCCCTCCAAAGATTTTCTATGGGGTTGAGATCTGGAGACTGGCTAGGCCACTCCAGGACCTTGAAATGCTTCTTACGAAGCCACTCCTTCGTTGCCCGGCGGTGTGTTTGGAATCATTGTCATGCTGAAAGACCCAGCCACGTTTCATCTTCAATGCCCTTGCTGATGGAAGGAGGTTTTCACTCAAAATCTCCACGATACATGGCCCCATTCATTCTTTCCTTTACACGGATCAGTTGTCCTGGTCCCTTTGCAGAAAAACAGCCCCAAAGCATGATGTTTCCACCCCCATGCTTCACAGTAGGTATGGTGTTCTTTGGATGCAACTCAGCATTCTTTGTCCTCCAAACACGACGAGTTGAGTTTTTACCAAAAAGTTATATTTTGGTTTCATCTGACCATATGACATTCTCCCAATCCTCTTCTGGATCATCCAAATGCACTCTAGCAAACTTCAGATGGGCCTGGACATGTACAGGCTTAAGCAGGGGGACACGTCTCGCACTGCAGGATTTGAGTCCCTGGCGGCGTAGTGTGTTACTGATGGTAGGCTTTGTTACTTTGGTCCCAGCTCTCTGCAGGTCATTCACTAGGTCCCCCCGTGTGGTTCTGGGATTTTTGCTCACCATTCTTGTGATCATTTTGACCCCACGGGGTGAGATCTTGCGTGGAGCCCCAGATCGGGGGAGATTATCAGTGGTCTTGTATGTCTTCCATTTCCTAATAATTGCTCCCACAGTTGATTTCTTCAAACCAAGCTGCTTACCTATTGCAGATTCAGTCTTCCCAGCCTGGTGCAGGTCTACAATTTTTTTTCTGGTGTCCTTTGACAGCTCTTTGGTCTTGGCCATAGTGGAGTTTGGAGTGTGACTGTTTGAGGTTGTGGACAGGTGTCTTTTATACTGATAACAAGTTCAAACAGGTGCCATTAATACAGGTAATGAGTGGAGGACAGAGGAGCCTCTTAAATAAGAAGTTACAGGTCTGTGAGAGCCAGAAATCTTGCTTGTTTGTAGGTGACCAAATACTTATTTTCCACCATAATTTGCAAATAAATTCATAAAAAATCCTACAATGTGATTTTCTGGAGAAAGAAAATCTAAATTTGTCTGTCATAGTTGACGTGTACCTATGATGAAAATTACAGGCCTCTCTCATCTTTTTAAGTGGGAGAACTTGCACAATTGGTGGCTGACTAAATACTTTTTTTCCCCACTGTACTCTCAAGTCTATCTGGCCAGAGACATTGACATTAGGGTTGGGTGGTCTCCAGATTTTCATACCGTTCCTGTACCATCCCGGGGTATATGGTATTACCGGCAGTGCACACAAGGGGTGCTATTTTAATATGTTGTTGTTTTTACGCACAAAACAAATGTAGGCAGCAGGGATCTTGATCCAAGAGGGGATTGATTGTCTCTGCTGTAACCAAGAAGCTTGATCTTGCAAGCTAGCCAATTAGCTAGCAAGTTAGCAAACCAAATGCATAGCAGGAGCCCTGAGTTGGAGATCATTTATTTGGCACATCATAGATAGTTAACTTGGTCAATGTTTATTTGGATAGTCTGGATTTTCCATCTCTAGATGCTCTACAGATAGTATGACCATCAACAAACTATCTGTTGGTAAGCATGTAAAGTTAGGGTAAGGGTTAGAGCTAGGGTTGGTCGATAGTTAGTTAGTTAGTTAGTTAGTTAGTTAGTTGAAATGTTACTGATAGTCTGTAGAGCATCTACAGATGTACTATCCAAATAAAGTGTTACCGTTAACTTATAGTTATAAGCAGTGGTGTAGCACACACCCCCACAGCCGAGCTTTAGTGGGCCCCCAACCCCCCATAATTGTAAAATACATTGACTTTTTTGGTACGGTTTTGAAAATCTTACTGTCGGTATTTCAAAATACCCCGGTATACGTTATATACGGTATACCGCCCAAGCCTAATTTACATTTGATGCTCTGGGAGATTTCTCAATATTCATATCATCTTCGTGTCAAGGCCGGAATTCAACAGTTGCAGACAGTGGGGTTTTCCCCACACACTGAAGTGCATTGCAGCAATAAGACAAAAGGAGGCTAATGGACATACCTTGCCAATGTACTGTTTATCACTCCCAGTGTACTCCTCCTGTAGAAAGAACTGGTTCCACATCCATCCTCGTTTGAAACGCTTCAGTAGCTTCCCTCCCTTTGCTCCATCTCTGTCCTCCTCTCCTCCCATCTCTCCCATCTCCAACATAGTCTTTCTGGTAATAGACATGGCGTTCACATAGAGGGACAAGAACGCCCATAGCAGGGTCAGCAAGCAAGTCCTCATGGTGGAACTGTTGTATTTGCACAGAACGCCAATCCTCTATCTGCACTGGTTTTAACGTCCTATAAGGGAGCTGGGCTTCACCTTCATAGTCCTCTTCCTTGATGGCTGTGTAGAAACCTTGCAGAGGGGAAGATCAGAAACATTTATAGGGACACATTTTCACTCAGGCGATCATTTTGTTTCGCATTGCGTTTTTTCCCCTTCAATTTCCATCCATATTGAAAAGTAGGGTGTATCATGATCTGAATACAGATAATACAAACAATACATGAAAACAAACAGACAATCGAATAATGGTATTGAAAACCTTAATTGAAAAAAAACTGGAATGCCTTTGATTTCAATAAGCCTTTAACCCAGAAAAGGCTAAAAAGGATTTGCACTTAAAACACTAATACATTAATCAATAGTCCACATCCACATGAACTGCTCTATTTTAGAGAACAGAACACTTACAGAGCCAATATGTCACTTATGGCAATATCCTTTTCTGTATCTACTGTGAACAATATCTGCATTGGTGTTATGCAGCCTATTAACATGCCATGCTGACCAGATGAAATATAAACCACACACAGAAGCATCCTGCCACCAACATCATCTCCAGCAATCATCAGCTGCTTCACTCGTCTAGCCATACCTCTGCCCCTTTTCTACTTATCAAGAAAATTGCCAACGTGATTGCAGTGGAAAGGGGAGGGTAGTGCAGATGTATTTTCTACTCAGTGCATTTCTGTTTCCCCCTCTACAACGTGTGATCTACAGTGTCGGTGCTGGCATTACATGTGTGCCTACTCATCAGCATAGAAAGCTAAGGGTCAACACAGCTTCACTGATGGTGAGAGGGGTGGATGGAGAGGCCATGAATCAGTTAAAAGACATAATTAAGATGGGCGGATTGACTCCTGCAATCATGTCGTTGCTTTTCTACTGCTGCCATTCGACCTCTCAACCTGTCCTCCATTAGGGCCATTATGCCTGCTTTATGAATTAGACTAATTGAATAAGGTACCAACAGATACTAAAGTGTATTGATTTGCAGTCAGAATCAGTCAGGTTGAAAGGACAACAGGGGGTTGTAATTGTGTGCTAGGGGACTGGGGACTGTGTGCTGGGGGTTCTTACTATATGTTCAGTTGAGGGGACTAATCCCTGTGTATATCAGTGTGCAAGTGAGGCCTAGAAAGCTGCAAAGTAGAGTAGTGGGACTGGGAGCTAGCCTAGTGAAGCACATTAGTCAAAGTCCCAGCCCAGCCGGGAGCCATTTCCCTCAGCTTTGTGACCTGTTAAATCACCTGATAGTCTCTCGCTGGTGGAAGTCACCTGGATGTAGAATGGTTTTGTTACATACTACAGTCGTGGTCAAAAGTTTTGAGAATGACACAAATACTAATTTTCACAAAGTCTGCTGCCTCAGTTTTGATGATGGCAATTTGCATATACTCCAGAATGTTATGAAGAGTGATCAGATGAATTGCAATTAATTGCAAAGTCCCTCTTTGCCATGAAAATGAACTTAATCCCCAAAAAACATTTCCACTGCATTTCAGCCCTGCCACAAAAGGACCAGCTGCCATCATGTCAGTGATTCTCTCATTAACACAGGTGACAGTGTTGACGAGGACAAGGCTGGAGATCACTCTGTCATGCTGATTGAGTTAAAATAACAGACTGGAAGCTTTAAAAGGAGGGGGGTGCTTGAAATCATTGTTCTTCCACTGTTAACCATGGTTACCTGCAAGGAAACACGTGTCGTCATCATTGCTTTGCACAAAAATGCTTCACAGGCAAGGATACTGCTGCTAGTAAGATTGCACCTAAATCAACCATTTATCGGATCATCAAGAACTTCAAGGAGAGAGGTGCAATTGTTGTGAAGAAGGCGTCAGGGCGCCCAAGAAAGTCCAGCAAGCGCCAGGACCGTCTCCTAAAGTTGATTCAGCTGCGGAATCGGGGCACCGCCAGTTCAGAGCTTGCTCAGGAATGGAAGCAGGTAGGTGTGAGTGCATCTGCACGCACAGTGAGGCGAATACTTTTGGAGGATGGCATGGTGTCAAGAAGGGCAGCAAAGAAGCCACTTCTCTCTAGGAATAACCCCAGGGACAGACTGATATTCTGCAAAAAGTACAGGGATTGGACTGCTGAGGACTGGGGTAAAGTAATTTTCTCTGATGAATCCCCTTTCCGATTGTTTGGGGCATCCGGAAAACACCTTGTCCGGAGAAGACAAGGTGAGCGCTAAGAACACAGCCATGAATAAAGAATGGTACCAACACATCCTCCGAGAGCAACTTCTCCCAACCATCCAAGAACAGTTTGGTGACGACCAATGCCTTTTCCAGCATGATGGAGCACCTTGCCATAAGGCAAAAGTGATAACTAAGTGGCTCGGGGAACATAACATCGACATTTTGGGTCCATGGCCAGGAAACTCCCCAGACCTTAATCCCATTGAGAACTTGTGGTCGATCCTCAAGAGGCGGGTGGACAAACAAAAACCCACAAATTATGACAAACTTCAAGCATTGATTATGCAAGAATGGGCTGCCATCAGTCAGGATGTGGCCCAGAATTTAATTGACAGCCTGCCAGGGCAGATTGCAGAGGTCTTGAAAAAGAAGGGTCAACACTGCAAATATTGACTCTTTGCATAAACTTAATGTAATTGTCAATAAAAGCCTTTGAGACTTATGGAATGCTTGTAATTATACTTCAGTATACCATAGTAACATCTGACAAAAATATCTCATAACACTGAAGCAGCGAACTTTGTGAAGACCAATACTTGTGTCATTCTCAAAACTTTTGACCACGACTATATATCAGAGGATACAGCCATACAGCTTCCCATCCATTCCTGCTAGAAAATGTCTACTAATTCATTCACAGCTCCTGCTGAGAGACGGGTCCGTGTAGTGAAGCCTGAATTTCAACTTGAAATTCGTGTGAGACGAACGAACAAGCCAGTGGTTAAGATTCACTGGAGCCTACCTCTGTACGTTAATAAAATAACACATTAAAACCATCCAAAGGCTGCTCAATATTATTAAACATTAAGCTGAATAATGATTATATTAATGACACATCGTATTTATTTCAGAGACTGTATTTGCGTTGTGTCATGTGGTGGTGGTGAGAACCCAACGCAGCATCTCAGACCCCCCTGTTCTGCTACCCTGCAGACAGCATCAACCACAGCGAGCCTGATGAGACTGCCTCAGCCACTGCCTCCGCCTCAGCCACAGCCACAGTGGGCCTAATGAGTCACACAGGAGCAATTAGAGGTGAAGAAAGGAGAATGTCAGCCCTGGGCTGTGTGTGTGTGAGGAGGGAGAGGGGGTAGGCGGTCAACAGGTGTAAGAACTGCTACAACAACAGGGCAGAGCAGTCTTATGAAGGCACCTAATGGGTTCCTGTGTCACAGAAACATGCACACTGTCTGCAGACTGCTAATGAATAAGTCATGGAGGTGGAACTATCAGCTGTTGACTAACTTTGGAACAGTTTTAATATGTACTGTATTACAAAAGCGTATGAATTTGGTATGGTACAGCAGCTAAGGCTGATATAATATAATAGAAGCACACTAAAAGCACCCAAGGCCAGAAAAACTATATCTATTCCACAGTATTCAACTTACCTATTAAAAAAGGTGTCTGGAAGGTAAATTGCATTTGGGTGGTGGATGTTAGGAGGGGGCCTGCTATCAGGTTGCCACCACTCGATAGGCAGCCAAGCAGCTGACTGTCATTCCCCAGGGGAATTGCCTATTGTTCTGTCTGTTTAGGGAGGGGAGTCTGTCTAGACTATAGACTTCAGGATGCCATATTATCTATCACTTTGCTTGGCTCTGCTTGCAACACTCTTTGACTTGTCTGCTCTAAGTGATAAAGATTTCCTCCTCTCATGTAACATCTGTTGTTTCTTTGTTTTGTACCATTGAAAACAAATCAATGAGGCAAATCAAATGATGAATGATAACCTGACATATCTTATTCAATATAGCAATCCTCCCTTCGGGAAAAAAACAAAAACACTCCATTTGCATTGAGCAGTCTGATTTGAGCTTGTTCAACTATTATAGTGCTCATTCTCTGAGTAGAGAAGACTGTTACACAACATGGGTGCTAATCCCTGCTCCCATCTCCCCCCTCTCATCTCCCATCACTTACAAGGGTCCCAGTCCCTCTCCACTCCCACTATAATCTCCCCAGCAAAATGTGTGCACTAATCTTAACAAGAGGATATAATAGATGTTGAGTGAGTGCGTTTTCCTGAATGGAACTGCCATGTGCATCAACACAATTACCGTCAGGGAGCGTCGGTCGCTGTCACGCTCATACCAGATGGGACCTCTTAATTACGTAACCAGAAAAGAGGCATGATGTGATTTGGAGGCAACGTACATTACATTGTGCCACCTCTGATTCTGTATGTATTGGTCCCGTTTCCGTCAGTCTTTGAATTGCGGCATGCATGTCAGTTCTACACCATTGCACCTACAGAAACTCTTCTTACATGATTGCATTTTGAGGACAAATAAATTCTGCCCAAACATAGATAAATAAATACGTTTGTGTGTGTTTGTGTTGTTTAGACCCCGCAAAGCTGTTTTGTTTCCTCAATCATCCATGCGTGTGTAGTGGTTCATTGCTTTAGTGTTGGATACTAAAGAAGATGACACCTTCTTAACCTGTGTGTGTCTTTCATTTATGGCATCTTCGTCAATGGGGCTTCCTGTGTAACCCAGTGTCTCCCAGTGTTTGTGTGTTGTGGGTGGTTGTTTGGGGTTCCTCCTTGGAGGAGGAGAAAGCGTGAGAACGGCAGCTTTATGGTCTGCTTGGGCAAAGACCCAGCAGGAGTCTTCAGGTCAGAGCTTTCCCTCTGCCATTGTGGCCAGGCACTGGAACGTGGCTGCCTCTCTATTACAATGCAAATGTGCCAGCGTCTGGTGGAGCTACTGTTTGTGTGTGTGTGTGTGTGTGTGTGTGTGTGTGTGTGTGTGTGTGTGTGTGTGTGTGTGTGTGTGTGTGTGTGTGTGTGTGTGTGTGTGTGTGTGTGTGTGTGTGTGTGTGTGTGTGTGTGTGTGTGTGTGTGTGTGTGTGTATAAGAGAGTCTCCCACTGCGCACACACTGGCTGAATCAACGTTGTTTCCAAGTCATTTCAATATTTCAAATTACATTGAACCAACGTGGAATAGATGTTGAATTGACGTCTGTGCCCTGTAGGCTTGTTCTATGGCCGTGTTCCAGCTTCTATAATGAACCATAAAGGAATCACGACACTCCTAGCCATTGCCAAAACCATATAAATATAATGATATAATATAATCTAATTCTATGGCCAAAACCATGTCCATATTCAACCGACTCCTACTGTCCTCATGCAAGAGAATAATTTGCCTGGGAGTTGGGCCGAATGGATATTCAATATTTCAAGTCTAAAATGTTTGACCTTCCACTCCCTGTTCCATGTTAACAGTAAACACCCACACATCCGAAGAGGGAGCAGCATTAAGATGAATCCCCTGGGAGAAAGCAATGCAGTGGGAGGAGGGCAGGTCAAGCACTGGATAACCCCCAGAGGTCAACATGTGTCATCATGGTTAAGATGTATGTGAAAGAAGCACTGGCCATCTTGAGTTATGCCACAGGCTTGGTCAATAAACTACTTGATGTTAGGCCTAACAGTATACACAGCTAAATGTCCTGCAAATGGTCAATAGGAGAGCAAATACCTATATTGTCTCAGTTAACACAATGCAGCTGATGGTTACAAGGGTTAAACTATAGCACAAAATAAACATTTAAATGTTACTTTTCATTTTTACCAACCAATTCTCATTCTTTTCCACACTTCTTAAATTCAATAATTGAAATGGCAGACACAAAGAGTGTTTCTGAAAACTAAGCTGCCGTTCTAATAGAGCGACTGGTGCCATTAGAAATTCTGTTTCAAACTAGCTTTCCTACATCAATGCCCTCTTTTCAAATCTCTTTCTGTGAAGTATTTACACCTTCAATTAAGCTTGACAAAGCCTGAGAACAAACCAAACAAATAAAGCTAATATTTATAATGGAAAGAAGAGATTGCGTGTGGGTATAACACCAGGGTGTGTGTTAGACTCTGGGTGGGGATTCTGCACTGGGAGGAAATAAACTATCTATTAGCTTTAACAGGGAAAGAGCTCCTCTCTATTTCAAACACCAAACTCGCATTTACAACCAATCCTTCAATGATACAAAATAAGGCCTGTGGCAAATAACACTCGTACTAGAGGTTGCAACTCTCAATCTACAACAAATCGATGGGCTTGTTTTCATTGTTGGTAGTACACCAACATATCTGAAAATAATACATCCATTCCCTTGCCTTCACTGATCTTAGCAGACTATTTATTGTCTTTTTGTTGTGTTAAATGTACAGTAGTGGGTTTTTTCAGTCCATTGATATGTTATCATGGGAATGTAAGTTGTTATTTTAGACAATTTTTTCCTTGTCATTCCAGGTACAGTAGTGTTAAAAAACAAAGAGATTCAATGACAACATTAGGCCTTGTTATAGACATGCTGACTGCAAATAAGGCTCCCTCTCAAGTAAGCTATAATTGCCATGGCTGTCAAACAGTGCATGAAAATGTTTGAAAAGGGGCATAAGTTGTCTTCGAAATAATTTAATACTTCTATTCCAGACAGAAGAGCGGATTTTGTTGTCAAAAGTAATTGTTAATTTGAATGTAACAATTCTGCAACTCATTATAGCTCTGCCTATGCTATTCAATGGCTTGGATATAGTACATTGTTCTCTCAGAAAGACCAGTATTCATGGTGTGATCCAACATTTCAGGAGTTTGAGCTATAAAAATATCACAAACACCTTTATAGGTAAGTTCCTGTGAAACTGATAACACACCTGTGCTAGTCAATGCAATCCAACCCCTCGCTAGCTTGACAAACACACGGGACAATGGCCCATTGTCAAATGAGGTAACACACAAGCTAATTAGCATACAAAACTATTTACAAACTCTAGGCACATTTGAATACAGACCTCATATAATTCTGTTTGATTATGCTGTTTGACAAATGTGAGTGCACTCGGATTACGTCATGTTAAAATAAAACTGCTGATGGATGATATGAATAAAGAATAGGTCTTCTGAGAATACAGTGGATGGCATTTACTATTCACACTCACTCTCAATAACACTTTTAGATATGTAAGATGAAGATCGTTAAGAAAAGGGCTATTCCAAGAGACACATAGGTGTGAAAACGTAACTGTGTGATCAATATACCCATATAAGAACATCCATTCCTGTGTGCATGTTCCTCTGTGACCACATGAGGGCACAATTAAAGAGATGTGTGAATTTTCCAAATTAGACTAAATTGGAACACCCCACATAGTGGACATAGAAATGAATCATAATTCCCTAAAGTGAAGGTTCACATTATTAAAAAAAAAAATCTAGCTTTAAGACAGTAGGATAACCAATAATTTTCTACTGGAGTAATCAGTGGAAAGCAGTTTGTTCCAAAGGTCACAGTGACCTGGGTGGGTAGTGGGAAACTAGAGTAGAGCTGGGCTTTCTATAGTACTGGAGACACTCAGAATGTTGGGTATATTTACAACATCCATACAACAGTCATTTATAAGATAATATAATTATCATCAACCAATAGTATTGCAAGCTTCTTACAACAGCATTTCAGTATTTCAGGCTTCTAACATTCAGAGAAATTGTTTTTGACCCATTGCCTGTCTTGGTACAGTAGGCTATGCAGTACTATATGCTCAAGAAGGTATGTTAATAATCAGTCATGTTTTACCGAAATAAACACTTACAAATATTTGACAAATTTAAACAGGCTTATTGTTTCTTTAACACAATGATTTTTTTTTTCAGTCATTAAAAATGCTCTTTAGCAACCACCTGGAATTCATGGGTTAAATAGATGATAATTATTGCTGTGGAAAATAAAGGCTTTTTTTTGAATTTATAATTCACAAACTCCT
Organism: Coregonus clupeaformis; assembly: GCF_020615455.1. Lineage (NCBI taxonomy): Eukaryota > Metazoa > Chordata > Actinopteri > Salmoniformes > Salmonidae > Coregonus > Coregonus clupeaformis. The sequence goes on along the minus strand of NC_059205.1, from coordinate 37,641,473 downwards.
TGGGCATGCACTGCACATATGGATGTAGCAGTCTGAGAATGGTAAGTTACAGGAGTCTTGCCTCAGCTCTGTACTAACCGGTGGACTAGACTTGCATTTAGGGTAACACCCACATCTACATTAGAGTATGTCCAGGCCCACAGCAATAGAGTGCCAGTGTCTAAACAATAAATAAAACAATACACACCAAGCATTTCTAATAGGACATACAAAAAGTTTACACTGTTGGCTATGAGTACTTTACCACTAATACAATGCCAATATAAACAGTAACCTACAGTAGTCTACTATATCATGAGACCTTCCATGACCATTCAACAAACATGGTCATCATAATCCATTTAATCTAAAAAACAATTATATTTTACAAGGGAGCCTTGATTTAATTCCCCGACATGAAAACGGGAACCCACACCTTGAGCCACCAACACTACCACTAAAGACATAACTGCCACTAAAGATACAAATAAAATAGATAACATTAAGTCTGGTTAAATTAAGTTAAGGGGTCTGAGTTTATCATGACAGACTATTCAGGGAACATGAAAATATGCAGCTTTTTCCAAGCATGGCAAGTGCATTTTTATTTTCGAGAAAACATTCATTATTTACATGAAATCAGGTTGTAGCGTGATAAGATCAATTACGACCAATTTATGAGATAGTTTAACTCTAAATTACCCAATGAAAGCAACTTTGTTGAAGTTATCAGCTATTTTTAACTAACTGAAGGAAGCGTAGCCTACCGAACAATTGAATGCTTTAAAGTGTAAAAGACCGTCAAAACGACAATATTTCAAGACCGCTATTTCAGCATCCACAGCTAAATAAAACACCCATTGACACTTACCACGGTTTGACGTAGCAGAAAGTTCAATCAATGTGCGCCTGTGTGAATCGGTTGTATGCGACTGACACACTGAACGCGAAGTGAGCTCTCTCTCTCTCTCTCTCTCTCTCTCTCTCTCTCTCTCTCTCTCTCTCTCTCTCTCTCTCTCTCTCTCTCTCTCTCTCTCTCTCTCTCTCTTTCTTTCTCTCGCTTATGATGAGCATCCCTCCCTCTGGAAGTTATCGGACCTTAGCTGCTTCTGATTGGGTGTCACGCGCTGGTCCACGATTAAAGGGACAGGCTGAGGTGAAAATTACGAATTTATCACCAATATTTATGAGGGGTTTTTCCAACCTATTTCCAACAGGGGCACATATTTTCCCTCTGAGCCATTCTAACAGGATACTGTTGTTCTCCTGCCTTTCAAAGCTGATTAACATCTGAAAATAAGCTAATATTCCACAAGCACTGAAACAATTAAAGATACAAAGATAGTTTGACAATGCTTTGATAATGTTTTGAGAGCATTTCAATAATGAAGTTTGTTATTGCATTGGACAAAATGTCCTTCTGTAGCCTATAGCTATACAGCTGCTACCACTGAGTTTAGCCACGTAAATGTCAGATATCCCACACTATGCACTATTTTCCACCTGCCCTAAATCAAGCTGTCTTGATCCACATAGACTGGGGTTGTTGTTTATGAAATAATGCAGGAGGCATTTTGTAATGAGAGGAAAATGTCAGCATTTCTGAGACACTGGGTGGGTGGTTGAGGAAGGCACCTGAGCACTGTCACTGCCTGATGGTTAGAATGGCTAAAGGGTCATAGGGATGTGCTTCTCACTCTGACAGCGACTTCATCACAGCTTCCATGTGATGTCCTATGAAGTCTCATCAGTGTGTTGTGTGAGCTCTGGGGCTCTGGGCTTTGACAGCCATTGTTTTAGAGAGGGGTATCACTTGTTTTAAAGAGGGGTATCAAGCTCTGTAACTCTGTTAATATTTGAGGAGGAAGGATTCTCTCTGGTGACCTAGACACACATTCCTGTTTTCACATTAACCTTTTCCCTGAAATATTTGATTAATATATCATTATACACACACCAAACAATCAAGATGTAACCACCTGGTAATACAATGTTACTTTTGTTATTACAGTGTTACTACACAGGTATGAGAACAACGGAATGTAGTGTTACCTGAGAATATGTTACCTAGTGTTATCTGAGAATATGTTAAAAGTGTGACATGTGAGGTGAATGCAGAGATAGGAGACACAGCCTCACAGTGACCATGCCTGGATAACTTGTAAAATAAATCCATCTAAAACAAAGTAAACATTTTATTGCCCAGTTAATGCAGGTGGTTCAACAGTCACACATGTACACAATGATCATGTAGCAGATCGATAATAATAATAATACACATAACCCAGTTGATATAGCAATTCCCTTCCAGCTAGCTGACCCAATGGTTGAGTCCCAAATGGCAACATATTCCCTATATAGTGCACTACTTATGACCAGGGCCCTATTTGGCCCTGGTCAAAAGTATTGCACTATATAAGGAATAGGGTGCTATTTGGGATGCACAAATGTCTTTCTAATTAGGATGCCCACCACAGGCTCCGGCAGAGCCAGGCTCATTTATTACAATGTTGAATGGACAGTCTGAAGTCAGAGCACACCCCTACTGATCCCTACCCCCAGGCCCACTGACTGGCTCTTCAAAACCCCTCTCTGGTCCATGCCCCAGTGCACTGGGGATAATCTACAGTTATCGCCTCAACAGGGAATGGCAGTGACAGTAGACTAAACATAGCGTGGCCATATTAGGGAATATTAGAAAAAGTTTAAGTTTGTGTTTAAGTTTAGCATCATCAAACTAAAATCGTCGACATAGTTGCACGTGATCAAAGGCTACATGTTAGCTGTTCCCATTACGTAACCTGGCACATTTAGCCATTATGCTAACTTCACCAGCTTATTAAAATTGTTGACGTAGTTGGACGTGATCCAACACTTGTTGTGACTTGTTCACTTGTTCAAGCGTCCTTAAGAGAAGTTAAGTGCTGCCGATGCCAGAGCCACGCTCCACCACTTTTCAGAATGGTGTTCGTTTAATAAAGTTTGGATCAAAGCCGAATCCATTTCTCGCAAGATCACTTATTGATTTATTAGTATTTTACATAGGACTAACATACCAAATATAATAGTATAATGTTACTGTTAGACCAAAAACATCACTTAATTTCTTATGTAGGCTACAATTACATGTACAACGTTTTAAGGTGGTTTCACATATAGGCCTCTTTAGAAGAACCGATCTCAGTCCTCTTTTAAAGTGAACTCTCTGTAAAAAAAGCAAAATAACTCAGTTCTCCTTTGTGTTCACACTGCCCTTGCCTTTGAATGAGGACTCAACTCTTTTGCCAATTCACTTCACCTATTTTGTGGTCTGAGTCCTCTTTGCATTCACATTGCTATGTTTAGAAAGAAACCAAGATCTCTTTTCAACATTCCCTCAATGCACTCTGGGTTTTAACAGGGTTTTAAGAGTGCAGGACAAGCCATTCTATCAGAATGTGTTGTCGGACAGCTAGATATACCTACTTACATGTTGGAAGCTAATAGATTGCATTTAGTTAAAAGATGAGACATAATAATTGTAATTAGAAGATAATATTAACATGTAAATATAATTGGTAACAGAATAAATAGCAGAAGAATAACTGCAGATGAAATAATGCTGTAATTGAAAATTGTACACCCCGTCTAGGCTGCTGCCCCTTAAGAGCTAGAATAGATTTTGTACCCTATGTTGTGATTCTCACCAAATATGTCGTCTTCTCACACTATTCAAACCCCACAATCGAATGAACAGCTTATGAAGCTTTCTTAGCCTATAGATCACATATTGCAAACAAATAATCTTGAGCTATAAACTACACACATATTTTTGAATTTCTGTGCAACCTTGACAATCGCTAATCAATATCCAAAAACAGCACACGTTTTTTCCTCGAACCTGCACATCATCATCTTTTCTCTTTTGTGGCACCAATGTGAGGGGTTATGGCAGGGGAAGCGGTGTTGTGTTGCAGTATTCTAGTGTGTGGTACGGGAATAATGACAAGCGAACCTGGGGAGCTTTGTGTTCACATTGCCCTAAAAAAGGGAACCAGACCACGAAATTCAAGCGAACCGAACTCAGACCACCTCTCGACATGGTATCAGTTCGGCTCTTTTGAGGGGTCTGAGTTCATTTGGAGTGTTCACACTGCACAAACAATTAAGCCAACAGCACTGAGTTCAAAAACATTGTCTGAAAGGGACCAAGTGTGAAAACACCCTTATATGCATTATTATAATCATCCACTTCGTCACATATGCGTAATTTGAATCGACCATCGCATTGATGATCGGTGGTGAACAGTTCTTTAACAAAAAGCCTTGACAGGAGGGGTGTCGAACCCGTAGTTAAAGTGTATGTGAAAAGGATAAGCAAAAACTATGGATTTTGTCTTATATGCGAAAACGAGCTTTGTCTAACGTAACGTTAGTAAGTAGCCTAGTCAAGGATGTGATGATCATGCAATATTGGCACTCTACACTTGAAACAGACCAAGTGAAGGGAAACAAAAGGAAATCTTGAATTTGGAAGTTTAAAATATATCCTTCTGGTGGCCAAGTTGACCATAAAACAAAAGCCATTGGTTTGTGGATAAAAAGTTTAAGATCATTGATAGTCTGATGCAGAATTTGTTACAGGAAATAATCACTGCCACCTGGTGAGGTTAGCATAGGGCTAAATGTGCCAGGTAACATCTAGCCTTTGATCACGTGTACTACTTTTAATTGGCTGATGCTTAAACTTAAACTAAGTTGATTTTTTTGTATGTGATTTAATCCTGACATGACCTAAATGCATTATTTGACATGCCTGAGGTACATTCTACTCCACTGCTTATGATGACACATCATTTCTTAAATCAAAGAAGTCAGTGTGGTGGGTGAGTTCAGTTCAGAAAAGCTGCATGTACCAAAATATTTTTTTAAGCCCTAAAAGTGGGAGTCACTGGCCCTTGAACTGTTACACCACACACACACACAGACACATGGATGGCTGAACAACAGTTGGGCTGGTGGAAAGTTAATAGATGCATACTGGCTAGACCAGAGCCATCTCATGCATTTATAAACTCGAAAGTATGTTGAACGGCTTGAGTTGATTTCAAATGTATATCAATGAATTCACAAAACAGCATATTACAGTCTCAATTAAGCCATCAGCCAGTATATCCTAACTAATTAAGGATATACACATTATACAGGTAATCATTAGGTAATCACAGATATGTATCTCCTCTAAGTTGTGTCCTAAGGACACTACATAACCAAAAGTATGTGGACACCTGCTTGTCGAAAAGCTCATTCCAAAATCTCATTCCAAAATCATGGCCATTAATATGGAGTTGGTCCACCCTTTGCTGCTATAACATCCTCCACTCTTCTGGGAAGGCTTTCCAATAGATGTTGGAACATTGCTGCGGGGACTTGCTTCCATTCAGCCACAAGATCATTAGTGAGGTCAGGCACTGATGTTGGGCGATTAGGCCTGGCTCGCAGTCGGCGTTCCAATTAATCCCAAAAGTGTTTGATGGGGTTGAGGTCAGGGCTCTGTGCAGGCCAGTCAAGTTCTTCCACACCGATCTCGACAAACCATTTCTGTATGGACCTCGCTTTGTGAACAGGGGGGCATTGTCATGCTGAAACAGGAAAGGGCCTTCCCCAAATTGTTGCCACAAAGTTGGAAGCACAGAATCATCTAGAATGTCATTGTTTGCTGTAGCATTAAGATTTCCCTTCACTTGAACTAAGTGGTCTAGCCCGAACAATGAAAAACAGCCCCAGGCCATTATTCCTCCTCCACCAAACCTTACAGTTGGCACTATGCATTCGGGTAGGTAGCGTTCTCCTGGCATCCGCCAGATTCATCTGTCGGACTGCCAGACGGTGAAGCGTGATTCATCACTCCTGAGAACGCGTTTCCACTGCTCCAGAGTCGAATGGCGGCGAGCTTTACACCATTCCAGCCGACGCTTGGCATTGCACATGGTGATCTTAGGCTTTTGTGCGGCTGTTCTTGTACAGTTCTTGTGCTGATGTTGCTTCCAGAGGCAGTTTGGAACTCGGTAGTGAGTGTTGCAACCGAGGACAGATGATTTTTACACACTTCAGCACTCTGCGGTCCCGTTCTGTGAGCTTGTGTGGCTACCACTTCGCGGCTGAGCCGTTGTTGCTCCTAGACATTTCCACTTACGTGGTAATGCCAGAGAAGCCGGTGTTTGGAGGATATATTGGCACTGGTGCGAGGGCATTATCACTTTTATACAACGGGTTATTAAAACATATTCAAATAATGATAGACATATTTTCATTGAAAAACGTTGTTTTGATGGATTTATTCATACTATTTAATCCTTCCACCAGATATAGTCCAAACACAAATCTAGGGTTGCTACCCAAGCCGGCTGATCGGTCGTTCTATCGGTTCGTTTGCCAGAGACACGACCCAGTCGTTCAGTCTTTTTGTTCTGTACCTATGGATGTACCAGTCGTTCGTTCTAAATGTTCCATTGCCATACTGGCTGGCAACGTTTTTATCCCTTGCTTGCTAGCTAGCCAACAATGGCTAACTTATAGTCACGTCAAACAGTGCAGCCAGAATAACAACAGTAGCTGCATTTTCATTTATTTAAGCTGTTTTCTAGTGACATTTACTTGGACACATCCATAACAATGAGCTAATGAGGTGCGATTTCGCCTGCCAGGACACTGTTTTTCAGAGGAGCTAGCCAACAACACAGCTAACACAATCACTTCAAACTGAAGCTGGAAAGACTGCAAACTAGCTGCACTTTTGCAAAAAATATATATTATTGACATTTCTTTGTATATATCCATAAAAATGATGCCAGCTGATTCATGATTTAGACTGGCTGAGAATTTGAATATTGAAACAATGTTGCAAATGTCAGAGCGACAGACAGCAAGGTTTATACAAATCTCCACTGTTGAAATCTAAATGTTAGTCTAAAAGAAATGTGAGAATGTCTAGATGCTTTTTATAGTGGAGATCAAGTTTATAAAGTGCCTGGCTGGTCTGATGAGACAGTGGATTGCGCAGTCAGATGGAACAAAGTAAAGGCATTTTAACGTCATAGAGTTAGCCGATGGTAACTTGTGGAATAGACACTGGCTGGAATGTGGTTTTAACCAATCAGCATTCAGGATAGAATGGCATTCAGGATATAATGGCGCCGGAGGGGATGGCTGCCTTTTTTCGGCCTCCTAACCAACTGTGCTATTTTATTAGTTTTTTCGTGTTGTTTGTAATTAATTTTTTATCTTATTGTGTACATAATGTTGCAGCTACCGTTTCTTATGACCAAAAATAACTTCTGGACATCAGAACAGAGATTACTCAACTCGAACTGGACAAAAATATTTAACGAGTCCGACGCGAAGGATATACTGCTTTCTCGGGAACGGGCCCAAATCCCCGTCATTTGCGTGAAGAAAATATGGCGAAAAAGGGGGCGGAGGTCGGGCTGCCTTCTGAGAATTCGTAGGCGAGTGAGTAAACCTCCACTACCATCCGTTCTATTGGCCAATGTGCAATCATTGGAAAACAAAAAGGATGATCTACGATCAAGAATATCCTACCAACGGGACATTAAAAACTGTAATACCTTATGTTTCACCGAGTCGTGGCTGAATGACGTCACGGATAATATAGAGCTGGAGGAATTTTGCATGCATCGGCAGGACAGAGAAGCTACGTCTGGTAAAACGAGGGGCGGGGGTGTGTGTCTATTTGTCAGTAACAGCTGGAGCGCGATGTCTAATATTAAAGAAGTCTCGAAGGTAGAGTACCTTATGATAAGCTGTAGACCACACTATCTACCAAGAGAGTTCTCATCTATATTATTCGTAGCCATCTATTTACCACCACAAACCGACGCTGGCAATAAGACCGCACTCAACGAGCTGTATAAGGCCATAAGCAAACAAGAAAATGCTCATCCAAAAGCGGCACTCCTAGCGGCCAGGGACTTAATGCAGGCAAACTTAAATCCATTTTATCTAATTTCTACCAGATTGTCACATGTGCAACCAGAGGGAAAAAACTCTAGACCACCTTTACTCCACACACAGAGATACATACAAAGCTCTCCCTCGCCCTCCATTTGGCAAATCTGACCATAATTATATCCTCCTGATTCCTGCTTACAAGCGAAAACTAAAGCAGGTAGTACCAGTGACTCGCTCAATACGGAAGTGGTCAAATGACGCGGATGCTACGCTACAGGACTGTTTTGCTAGCACAGACTGGAATATGTTCTGGGATTCATCCAATGGCATTGAGGACTATACCACCTCAGTCATCGGATTCATCAATAAGTGCATCGACGATGTCCCCCCAACAGTGACCGTACGTACATTTCCCAACCAGAAGCCATGGATTACAGGCAATATCCGCATCGAGCTAAAGACTAGAGCTGCCTCTTTCAAGGAGCAGGACACTAATCTGGACGCTAATAAGAAATCCCGCTACACCCTCAGATGAACCATCAAACAGGTAAAGCGTCAATACAGGATTAAGATTGAATCCTACTACACCAGCTCTGATGCTTGTCGGATGTGGCAGGGCTTGAAAACTATTACGGACTACAAAGGGAAACCCAGCCATGAGCCGCCCAGTGATGCGAGCATACCAGACGAGCTAAATGCCTTCTATGCTTTCTTCGAGGCAAGCAACACTGAAGCGTGCATCAGAGCACCAACTGTGTGATAACGCTCTCGGTAGCCGATGTGAGCAAGACATTTAAACAGGTCAACATTCACAAAGCCGCAGGGCCAGACGGATTACCAGGACGTTTACTCAAAGCGGACCAACTGGCAAGTGTCTTCACTGACATTTTCAACCTCTCCCTGACCGAGTCCGTAATACCTACATGTTTCAAGCAGTCCACCATAGTCCCTGTGCCCAAGGAAGTGAAGGAAACCTGCCTAAATGATTACCGCCTGTAGCACTCACGTCGGTAGCCATGAAGTGCTTTGAAAGGCTGGTCATGGCTCACGTTAACAGCATCGTCCCGGATACCCTAGACCCACTCCAATTCGCATACCGCCCCAACAGATCCACAGATGACGCAATCTCAACCGCACTCCACACTGCCCTTTCCCACCTGGACAAAAGGAACACCTATGTGAGAATGCTGTTCATTGACTAAAGCTCAGTGTTCAACACCATAGTGCCCACAAAGCTCATCACTAAGCTAAGGACCCTGGGACTAAACACCTCCTTCTACAACTGGACTTCCTGACAGGCCGCCCTGTGCTTAGTCCCCTCCTGTACTCTCTGGTCACCTATGACTGCATGGCCAAACACGACTCCAACACCATCATTAAGTTTGCTGACGACACAACAGTGGTAGGCCTGATCACCGACAATGATGAGACATCCTATAGGGAGGAGTTCAGAGACCTGGCAGTGTGGTGCCAGGACAACAACCTCTCCCTCAATGTGAGCAAGACAAAGGAGCTGATCGTGGACTACAGGAAAAGGCGAGCCTAGCAGGCCCCCATTAACATCGACGGGGCTGTAGTTGAGCAGGTCGAGAGATTCAAGTTCCTTGGTGTCCACGTCACCAACAAACTATCATGGTCCAAACACACCAAGACAGGGCACGTGTAGCTATATTCAATCAAATTCACAAGTTGATTTAAAACCTATGTTTAACCCTTTATCATGGTTGGTCTCTTGACGGATTTGTCCAAAATCGTGTGACATAAAACATTACTTTTCTGTCCTTGCATTTATGGCAGTGTAAGTTGTCGTTATATCATGTATTAAGCATTACTCAGTTAAATTTGAGATTGATCTTGAACCCTGTAATAATCCTGGATCTAGCTGTCAGACAGTTTTTGTATAGAGATCTCAGATATGCAGTGTAATATGCAACATTTTGTGTCTCCTTATGCTACAGAGGGAAAACAGTTATCATCGGCACACAAATCCAAAATGATGTATGCCAACGCAAAATCTAATGCTTCTAACCGAAAGAGTCACCTTACCTTGATATTGTCATTAACATGGTTCTTCAATAATTATCAAATCAAATCAAATCAAATTTTATTGGTCACATGCGCCGAATACAACAGGTGCAGACATTACAGTGAAATGCTTACTTACAGCCCTTAACCAACAGTGCATTTATTTTAAACAAAAAAGTAAGAATAAAACAACAACAAAAAAGTGTTGAGAAAAAAAGAGCAGAAGTAAAAATAAAGTGACAGTAGGGAGGCTATATATACAATAGAATAAAGTGACAGTAGGGAGGCTATATATACAGGGGGGTACCGTTGCATAGTCAATGTGCGGGGGCACCGGCTAGTTGAGGTAGTTGAGGTAATATGTACATGTGGGTAGAGTTAAAGTGACTATGCATAAATACTTAACAGAGTAGCAGCAGCGTAAAAAGTATGGGGTGGGGGGGCAGTGCAAATAGTCCGGGTAGCCATGATTAGCTGTTCAGGAGTCTTATGGCTTGGGGGTAGAAGCTGTTGAGAAGTCTTTTGGACCTAGACTTGGCACTCCGGTACCGCTTGCCGTGCGGTAGCAGAGAGAACAGTCTATGACTAGGGTGACTGGAGTCTTTGACAATTTTGAGGGCCTTCCTCTGACAATTATGCATAATACTTGATGTGTGCGCATTTGGTGTCCAGCTGATTAGTTACACCGTGATATTTTCACACATCATCATCATCTGTTGATGTTTTACAGCTAGTTTCCTGCAATTCTACACATTTTTCCATAGGGTGGAGAGAAATGTTTGCAGTTTTAATATATCTGAGTGAGACTTGGGGGCCCCCCAGCCGGTAATTCGTTTAGCAAGCTGGCCGCTAAACTAACTTAGCAATAAAACATTAAATAATAGCTGACATGGGACTATCAGTGACTGACTAAACAAGAGAAAAACATCTGATGCACAACCAAATTTCAAAATTGCACCTTGTGTATTCTACTATTCTAACTCGCAACAGTAAATTCAGACCCAGACTGAGTTCCTATTCAGTCTCAATCAGATATCATATTAAAACTGCAAACATTTCTTTTCACCCTATGGCAAAATGTGTAGAATTGCAGTGGGTACGGATGTGGGTATGCTGACCTGCTAGTAACTGCGGCCCCTCATGATGAGTTCAAATTATGGGTGGCCCCCACCCCCAACAACGTTGCCCATCCCTGATGTCGATCATCTGTTGTTGTCTGCTTGATTTACGTCAGGATCTCATTAGATTTATCAGAGATAGCATCAAGGTAATGAGTTTGTTTTTGTGCCTCGGATTGTACACCCGAGTCTACTGTGCGCAATTGTATAGGACAGACTATTGCGCAACACCCAACACTATTCCTATTAATTATTCTGGATATACTGACAACAAATTACATAGCCTAGTACCCTTACTCACAATATGATCTGGTAATGAAATAAAACGACACATTTTGTTTTACATGTTACACCTGCAATTTTAAACAATAAAAGGGGCTTGAAGTAACATTTACATTTACGTCATTTAGCAGACGCTCTTATCCAGAGCGACTTACAAATAGGTACCTACTTTAACTTGAATTTGGAGCTCAGCAATTCAAGTACTGGAATAGGCCTAAATTTCCTCAATTTGGTGCTTGAAAAGTCCTTGTAATTATTGAAGCCAATTAAAGGTTCCACTGCTCCCTTGTAATTATCCGTGATTTCATTCGTTTTTGTGAGAGATGTGGCCACTTTAGTTTGTTTCCCGACGCTTCAATTGAATGGTGTTGCGCTACTCTTTTGTGGTAAACCACTTGCGGTTATTATGAGGAAGACAACATCTAATGTTGGCTTCAACTTGGCTTTCCATACAAATCCTTACATTAAAAAGGAACCTGTTTTTTGGTCACTTGCTCATAAAAACATTGATGGTGAGATTCAAATGGTGAGATTAATGCTACCGCTATGCATGGTTTTATTCTGTGTGCCTTTGTCGGACACATACGCTACAAAAATCTATCTATTTAGTCAGGCAATGCCCACATTATTCTTACATATTTTAGAATGTAATTATCATTTCAATATCAATGCATTGGCAAGGCCTAAAAAAATGATTATTATTAAAGTTGTAATGACCTACTTTTATGACACTTTTTGCAAGCTTTTTTATTAGGCCCTATGTACAATTATATCAATCATACAATTGTATTACACTGAGGTCCTTGAAAATTACAAAAGTGTTAGAAAAAGTAACTGAAAGTGCTTGAATTTGACTTGCCAATGTCTGTAAAAACCCTGCTGAAAGGATGTATAGTCTTAGGCCTATGGTGGAGTTATGGGCCAATTTGCATTTATTCACTTTTATTCCTCTAAGTACACATGTGGAACTGCATGAAAATCCTTTTTATTTTTGTTTCAACCCATTTAGAAATGTTGATTCCAATGTCACACATTGGCCCCACTATTTATAGAAACACCCACATACAGTATGTCAACAGCCAAGCTTTTTACTGAGTTAAATATTACTTGAATAGTACGTTTATATGCTGCAGAGACTGTGCATTGTCGACTACTGCTATAAAACCATTCATACACCCAACAGTATGTTATCTCGGACAACTGTACACATGAGGCTCTGGATATTTCCCGGTTTAAACAGCCAATAATATGTTTTACATCTAAATAATAAATAAAAACATGAAAACATAGTAATGATGTGTGTTAAGTGCCACTGATTAAGTGTAGTGCCAAAGAAGCTGTACAAACCAAAGTGTGGTCACAGAGATATAGCATAATGTGGTCAGAATGGCTGTTGTTACTTTTCTCAACCCAAAGGTCTGTTCTCCATGAATATTTTAGAGGATTCACCCTAAGCTTAGGACAGCAAACCATAATCCGCCTTGAATCAGTAACAGCATATTGGCTAGGGTTTATGCTTTCTACAACCAAAGACAAGTCAAGGATCATATCGTGTGATAAGGCTGAATAAGTAGCACAGATCTTGACAGGCACTCTATTTATGTAACATAATGAAGGCCTGCTGTATCTTTAATGTCCATCAATGCTTCCTATATCCTATACTGTATGTAGGCCTATGGAAACCTATACTCATATATCAGTAAACAGAGGATTGTTTTGAGTACACACCACCATTAGATCAACTCCCATGGCTATAGCCATATACTTTTCCCAGTTTTTTACGACTGTGTTATAAGCACTGTATCAAAGCTTTATCCCCTCCAGAATCCCCCAGCTAGTCGTCATTGAGGAGAGAGGCAGTGACTAGTGGGATTCGGTGACGAGTGGGACTTGCTGAGCGCGGATAATCGCTGGAACTGACCCAGCAGCCGGCTCCTCAGATAGAATGTGATTTCCACTGTCAGCAAGAGCAGAGGCCAGCAGCGACCTGGGGCGACATTACTACAGCAGGGGGAGAAATGTATTAGACACGCATCTCAATAGACTTTGTCATGTCACATTTACTAAGAGAATGTAGGGGTGAAACAGGGGGAAGGGAAGGACCTTCTACAAAGGAAGAACAAGGTTAAGTAAACCTTGTTTAGGAATGTGTCAGGACTCTTTTTTGACAAAAACTGAGTCTCTGAGTCTGAACGCAGCCAGCCCAACAGTGGGTCTGTTTTGAGCCAGAGTAATATTCCTTTTCTGAGAAACTCAAGAGAGTTGATTTTCTTTCACAGTACATGTTCGATCCACATTTTTTAGACAGAGGCTGATTGTCCAGGAGTTCTAAAATATATTCCTGAACCCATCAAACAAACCATTGGTGCATTATAAAACTCAATTCTTTATTCTCCTCATACCGCACAGACAGGGATTAATCGACCCCCCTCCACTGCCACAGATGGACTTTGTATGCCAGCCAACTGGTATTAAATCCTCAGTGTCTTACTGTACTATTCATCAACAAGTCTCCAAGCCTATATCTGTGAGAACTCACACCAGACCCACAACATGCTTACAATGGAACCCACACACAAACAAGAGGGGCTGTAGCTGTGGGCCTGTGGCACATTCAGCACTGTATAACACATTAGTAGGGTCTTTGAGTTTGCCCTCTGATGATAATTCTGAAATCTGGGGGTTTTGCCATTAATCTAGCTGCAATACTCTTTGCCAAGGGGATTACTGAGGGACAATTTCAAGAGGAACGAAAGATGTAATGCGCCACCTAAGCCGCGGATCTATTAAAATCCAAACGGTCCTGTCACTTAACACATAGGCCTTACTGCACAGTTGCCAAGTATTTCATAAATAAGTTGATGATGAATTCTGCTAAGAGAAAACAAGAACATTTCTTCACCCGCCGCCCATGTCTGTCAGAAAAAAATCCTTTCACAGTGCTGTGGTTTGGGGATTTAATGGCATACAGTAAGACCCATGACCAGATGTCAAATCTGAACAGCACTCCAAGTAAACACATCCCAAAAATGTATTAATACAGTACATCTTAGCAAAGGAAAATAGCTAAAGGAAAAAACCTATTTGAAAATGGACTTTGTTTGATACGTTCTCCTTTTAGAAATAGTGTACTCTAGGTCCTTTGAGGTGTTGGTGGGGTGTAAATCCAAATGGTATTTAATCCCTTAACAGACCACCCTAACAGCCCCCTCACTGAGCAGTTTTAAAAAAGCAAGGCAATAATAGGCTACAATATGAGGCACAGCAAAGGACCACAGTTTACAATCCTAAGAAGAACAATGACTGGGAGAAGGACTCCAAATACAATGTTAGAGTTTTTAATTGATCGTCTAGTGGGATGTGAAGGTGACAATTGTCTCTCAAATTAACCTTTTACTGCGGTGGGTTAAATCAGGGTTACACAGAGTGTTTCTTGGTAGTCTTAAACAAATCTACTTTGAAACAAAAGTATACACCTCACACACATGGTTATGGGCTTAAAAAATAAGACACCTGTACCATGTCAGATATAGAGTTTGAAATGTATTCACTTTTGAGTTTGCATCCCAATATTACACTTTATATAGATCATAGAAGACTGAAATATAACAAAACCGTTTGACATAGAAACACCGGATTTTCTGCTTTTAAAAAAGATAATGTTTCTTAAAATATTAATGACGTTCCACCAATGAGGCCCCTAGAGGGCGCTTTGGTAATTCGACTGCAAGAAAGGGCTACAAGATAAGTACTGTCACGTTCGTTCATAGACGGGTCAGACCAAGGCGCAGCGTGATATGCATACATGTTTATTTTAAACTTAATAAACAACGACAAAACAATAAACCAACGAAACGTGATGTCCAAAGGTAACACACAACAAACCTCACACGGAACAAGATCCCACAACCCACTAGTGCCAATAGGCTGCCTAAGTATGTTCCCCAATCAGAGACAACGAGCGACAGCTGCCTCTGATTGGGAACTACACCGGCCAACATAGATCTAGACATACTAGATCCTATAACATAGAACAAACACAACAAGGAATATACACACCCTGACTCAACATATAAGCATCCCCTGAGTCAGGGCGTGACAGTACCCCCCACCCCAAAGGTGCGGACTCCGACCGCACTACATAAACATAACAGGGTAGGGGCCGGGTGGGCATTCTGCCTCGGAGGCGGATCCGGCTCAGGGCGTGACGACCTCTCACTCTTCACCTCCCTGTTGTGCCCCTTGTCTGGTCTAGACCTCGGCGCATTGCTTCCCCTCTCCTTCCTCCCACGATACGCCAGGACCAGTCTGGACCCTGGTGTGGGAGACCCCAAACCTGGAGAGGGCTGGTGTCATGGTCTGGACTGGAGCCGCTGACCAGAGCTGGACTGGGCACCGGTGGAGCGGACTGCTCTGGCTCCGGAGTGGAGCCGCTGACCGGAGCTGGATCAGGCACCGGTGGAGCGTACTGCTCTGGCTCCGGAGTGGAACAGCTGACCGGAGCTGGATCAGGCACCGGCGGAGCGGACTGCTCTGGCTCCGGAGTGGAACAGCTGAAAGGAACTGGATCAGGCACCGGTGGAGCGGACTGCTCTGGCTCCGGAGTGGAGCAGCTGACCGGAACTGGATCAGGCACCGGTGGAGTGGACTGCTCTGGCTCCGGAGTGGAGCAGCTGACCGGTGTCGGACAAAGCACCGGTGGAACGGGCACGGGCCGTGCCGGACTGGACAAACGCACCACTGGTCTGGTGCGAGGAGCAGGCACGGGCCGGACCGGACTGGCGACGCGCACCACTGGTTTGGTGCGAGGAGCAGGAACAGGCCGGGCCGGGCTGGCGACGCACACCACTGGCTTGGTGCGAGGAGCAGGAACACGCCGGGCCGGGCTGGCGACGCGCACCACTGGCTTGGTGTGAGGAGCAGGAACAGGCCGGGCCGGGCTGGCGACGCGCACCACTGGCTTGGTGCGAGGAGCAGGAACGGGCCGGGCTCGCGACGCGCACCACTGGCTTGGTGCGAGGAGCAGGAACAGGCCGGGCCGTGCTGGCGACGCGCACCACTGGCTTGGTTCGAGGAGCAGGAACAGGCTGGGCCGGGCTGGCGACGCGCACCACTGGCTTGGTGCGAGGTGCAGGAACAGGCCGGGCCGGACTGGCGACACGCACCACTGGCTTGGTGCGAGAAGCAGGAACAGGCCGGGCCGGGCTGGCGACGCGCACCACTGGCTTGGTGCGAGGAGCAGGAACAGGCCGGACCGGGCTGGCGACGCGCACCACTGGCTTGGTGCGAGGAGCAGGAACGGGTCGGGCCGTACTGGGAACACCCACCACTGGCTTAGTGCGGGGAGCAGGAACGGGCCGGACCGGACTGGCGACACGCACCACTTGCTTGGTGCGAGGAGCGGGACTGGGTTCCTTCTGCTGCCTAACCAGCTCCTCTCGCCGTGCCTGTACACTTTCCTTCTCCCTTTTTAACCTCCTGTAGCGCCTCCCTCTGACCGAATAACTCCTGCTCCCTCTGAACCAATAGCCCCCGTAACATGGTGGCCTCCTCTCCTAACCAGCAGATCCGCCCTATCGCGGCCTCCTGCTGCCTCGTCGTCCACACCGTGTGCCCCCCCCCAACATTTTCTTGGGGTTGCCTCTCCACCCTGATCCCCTTCAGGGCCTCCATCTTTCTTGCCAGATCCTCTCTTATCTCCTGCCAAGTCCATCCTCTCTGCTCCTCCTCGGCACACTGCTTGGTCCAGGTCTGGTGGGATCTTCTGTCACGTTCGTTCATAGACGGGTCAGACCAAGGCGCAGCGTGATATGCATACATGTTTATTTTAAACTTAATAAACAACGACAAAACAATAAACCAACGAAACGTGATGTCCTAAGGTAACACACAACAAACCTCACACGGAACAAGATCCCACCACCCACTAGTGCCAATAGGCTGCCTAAGTATTGTCCCCAATCAGAGACAACGAGCGACAGCTGCCTCTGATTGGGAACCACACCGGCCAACATAGATCTAGACATACTAGATCCTATAACATAGAACAAACACAACAAGGAATATACACACCCTGACTCAACATATAAGCGTCTCCTGAGTCAGGGTGTGACAAGTACAGAGTATAAGGCCATATATAAAGGCATACTCTGTGCTATCTAAAATGTACTGATAAGAGATTTATGCATGTTTATCCCTAAAAAATGAATGTGGGAGAATGCACGGTTCCATGCAAAGATAACATGCATACTATAAACTAGTGGGGGGGGGGATGTTTGGAATGTAAGAAATTCATATCTCCACAGAATGTCATTAAAGTGATAACATTCATCTAGTGTTGAAGGCATATCGACAAAACATCTGTAGCCTACTTACATGATGCCATCCTGCACTCTACAACTGACTCAATGCTAACTCACTGCTCCCTGGTCTGACACTGACATTACTTCTTCCTGTCTCTCTCTTCTCTTCATGTCTGTCTCAAGCCTTTATTATGGTAGACTGTCAGCCTTCCTGAATCCTCTACCTTTCAAGCCAAAACAAAAGATGTGTTACTTACAACATTGACTACTACTATATCATAACCTCATCCCCTTCCAACTAGGGCTGGGCGATAAGGCCTAAAACTCATATCTCGATTTTTTTCAAACTTATTCACAATATATATAACTAGATTTCTAAAAATGTTTTCTCTGAATAAGCTTTGTTGTACAATTAAAGGTAACATACACTGCATTTAAAACAGTCAGCAATAATGTAATGAATTCAGAGCTTGTGAAATTATACACTAATCATTTAATTATTTTATCAAAATAGTTGTACCTGCTTTTTTTGCGATAATTACTGATCTGGCTTTCAGGTCTGTCTATAAAAATTGCCTTTTTGTTAAATGTTTTTACCAGAACCATGCATAATGCACATTCACTAATAATGTAGCAGGCATTATAAACAATCTCTCAAGCACCACATCCTAATGAGTAGCCAGCTAATATTTCTATTTCAAGTTTAGCCAACTTGGATCTAGGTATAATTTCACAAGCTCTGAATTCAGCTAACATGGCAAAACAGTTGAATTGTTGTGAACACAACCTTCTGTCCGTCTCCAACTGTTTGAACAGCATGTCCACTTTGTTCAGATGTTGAAATCAAGTGGCCTACCTCATTTCTCAGAATGAGAACGAGTTGCCAATTCCTTATGTAATTGTTTTATGTTTATTGCGCATTTAGAAAACAGCCTAAACAGCTAGCATAACAATCTTTATTTGACTAAAATGCTGCTAGGGATACGTGGTGCCGTAATGCGCGCGTGACAAACTGAGAATTCATTTTCCAGAATGGACGTTCTTTAGTACATCCGTTTTAGTAGTGTCTGCTCTGCTCTAAATTTGAGGAGTTGAAACATATACAGGGAATGGTTCGAAAGGTTAACATCTCCTCTATTACAGTCAAATAATGTCTCCATGTGTTTCGGTGTCCATATGACCGATTCTGTTGGTCCAAACCTCAAATGCAAATGTTGTTGTGAGTGGTAGGGGGAGGGGCTTGGGAGAATGAGGCAAAGCAAGAGGTTTCACTCTTGCCAAAATCTGTCCAAAATAAGTATGGAGCGAGATAGCTGCCAAAAGGTTGAACGTACGTATTGTTAGGATCGTACGAAAATCCATACGTAAATTGTTAGGATTGTAAGAAAAGCCATGCGTGAAACATGAAACGTAAACCTTAAATTAGATCTGTAAACGTACAAACATTTACACGTTCAATTCTTACTTTACGTCTCCCTTTACTCGGTTACAGATCTTTTTTATACGTACAAACTTCTGTCAGTAATATGGCATCTGCAAAGGACATGAACCGAACGTAGCTAGTCAATCAAGCAACTCTAGCCCAGACGTTAGAGTTGCTTTGCAGCTTCCGGTTTCATTGACAAAATAGAAGTCTAGAGCTTGTTTTAGAACTGCATTCAATAACGGCATTACATAAGTAGATGGCGTAGTATAGGCTTGGGCCTTCTGCAAATTACCTGTGTAAGAATGATAAAGACACAGAAGAGCCTTGTCTAGAATAACCGCCTAAGCTGCAAAATAGAAAGGAAATATGATTTAGGCTAGGCCTATTCTGCTAACTAAATATGCCATGCTGTTGTGTGTTATTTAATGGCCATGTAATTGCATAATTTATTTTTATAGCCGCATGGGGCTAGTGTGGTGAATCACACTTTTTTCAGTATTTGGGAGCACGGACTGTAGGCCTTAGGCATTTTGACTTTTGTATTAGTGAATTCCACTCTGTACAGTGGTTCTTCATGTCACGGTTTCTGCCGAGGCTGCTCCTTCTCCTTGTTCGGGCAGGCTTCGGCGGTCGTTGTCCCCGGAGTACTAGCTGCCACCGTTCGTTGTTTCTGTGTTCGTTTGGTTTGGTCTGTTTTGGAACACCTGTTTCTCATTTTGTCTTGATTATGTGTCCTTTAAGTTCTCGTTGTTTCTGTCTTGTGGTTGTGTGTAGTTGTTCATTGTCAGCAGGTGTTTCCATGTCAAGTTTGTGCTCATTTTCTGTAGAGAGTCCGCACTATTGTGCGTGTTTTGTTTATTACGCTGAGTGCGTTATTTTTCTTGTGCCTCCGGCTCTGTTTGTAGCCGTTCATTCTGTGGACTTTATTAAAATATTTTGGACTACTTCTGCATCCTGCATCTGATTCCCACACCACACCTACGCCAGCTCTGACAGAACTACACACCACTCATGGAATCAGCAGGAGCAGCAGCAGCGACCGAGTCATGGGAGGAGCGCGTCCACGGACAGGATGACAGGATATCTCAAATCACCAACGCTCTGCAGGGAGTAATGAATACCCTGCATCGCCTGGAGACCAGTTGGGCACCCACGCCTCCTCCCACATTACCACCAGCACCGGTCAGTCCCTTTGTCCATGCTCCGGAACCCAGTGGGATTCGGCTCTCGCTCCCGAGGGCGTATGATGGTACCACTGCCGGGTGTCAAGGTTTCCTCCTACAAGTTGAACTCTACCTCGCCACCGTACACCCGGTGCCCTCGGGACACGAGAGCGTTTCCGCCCTCATCTCCTGTCTCACCGGCAAGGCGTTGGAGTGGGCCAACGCCGAATGGAGGAGAATAGACCCCGCGACGATCACCTATGCAGAGTTCTCCCGTCGCTTCAGGGCTGTATTCGACCATCCACCTGAGGGGAAGGCGGCGGGAGAACGTCTATTCTACCTCCGACAGGGGAAGAGGAGCGCCCAGGAGTTTGCACTGGAGTTCCGGACTCTAGCGGCAGACGCAGGATGGAATGAGCGGGCCCTCATAGACCACTTCCGCTGCAGCCTACGGGAGGACGTCCGTCGTGAGTTGGCCTGCAGGGACACCACCCTCACGTTTGACCAGTTGGTGGATATGGCCATTCCCCTAGACACCCTGCTGGCCACCCGCGGACGTCCTGAGTGGGGGTCATCCATTCCACCCTCCAGCACCTCCGAGCCTAGTCCTATGGAGCTCGGGGGTGCTGGCGCTAGAGAGGAGAGGAGAAGGAGCCCCAGGGGGACCAACCCCTGTACCAACTGTGGCCGTGGAGGACACACTGCGGCCAGGTGCTGGGGGGGGTCTCCTAGGGGACGAGACGGCAGGCCACGCACTGGGGAGTCCTTCCAGGTGAGTAGGCGCCCCACTTACCCAGAGCTCTCTGTTGTGCACCTAACCATACCTGTTTGCTTCCCACAGGTTGCACCTCGTTCCCAGCATAAGGCGCTAGTAGATTCAGGCGCAGCTGGGAATTGTATAGATCGGAGGTTTTGTGCAGAGTTAGGGATTCCCCTCCTTCCTGTCAACAATCCTTTCCCTGTACATGCTCTAGATAGCCGTCCGTTGGGATCGGGGTTGATTAGGGAGGTCACAGCTCCACTTAGGATGGGGACGCAGGAGGGTCATGAGGAGACTATACAGCTATATCTTATTGACTCTCCTGCGTATCCGGTGGTGCTGGGGCTTCCCTGGTTGATTACCCATAATCCCTCTATTTCGTGGCAACAGAGGGCTCTTAAGGAGTGGTCTGCCCAGTGTGTAGGGCGATGTCTGGGCGTTTCCGTAGGGGCGACCTCGGTGGAGAGTCCAAACCAAGTGCCCGCATTGCACATTCCCCCCGAGTATGAGGATTTAGCACTTGTGTTTAGTAAGGCGAAGGCGACGCAATTGCCACCACGCAGACAGGGGGATTGTGCGATAGACCTCCAGGTAGGAGCTGCGCTTCCGCGGAGCCATGTGTATCCTTTGTCTCAAGAGGAGAAGAGAGCTATGGAGACTTACATAGCCAAGTCTCTGAGACAGGGATACATACGGCCCTCCACTTCCCCTGCGTCCTCAAGTTTCTTTTTTGTGAAGAAAAAGGATGGAGGTTTGCGCCCGTGTATTGATTACCGCAGTCTCAATCAGATTACTGTGAAATACAGTTATCCACTCCCTCTGATTGCGACTATGACGGAGTCTTTACACGGGGCGCGGTACTTCACAAAATTGGACCTCAGGAGCGCATACAACTTGGTGCGTATTAGGGAGGGAGACGAATGGAAGACAGCATTTAGTACCACCTCGGGTCATTACGAGTATCTCGTCATGCCATACGGGTTAATGAATGCTCCTTCAGTCTTCCAATCCTTCGTAGATGAGATCTTCCGGGATATGCAGGGGCAAGGAGTGGTCGTGTACATTGACGACATTCTGGTGTATTCTTCTACCCGAGCCGAGCATGTAGCCCTGGTGCGCCGAGTGTTGAGGAGATTGTTGGAGCATGACCTATATGTCAAGGCAGAGAAATGTCTGTTTTTCCAGGAGTCTGTCTCCTTTTTGGGTTATCAGTTGTCTGCGTCAGGGGTAAAGATGGAGGTTGACCGTGTGTCAGCCGTGCGTAATTGGCAAACTCCAACCACTGTTAAAGAGGTGCAGTGGTTCTTGGGCTTTGCGAATTACTACAGGAGGTTTATCCGGGGTTTTGGACAGGTGGCAGCTCCCATAACGTCTCTTCTAAAGGGAGGTCCGGTGCGCTTGCAGTGGTCTGCTGAGGCTGATAGGGCTTTTGGGAGACTGAAGGACCTGTTTACCTCGGCGCCGGTGCTGGCGCATCCGGATCCCGCGCTACCATTCCAGGTCGAGGTAGACGCGTCTGAAGCCGGTATAGGGGCCGTGCTCTCGCAATGGTCTGGCACGCCCCTGAAACTCCGCCCCTGTGCCTTTTACTCTAAAAAGCTCAGTCCGGCGGAGCGAAATTATGACGTGGGGGACAGGGAGCTGCTAGCCGTGGTCCAGGCCCTAAAGGTGTGGAGGCATTGGCTTGAGGGGGCTCAACACCCTTTCCTCATTTTGACTGACCACCAAAACCTGGAGTACATCCGGGCAGCTAGGAGACTGAACCCTTGCCAGGCTAGGTGGAACATGTTTCTGGCCCGGTTCGTTTTTAAGATCACGTACATCCCTGGGTCCCAGAACGGTAAGGCAGATGCCCTGTCCCGGCGGTATGACACGGAGGAGAAGTCCGTTGAGCCCACGCCCATACTCCCGCCGTCTTGCCTGGTGGCACCGGTGGTGTGGGAGGTCGATTCCGAAATCGAGCGGGCGTTGCGTACCGATCCTAGCCCTCCACAGTGTCCTGTGGGTCGGACGTACGTTCCGCTCGAGGTTCGGGATCGACTTATATATTGGGCTCACACGTCACCCTCCTCTGGACATGTCACAGTTCCCTCAGCCAGAACCCAAAAGCAGACCAGGACAAGGAGAGTTGAACGAAGGTGAGGGTTTATTAGATACGACAAAAGGTGCAGAATAATCCAGGGACAGAGCGGGCGGCGTGGTTGAGTAGTTGGGGGGTGCAGTACTGGGTCCAGTGATGGCTCGGCAGCCGCCGACCATCAGGCAGAGGTGGGGTGAAGGTTCCGGACGTGTGACTGCAGGTGGAACAA
Organism: Coregonus clupeaformis; assembly: GCF_020615455.1. Lineage (NCBI taxonomy): Eukaryota > Metazoa > Chordata > Actinopteri > Salmoniformes > Salmonidae > Coregonus > Coregonus clupeaformis. Next base: position 37,618,159 of record NC_059205.1, on the reverse strand, counting down.
AAACGGAGGTAAGAACACAAAAACTCAACAAAGTACAAAATAACAAAACTCACGCTAGAACACTCTAAACTGATACACTGAACACCTACTGTTCATGGCTAACGATCCGGCAGGAACTGGATGTTGGGCCAGAGCCTAAGAAAGGTGCTGATTAGGCCCAGGTGTGCAGATTGCTAATGGGAAGCAGGTGCGGAAACCAGAGCGCTCCCCGGAGCGTTCCCGAACCCTCAGGAAACTGGAGATTACGACCAGGACCCGACTCAGACAGCCGGGATCGTTACAGTACCCCCCCTCCGACGAACGCCACCGGGCGGACTCCCGGAGCGCCAGGATGGAGGCGGTAAAAGTCCCTGATGAGATCCGCATCTAGGACCTGTCGCTGGGAATCCAACTCCTCTCTTCAGGACCATACCCCTCCCAGTCCACGAGATACTGGAAACCCCGGCCCCGCCGTCTGGAATCCAAATGCGACGCACCGTGTAGGCAGGACCACCTCCGATCATCCGAGGAGGAGGAGGAGGAGGCGGAGGAGGCAACAGAGGACTGAGGAAGACAGGCTTGAGGCAGGAGACATGAAAGGTGGGATGGACTCTGGCGTCCTCGGTAGTTTGAGTCGCACTGCCACTGGATTGATCACCTTCTCCACCACAAACGGACCAATAAACTTCGGTAACAACTTCCTAGACTCAGTCCGAACGGAAGATCCCGTGTGGCCAACCAACCCCTATCTCCGATGGTATAGGTGGGAGCGGGGGTCCGGCGACGATTCGCCTGGAGCTGATACCGGTCCGAACCTCTAAGAGTGCCTTTCGGCCCGATGCCAGGTCCGGTGGCAACAGCGAATATGGGCCTGAACAGAAGGCACAGAGAGCTCCTTCTCCTGAGAAGGGAACAGGGGAGGTTGGTAGCCATACAGGCACTGGAAGGAGACATCCCAGTGGCAGATGTAGGGGAGAGTATTGTGGGCATACTCAACCCAAGGCAACTGAGAGGCCCAGGAGGTGGGGTTGGAAGAGACCAGACAGCGTAGCGTGGATTCCATCTTCTGGTTGGCTCTCTCCGCCTGACCATTGGATTGGGGGTGAAAACCAGATGTGAGACTGACTGTAGCTCCAATGGCCAAACAGAAGGACTTCCAGACAGCAGAGGTAAACTGAGGGCCACGGTCGGAAACGATATCACTGGGCAAACCGTGGACCCTGAAAACCTCCCTGACCAGGATCTCGGACGTCTCCGAGGCAGAGGGAAGCTTGGCAATAGGCACAAAGTGGGGCGAACTTGCTGAACCTGTCCACGATAGTCAGAACGACCGTGTTCCCCTCAGAAGCAGGCAACCCCGTGACGAAGTCCAGGGCCAGATGCGACCATGGGACGCCGGGGAATAGGAAGGGGGGTGAAGTAGTCCAGAGCTGGGCCGATTGGTACTCTTATTCTGCGCACACACTGGACAGGCAGCAACAAAACCCCGAGTATCCTCGGCCATGGCAGGCCACCAAAAAGCGTCTGCGAAGAAACGCCATTGTCCGAGCCACGCCAGGGTGACAAGCCATCTTACTGGCGTGGGACCATTTGAGAACAGCAGGACGAACCGACTCAGGCACAAACAACCGACCGGGTGGACCGTTACCGGGTCCGGGCTGAGTCCGAAGGGCCGCCAGCACCTCCTCCTCAATCTTCACATAACTGCTCCCACGACGCAGTTCCGGGGGAGAATTGTCTCGGTCTTGGACCCACTCTCCTCCGTCTTGGAGAACATCCGGGACAAGGCGTCCGCCTTGCCGTTCTTAGATCCAGGTCGAACGTCAGGGACAAACTTGAATCGTCCGAAAAACAACGCCCACCTGGCCTGGACGGGAGTTGAGCCGTTTAGCCGATTGCACGTAGCAAGATTCTTGTGGTCAGTCCAGACAATAAACGGTTGCTCCGCCCCCTCCAACCAGTGGCGCCACTCCTCCAAGGCAAGTTTCACGCGAGAAGCTCCCGGTTACCCACATCGTAATTCCTCTCCGCAGGCGAAGGCGACGAGAGTAGTAGGCGCAGGGATGGAGTTTACTGTCCGTGGAGCATCGCTGCGACAGGATGGCGCCAACTCCCACATCAGACGCGTCCACTTCAACGACGAACTGACGGGCCGTGTCCGGTTGAGAGAGAATCGGTGCGTTGGTGAATCGCTTCTTCAAATCCAGAAACGCTCGATCCGCCTCCGGATTCCACTTGAAGGTCCTGATGCTGGAAGTCAAGGCAGTTAATGGAGCGGCCACACGGCTGTAATCCCGGATGAATCTGCGGTAGAAATTCGCAAACCCCAAAAAATCTCTGGAGCTGCAATCTCGCATCGGGCTGGGCCCATTCCAGAACCGCTCTAACCTTCTCCTGGTCCATCCTAATCTCACCCCTGGAGATGATGTACCCGAGAAAGGATGTCGTGTGGGCGTGAAACTCGCACTTCTCGGCCTTCACGAACAGGCGATTCTCCAATAATCGCTGCAGAACCTGCCGGACATGCTGGACGTGGTGGGAAGGTTCCTTCGAGAAGATCAGAATGTCATCCAGGTAAACAAACACGAAGAGACCGATCATATCTCTCAGGACGTCGTTCACCATACTCTGGAATACCGCTGGAGCATTGGTCAGTCAAACGGCATCACCTGATACTCGAAGTGCCCCATCGGTGTATTGAAACACGTCAACCACTCGTCCCCTCTCTGATCCGGACCAGGTGATACGCATTGCGTAGGTCTAACTTGGTGAACACCGTAGCACCCTGTAAGGAGTCGAAGGCAGAACTCATCAAGGGCAGGGGGATACTTGTTCTTGACCGTGATGTCATTCAACCCCCGATAGTCAATACATGGTCGAAGAGAGCCATCCTTCTTACCCACAAAGAAGAATCCTGCCCCCAGGGGTGATGACGAGGACGAACGAGACCAGCAGCTAGGGGACTCCTTGATGTAGGTCTCCAACGCCTCACGTTCAGGTCGGGAGATACTGTATAACCTTCCCTTGGGGTAGACAGCTCCAGGGACCAGGTTGATGGCACAATCATATGGTCGGTGGGGAGGGAGTGACAGAGCCTTCTGCTTACTGAAAACCTCCCCCAAATCGTGATATGTCTCGGGAACCAGGGACAAATCTGGAGGTTTAGCCTCAATCACCTGACTGGGAACCGAATGGGGGCAGGCAGTCTTGAGACAGTTAGCATGACAATCCAGGCTCCAACTCGTTACCTTGCCCGTCACCCAATCGAACGTGGGATTGTGTTCCTTCAGCCAGGGGTATCCAAGGACCAGAGGAACATGGGAAGACGGCAGAATGAAAAAATGAAATCATCTCAGAATGATTCCCTGACAACCGCATCTTAACCGGTTCAGTCCTCATCGTGATACGTGCCAGACTACTGCCGTTCAGAGTGGTCGCTTCAATGGCTTCCGGCAATTGCTCCTTGGAAAGCCCCAGCTGTTCCACCAACTCGGCATCAAGAAAGCTTCCATCGGCACCTGAATCGATAAAAGCGTTAAGCGCTAAGCTCTGATTCCTGTTCACAAGGGTAGCCGGGAAGCGGGGTCTGACAGAGGTACTGAGAGGTTGAAACTGGCTCGCTAAAAGTCCTCCCAACTTTAGCGAGCCGGGCAGTTGGACGACCGCAGGGAACAAGTGGAGATGTAATGTCCCGAGCGACCACAGTAGAGGCAGCAGTTGGTCCTACGTCTCTGTTGACGCTCCTCCTTGGTTAACCCGTGCCGCCCCACTTGCATGGGTTCAGAATCGGGAGAGAGGTCCTCTCCACTAATCCTTCGTGGTGGAGAATGATCGACGTGTTCTGGTTCACCACCCGACCCGACTGGGAACTGAGAAGCTGATCGATTGGACGGACCCCATTGCTTCTCCCTCCTTCGCTCTCGGACTCGATTATCCACCCGAATAGACAAGGCTACCAAGCTGTCCAGGTCACTAGGCTCTGGATAGGAGATCAACTCATCCTTGAGCTGCTCCGACAGGCCCTGGTAAAAGGCCGCTTGCAAAGACTCCTCGTTCCACCCACTCTCCACAGCCAACGTCTTGAACTCGATCACGAAGTCGGCCACGCTGCGAGTTCCTTGGTGAAGAGAAAACAGACGCCTAGCTGCGTCCCTCCCTCGGACGGAATGGTCGAAGAGCTTCCTCATCTCGGCCGTGAACCCCTGGTATGAAGCCATGCAGGGATCCTGTCGTTCCCAAACGGCTGAAGCCCACTCCAGCGCTCGACCACGCAGCAACTCAATCAAAAAGGCTATCCTAGCCTTGTCAGTGGCATAAGAGTAGGGCTGTAGATCGAACACTAATCCACACTGCATAAGGAAGGAACGGCATCTTCCCAGCTCCCCCTCATATTTATCCGGCGTCGGAACCTTGGGCTCACGGAGGGACACAACTTCAGAAGCGGCAGGCGAGATGGGTGAAACCGGTAGTGAGTCCTCCACCGGACACTGGCGTTGGTTCTGGACCTCCGTCAGGCCGGGTAGAAAGGTTCCGAACTGACAACGCGATCTCCTGTAGTACCATGCTATGATGGCCCAACATCTTCTCCTGCTGGGTAATGGCATGGCGAACAGAGTCCAGGTCCGCTGGGTTCATATTTGGCCGGATCGTTCTGTCACAGTTCCCTCAGCCAGAACCCAAAAGCAGACCAGGACAAGGAGAGTTGAACGAAGGTGAGGGTTTATTAGATACGACAAAAGGTGCAGAATAATCCAGGGACAGAGCGGGCGGCGTGGTTGAGTAGTTGGGGGGTGCAGTACTGGGTCCAGTGATGGCTCGGCAGCCGCCGACCATCAGGCAGAGGTGGGGTGAAGGTTCCGGACGTGTGACTGCAGGTGGAACAAAAACGGAGGTAAGAACACAAAAACTCAACAAAGTACAAAATAACAAAACTCACGCTAGAACACTCTAAACTGATACACTGAACACCTACTGTTCATGGCTAACGATCCGGCAGGAACTGGATGTTGGGCCAGAGCCTAAGAAAGGTGCTGATTAGGCCCAGGTGTGCAGATTGCTAATGGGAAGCAGGTGCGGAAACCAGAGCGCTCCCCGGAGCGTTCCCGAACCCTCAGGAAACTGGAGATTACGACCAGGACCCGACTCAGACAGCCGGGATCGTTACAGGACATCCAGGGATTGGCCGGACGGTGCACTGCCTTAGCACTAAGTACTGGTGGCCAATGTTAGCCAGGGATGTGAGGGTTTATGTTTCCTCCTGCTCGGTGTGTGCCCAGTGTAAGGCACCCAGACACCTGCCCCGGGGTAAGCTACAACCCCTGCCCGTTCCACAACGACCCTGGTCTCACCTCTCGGTGGATTTCGTTACTGACATTCCCCCCTCCCAGGGAAATACCACCATCCTGGTTGTTGTGGATCGGTTCTCGAAGGCCTGTCGTCTCCTTCCCATGCCGGGTCTCCCCACTGCCCTACAGACCGCTGAGGCACTATTCACTCACGTCTTCCGGCATTACGGGGTACCCGAGGACATAGTGTCTGATCGAGGCCCCCAGTTTACCTCTCGAGTCTGGAGAGCGTTCATGGAACGCTTGGGGGTCTCGGTGAGCCTTACCTCGGGGTACCACCCGGAGAGCAATGGGCAGGTTGAACGGGTAAACCAGGATGTGGGTAGGTTTCTGAGGTCGTATTGCCAGGGCCGGCCGGAGGAGTGGGCGAGGTATGTTCCCTGGGCCAAGATGGCCCAGAACTACCTTTGCCACTCCTCCACCAGACTCACTCCTTTCCAATGTGTACTAGGGTACCAGCCGGCTCTGGCACCTTGGCATCAGAGCCAGATCGAGGCTCCTGCGGTGGTTGAGTGGGTGCGGCGCTCGGAGGAGACATGGAACGCTGCTCACGTACATCTGCAGCGGGCCATCCTTCGACACAAGGCGAGCGCCGATCTCCACCGCAGTGAGGGACCGGTGTACGCACCGGGAGATCGAGTCTGGCTCTCGACCAGAAACCTGCCCCTCCGCCTGCCCTGCCGGAAGCTGGGTCGGCGGTTTGTGGGGCCTTTTAAAGTCCTGAGGAGGTTGAACGAGGTGTGTTACAGATTACAACTTCCTATTGATTATAAGAATATTAACCCCTCGTTCCATGTGTTTCTCCTCAGGCCGGTGGTAGCTGGTCCACTCCAGGACTGTGAGATAGCAGAGACTCCTCCGCCCCCGCTGGACATCGAGGGGGCTCCTGGGGTACACAGTTCGGTCCATCCTGGATTCGAGACGCCGGATGGGGGGTCTCCAATATCTTGTGGAGTGGGAGGGGTACGGTCCGGAGGAGCGGTGCTGGGTGCCGAGGAGAGATATCTTAGACCCGTCTCTTCTGACTGAGTTCCATCGTGGTCATCCCACGCGCCCTGCTCCGCGTCCTCCTGGTCGTCCCCGAGGCAAGGGGGGGGGGGTACTGTCACGGTTTCTGCCGAGGCTGCTCCTTCTCCTTGTTCGGGCAGGCTTCGGCGGTCGTCGTCCCCGGAGTACTAGCTGCCACCGTTCGTTGTTTCTGTGTTCGTTTGGTTTGGTCTGTTTTGGTACACCTGTTTCTCATTTTGTCTTGATTATGTGTCCTTTAAGTTCTCGTTGTTTCTGTCTTGTGGTTGTGTGTAGTTGTTCATTGTCAGCAGGTGTTTCCATGTCAAGTTTGTGCTCATTTTCTGTAGAGAGTCCGCACTATTGTGCGTGTTTTGTTTATTACGCTGAGTGCGTTATTTTTCTTGTGCCTCCGGCTCTGTTTGTAGCCGTTCATTCTGTGGACTTTATTAAAATATTTTGGACTACTTCTGCATCCTGCATCTGATTCCCACACCACACCTACGCTAGCTATGACACTTCAATTAAAAGTTTTGAGTTTATGCCGTGACCGTTTGTGGTAGATTGTGGCAGATTGTGGTAAATTGCCTCATTCTGTCATTGCACCACACTATCACAAGGGGGAGTTAGAACGCTGATCTATCGGTAGTCTAAACGGTGGCACAAAAATAATTTCATATATTAATGGAGGTGTGAATGTTTCAGTCCTAGAGTCTCTCCTCTGGAACTAGAGTCCTGCATCAGTCCCAAAGAAGTATTGCTGTCCGGTGGTCCCGGAGTTGAGAGAGAACTTGGGTAAATACAATGGTTCAATTACACTTGACATGTGGACTGGCGATTTTAGAAAAATAGGCACGGTGGGCTTTTGGTTTCTCTCCCTCTAAAAACAGAAATAAATAATTCTTAATAACTAACTGGCTTTATTTACCACAGTGTGAAAGAGTGATAGCCCCTCTATATAAAATTAGTTTCTGAAACATGGATTCCTTCTTTGCTGATGTGCAGAAGAAACAGAATAAAAGAGAGTCCAGCGAGGAAAGGGAGGGGAAAAAGGTTGCTCGTATTTTCAAGACCTGAGCTTCTTAATTTATTTATGAAATGTACTAGTTTATTTAGGCAATTTAATATATTTGTTTAGGCTTGGCCTATTTAGTAGGCTCACAGCATAAAGCTATTTGTCAGCATCAAGCTGAGTGACTCACTCATTCGTGGCTTTGGATCAAATTAAATAAGTACCAACATTCTTTCTGATAGTCTTTAATAAAGAAATGTTTCGACCAAGTTAATCTGCTCATGTTGTGTGTGTTCAATTATTTGTGATATTGTGGTTACAATGAAGAATGTAAACTAAATAAATCAAATAAATCCTATTCATAATGCATAATCAGATGTGTGTTGCAAGCTTGTCATTTTTCCTTATTAAATTTTTTGGTACGATTTTATTTTATATTTTTAGACAATACAAAACATACACATACAAATGACAACTACATCACACCTGCCCAGACCCACATGCTCACACCCCCATCTCCAGCGCTCGCATCACTCTCCGCCACATGGCCTCAAACTACACTATTTTGTTTCTCTCCGTCGCAAGCATTTAAAGGCTGACATTGGTTGATTTTCCGTTTTAAAGTTTCCGTTTTTTCAAGATGATTGACGAGAAAAGTATCGTCCAACCCATAGGGTATCTCACTGCACCCTTATATGCAATGACTTGAAATATGCAGACAGAAGGATTACAAGTTAATTTCCATTGTAATACTTCTGATAGCCAAATTTCTAACTCCACCCATAACTTTTGGACTTTATAACATTCCCAGAAGGCATGGATTATTATAACCTAATGAAAAATGAACCTGGTAATCTAATTTAATTTACTGCAGGCCTAAGACCTATGGGTTTAACCTTCTGAATGAATGATTATTGAAGATAGAAACCCCCTCTTAAAGATAGAAAATATAGAAACCCCCTCTTAATGAGTTCCAAGAGCCGATCCGTTACCCAACAAAATAATATCAATTTATTTAGCCTAATTGTTTTTATGACTACAGACAGTAGGCTATTATTCCTTTTTTCCTGCATTAATTAATTTGTCTGCATGTCTACTCAACATTTGGCTAAAAATAAACCATGCTATGAATTAAGAACAGAATATATATATATATATATATATTTAATGCAATGTGGCACATTGACAACTCAAATCACTTTAAAGAGCCTTCTAATATTAGACAACAAATAAATATGCTAAAACAATAACTTCAAAAACAGCCCATTCATCACTGGATTTCTTCAAATTGCTGTGCAGGAAAAGGATGACATCTACCGTGCCTGGTTGTAGGCTCGCAGCTGGCTTCTCTCTGAAACCACACATCCATCTGAAGGTGACGATTTATCCTTCGGAACCACACAATTACCAGGTGGACAGTAGGCCTCTTGAAACGATAGAGGAAATCATCAAGATCCACAGGTATTCTTTCACAATAGCTGGCCTTTTGAGCTGCACTGTCCCACTCTGTGTTGGATAACATCCACTCTTCGTTTTACTACAGTCAGAGTTGAGTCCTATTGGGGAAAAAAAGGGCATACTTGCAATGTTTTCGATGCTTAAGTACTCTAAAGTTTTACATTTCTAACTCCATATCACTGACCAGAGTTGCCCTAACAAAAAATGCATCAACTCCTACAAATATATCAATTTATTATAATCCACATTATAATTCAAATGAAATTTGCTGTAGCGAGAGGAGAGACTGCATGCTAAAGACAATCAGAAAGAATGTGTCTTTAACCCTGCATTATAATATAACTTATTTTGAACGAAAGCCAGGAATTAAAGAGTAACTCAGCCCTATGCTGAGATCAACATTCACAAGGCCACAGGGCCAGACAGATAACCAGGACGCGTACTCCGAGCATGCACTGACCAACTGGCAAGTGTCTTCACTGACATTTATCAATCAATTTTATTTTATATAGCCCTTCTTACATCAGCTAATATCTCGAAGTGCTGTACAGAAACCCAGCCTAAAACCCCAAACAGCTAGTAATGCAGGTGTAGAAGCACGGTGGCTAGGAAAAACTCCCTAGAAAGGCGAAAGCCTAGGAAGAAACCTAGAGAGGAACCAGGCTATGAGGGGTGGCCAGTCCTCTTCTGGCTGTGCCGGGTGGAGATTATAACAGAACCATGCCAAGATGTTCAAAAATGTTCATAAGTGACAAGCATGGTCAAATAATAATCAGGAATAAATCTCAGTTGGCTTTTCATAGCCGATCATTAAGAGTTGAAAACAGCAGGTCTGGGACAGGTAGGGGTTCCATAACCGCAGGCAGAACAGTTGAAACTGGAATAGCAGCAAGGCCAGGCGGACTGGGGACAGCAAGGAGTCACCACGGCCGGTAGTCCCGACGTATGGTCCTAGGGCTCAGGTCTCTCAGTTGGCTTTTCATAGCCGATCATTAAAGAGTTGAAAACAGCAGGTCTGGGACAGGTAGGGGTTTCGTGAGCCGCAGGCAGAACAGTTGAAACTGGAATAGCAGCAAGGCCAGGCGGACTGGGGACAGCAAGGTGTCATCATGCCCGGTAGTCCTGACGTATGGTCCTAGGGCTCAGGTTCTCAGAGAGAAAGAGAGAACGAGAGAATTAGAGAGAGCATACTTAAATTCACACAGGACACTGGATAAGACAGGAGAAGTACTCCAGGTATAACCAACTAACCCCAGCCCCCGACACATAAACTACTGCAGCATAAATACTGGAGGCTGAGACAGGAGCGGTCCGGAGACACTGTGGCCCCATCCGAAGAAACCCCGGACAGGGCCAAACAGGAAGGATATAACCCCACCCACTCCGCCAAAGCACAGCCCCCGCACCACTAGAGGGATATCCCCAACCACCAACTTACAATCCTGAGACAAGGCCGAGTATAGCCCACAGAGGTCTCCACCACAGCACAAACCAAGGGGGGGCGCCAACCCAGACAGGAAGATCACGTCAGTAACTCAACCCACTCAAGTGACGCACCCCTCCCAGGGACGGCATGAAAGAGCACCAGCAAGCCAGTGACTCAGCCCCTGCAACAGGGTTAGAGGCAGAGAACCCCAGTGGAGAGGGGAACCGGCCCGGCAGAGACAGCAAGGGCTGTTCGTTGCTCCAGCCTTTCCGTTCACCTTCACACTCCTGGGCCAGACTACACTCAATCATATGACCTACTGAAGAGATAAGTCTTCAGTAAAGACTTAAAGGTTGAGACCGAGTCTGCGTCTCTCACATGGGTAGGCAGACTGTTCCATAAAAATGGAGATCTATAGGAGAAAGCCCTGCCTCCCGCTGTTTGCTTAGAAATTCTAGGGACAATTAGGAGGCCTGCGTCTTGTGACCGTAGCGTACGTATTGGTATGTACGGCAGGACCAACTCGGAAAGATAGGTAGGAGCAAGCCCATGTAACGCTTTATAGGTTAACAGTAAAACCTTGAAATCAGCCCTTGCCTTAACAGGAAGCCAGTGTAGGGAAGCTAGCACTGGAGTAATATGATCAAATTTATTTAAAATAATTTATTTATTACAAACATGTCCCTGACTGAGTCTGTAATACCAACATGTTTGAAGCAGACCACCATAGTCCCTGTGCCCAAGAAAACTAAGATAACATGCCTAAATGACTACCGACCCGTAGCACTCATGTCTGTAGCCATGAAGTGCTTTGAAAGGCTGGTCATGGCTCACATCAACACCATCATCCCAGAAACCTTAGACCCACTCCAATTTGCATCCACAGATGATGCAATCTCTATTGCACGCCACACTGCCCTTTCCCACCTGGACAAGATGAACACCTACGTGAGAATGCTATTCAAATCAAATCAAATCAAATCAAATCTTATTGGCCACATGCGCCGAATACAACAGGTGCAGACATTACAGTGAAATGCTTACTTACAGCCCTTAACCAACAGTGCATTTATTTTTAATAAAAAAAGTAAAATAAAACAACAACAAAAAAGTGTTGAGAAAAAAAGAGCAGAAGTAAAATACAACAACAGTAGGGAGGCTATATATACAGGGGGGGTACCGGTGCAGAGTCAATGTGCGGGGGCACCGAATAGTTGAGGTAGTTGAAGTAATATGTACATGTGGGTAGAGTTAAAGTGACTATGCATAAATAATTAACAGAGTAGCAGCAGCGTAAAAAGATGGGGTGGGGGGTGGGGGTGGGGGGCAGTGCAAATAGTCTGGGTAGCCATGATTAGCTGTTCAAGAGTCTTATGACTTGGGGGTAGAAGCTGTTGAGAAGTCTTTTGGACCTAGACTTGGCACTCCGGTACCGCTTGCCGTGCGGTAGCAGAGAGAACAGTCTATGACTAGGGTGGCTGGAGTCTTTGACAATTTTGAGGGCCTTCCTCTGACACCGCCTGGTATAGAGGTCCTGGATGGCAGGAAGCTTTGCCCCAGTGATGTACTGGGCCGTACGCACTACCCTCTGTAGTGCCTTGCGGTCGGAGGCCAAGCAGTTGCCCTACCAGGCGGTGATGCAACCAGTCAGGATGCTCTCGATGGTGCAGCTGTATATTTTTTTGAGGATCTGAGGACCCATGCCAAATCTTTTCAGTCTCCTGAGGGGGAATAGGCTTTGTCGTGCCCTCTTCACGACTGTCTTGGTGTGTTTGGACCATGATAGTTTGTTGGTGATGTGGACACCAAGGAACTTGAAGCACTCAACCTGTTCCACTACAGCCCCTTCGATGAGAATGGGGGCATGCTCAGTTCTCTTTTTTTTTCCTGTAGTCCACAATCATCTCCTTTGTCTTGGTCACGTTGAGGGAGAGGTTGTTATCCTGGCACCACACGGCCAGGTCTCTGACCTCCTCCCTATAGGCTGTCTCATCGTTGTCGGTGATCAGGCCTACCACTGTTGTGTCGTCGGCAAACTTAATGATGGTGTTGGAGTCGTGCCTGGCCATGCAGTCATGGGTGAACAGGAAGTACAGGAGGGGAATGAGCACGCACCCTTGAGGGGCCCCTGTGTTGAGGATCAGTGTGGCAGATGTGTTGTTATCTACCCTTACCACCTGGGGGCGGCCCGTCAGGAAGTCCAGGATCCAGTTGCAGAGGGAGGTGTTTAGTCCCAGGATCCTTAGCTTAGTGATGAGCTTTGAGGGCACTATGGTGTTGAATGCTGAGCATTTTCCCCTCCTCTGTCCCACATGCACAAAAATACACTTCTTTTGGTTTCTACTTTGTCAGAAGAAGCTGTAACTGGGGCCGTAGGTTACTACTTACTAAAACTGTTGTTACACTGTAAGGTTTTTATTTATATATCACTTTAGCCGACATGTTAAGGTTTATTCATTGTTTAATTATTCAAGGCTCCCTTTGTTATTTCGTTTTATAACTAAAATGCTTGACTGTATTTAAAGACATGGATGACTTGTATGCTGTGTGATGACATGCACAAATGAATGATTGATTGATTGATATACTGTATATTGAAGTAGGCCTTTATGCCAATAAGTAAGTTACGCTAAAACAGCTACAGTAAACAGGACTCTTAGGCCTACAGCGCCATGTCATTTCAATAACTTAGCTTCTCAAAGATGCCCTATGATGATCGAACTAGCATTAATGGCAACAATGGCTGACAGTAAAATACTATGACGTCATGCACTCCAACGTGCCATACCATTCTGTGTTACCCCACAAGCTGTGCTGCTGGTATGACGCAACTTTTAAAGGAAGAACCACTGTATGTAGGCTTGTTATAGCCATTTGCATTGCACAACCCCATCACGCAGAGGCTATATCCATATCAATAAATGAGACTAAACAAAATATTGATTAAGTCTTGGCTATAACCTGTCCTGAGCGAAATAGCCAAGGGGGTCCCAAAATGTCAAGACTAGCTATAGCCTATTCTTATTGCCAGATCTGTTTTCCCCATCAGCCACTGCATGTGTTTCTTCAACTATTTTGTTTAACATTCATTTAGAGGCTATATTTAGAGGCCTGTGAGCTAGGGTCTCTTTTTAAGGGGAGCCCTATAATAAAAACAGTTCTAAAACACAAATAGAGTTCTAAAATTATTCCGCAAGACACCAATACCCAAAATGATTGCAATGCCTACAAGTTGAAGGCCTATTTTTTATTTGGATAGGCCTAAATTAAACATTGTATTATTAAAGTGATAGGGTAAAAAACTTTGAATACACACATGGATTTCAATAAAGAAATGGACTGTTCTATTCTCTTTGATTTAGTTCCTATCACAACTCAGACAAGTGACTGAATGGATGACATACTGACTGACTGAACTGAATGAAGGATTCATTAAATGTTCAAATATGTTGGAATGACGAGTTGCACGAATCATGCATGCTCTGAACTTTATTTGGATAGTAGGCAAATAGGCCTACATTAGGGTATAATGACTCTTTGGCTGCATGCCTCCAGAAGGTATTTTGTCAGTAATGTATTTTTCGACCCCATTGGCGTCGGCTAATGGGGATCCTAATAAATCAAATCAAAGGGCATCTTCTGAGGCTGAGGGGTGGTTTTCCGAAGGTGCATGGTGCTGTGGTGCTGCATGGAGATTACAAGCTCTTCAACTGGGCAGCAGTGTCGCGATGGAGGGAATAGCCTATATGGAGAATACCTAAGACCACTGCAACAGAGTTATTGTAAAGTGTGGGAATAAGCTTATGCCAGACTTAGCCTATGTTTAACCTCTCCCTAGTTCATTTCAAAGTTAATATGTTCCTGACCTGATTCATATAAATCATGTCAAATTATTTTCAATTCATATTAACCCAACAGAAAATGCTTTGTAAAGATTTTGAGTGCGGCAATAAATATCAAAATATTCTCGAAAAAAACATATTGAGTGGCAAAGACTCCCAGAGAATGGGATGGTGCAATTTTGAATTAGTCATATTTTGACAAGGTGCATGCATGGGGATGTCCATGTCACCCAGCGATGTTCTAAGTTTTGAATCCAGCGTTGTTTTGCGTATCAGTTCATAAAACATGTGCCATGGAATATCTCTTCCCAACTATTATACTATCGACAGTGAGGGAAAAAAATATTTGATCCCATGCTGATTTTGTACGTTTGCCCACTGACAAAGAAATGATCAGTCTATAATTTTAATGGTAGGTTTATTTGAACAGTGAGAGACAGAATAACAACAAAAAAATCCAGAAAAAGGCATGTCAAAAATGTTATAAATTGATTTGCATTTTAATGAGGGAAAGAAGTATTTGACCCTTCTGCAAAACATGACTTAGTACTTGGTGGCAAAACCCTTGTTGGCAATCACAGAGGTCAGACGTTTCTTGTAGTTGGCCACCAGGTTTGCACACATTTCAGAAGGGATTTTGTCCCACTCCTCTTTGCAGATCTTCTCGAAGTCATTAAGGTTTCGAGCCTGACGTTTGGCAACTCGAACCTGAAAAACACCCCCAAAGCATAATGTTTCCACCTCCATGTTTGACGGTGGGGATGGTGTTCTTGGGGTCATAGGCAGCATTCCTCCTCCTCCAAACACGGCGAGTTGAGTTGATGCCAAAGAGCTCCATTTTGGTCTCATCTGATCACAACACTTTCACCCAGTTCTCCTCTGAATCATTCAGATGTTCATCGGCAAACTTCAGACGGGCATGTATATGTGCTTTCTTGAGCAGGGGGACCTTGCGGGCGCTGCAGGATTTCAGTCCTTCACGGCGTAGTGTGTTACCAATTGTTTTCTTGGTGACTATGGTCCCAGCTGCCTTGAGATCATTGACAAGATCCTCCCGTGTAGTTCTGGGCTGATTCCTCACCATTCTCATGATCATTGCAACTCCACGAGGTGAGATCTTGCATGGAGCCCCAGGCCGAGGGAGATTGACAGTTCTTTTGTGTTTCTTCCAATTTGCGAATAATCGCAACAACTGTTGTCACCTTCTCACCAAGCTGCTTGGGGATGGTCTTATAGCCCATTCCAGCCTTGTGTAGGTCTACAATCTTGTCGCTGACATCCTTGGAGAGCTCTTGTGTCTTGGCCATGGTGGAGAGTTTGGAATCTGATTGATTGATTGCTTCTGTGGACAGGTGTCTTTTATACAGGTAACAAGCTGAGATTAGGAGCACTCCCTTTAAGAGTGTGCTCCTAATCTCAGCTTGTTACCTGTATAAAAGACACCTGGGAGCCAGAAATCTTTCTGATTGAGAGAGGGTCAAATACTTCTTTCCCTCATTAAAATGCAAATCAATTTATAACATTTTTGACATGCCTTTTTCTGGATTTTTTTGTTGTTATTCTGTCTCTCACTGTTCAAATAAACCTACCATTAAAATTATAGACTGATCATTTCTTTGTCAGTGGGCAAACGTACATAATCAGCAGGGGATCAAATACTTTTTTTCCTCACTGTATATGGCACAGCTGTCAATTTTTGGTCCTTAAATGAAACTGGTATATATTTTTTATTGATCACAATTTTCTTTAGCCAATTTTGGTGTTTAATGCAGGGCCGACAGACAAGTTCTTTACTTTTTCCCCCTTCCAATTGCCTCTTCCATTTTTGTGGTAATGCTGCAATTAGTTGGTTGTAATTTTGGGCAGAGCAGACATTTCCATATATTATTGTTAGCTGCGTGTGTGGTCCTCTGTAGCTCAGCTGGTAGAGCACGGCACTTGTAATGCCAGGGTAGTGGGTTCGATCCCCGGGACCACCCATACACAAAAATGTATGCACGCATGACTGTAAGTCGCTTTGGATAAAAGCGTCTGCTAAGTGGCATATTTTTATTATTATAACTCCACCAGTCCTATTTATGATATAATTTACAAAGATTATACCTTTTTTTATGTTATCAGTTATTATATTTGAGATTAACAACAATATTTGTTGTATTATTTGTTCTGTCTTTTCTGGTGGATTAAACTGAAATTGCAACCAACTTTCTATGGCTTGTATAAAAATAACGATATTAATAATAATACATATTCTGGAGATGATTTCATTTGCAAATAACCGATTGTAATCTGAATAAAGGGGAAAAGGCCATTCTTGAACATGGGGTGAGACATTCTTACTAATTTGCTAGAGAACCAGTTTGGATTTAAGTATAACTTTTGTATGACTGACGCCTTTAGTGAGAGGTCTAATGCTTTAATATTTAATAATTTCTGCCCTCCGAATTCATATTCATTATATAAATAGGCCCTTTTAATTTTGTCTGGCTTGCATTCCAAATAAAATTGAATATTTTTTGCTCATGTAATTTAAAAAAACAGGTCGCTAGGTGTAAGCAAGACCATAAGCAAAAAGGTAAACTGGGATATAACTAAAACGTTAATCAGGGTGATCTTTCCACAAATAGACAGCGTGATCTTTTCACAAATATCCAGCGTATCTATTTTTGATAACTTTCTATTACATTTTATGGGAGTTCAATAATGTATTTCTTTCAGGATATGTATACCGAGTATGTCCTCATCCCCGTCAGACCATTTTATTGGTAAACTACACGGTAATGTAAAAGTTGTATTTTTTTGTGATCCAGTACATCATATCATAATTTGGTTTTAATCCAGAGAGGTTAGAGAAAGTATCTAGATCGTCTGAGGCTGTGGAGGGATCCAAATTGTGGATTTAAAAGAAAACATTAATCATCAGCTTACAATGAGACCTTTGTTTTTAAGCCCTGGATTTCTAACACCTTAATATTATTGTTGGATTTGATTTTAACAGTTAACATTTCGATGGCAATAATAAATAGATATGCCGATTGTGGACAACCTTGTTTTACTCATCTTGACAGTTTAAAACTTTCAGAGAAGTAGCCATTATTGACTATTTTACACATAGGGTTACAATACAAAACCTTAACCCATTTTATAAGAGATTCTCCAAAATTGAAATATTCCAGGCATTTATATATAAACTCCAGTCGTACTTTATCAAAGGCCTTTTCAAAGTCAGCTATGAATAACAGGCATGCTTTCCCAGATTTTTCATAGTGTTCTATTGTTTCCAGTACTTGTCTTATATTATCTCCAATGTATCATCCATGTAAAAAACCTGTCTGATTAGGATTAATAATTTCTGACAATACCTTTTTAATTCTATGTGCAAAGCATTTTGCTAGCATTTTTGCATCATAACACTGAAGTGTAAGAGGCCTCCAATGGATCTTTATATTTACTACTTGGATCCTGTTTCATTAATAATGAAATCAGACCTTCTTGTTGAGTGTCTGATAATCTACCATTTATATAGGAGTGGTTAAAACATGCTATTAACGGTCCTCTGAGTATATCCAGAAAATCCAGAAAATCACATTGTATGATTTTTAAGTAATTAATTTGCAATGTATTGCATGACATAAGTATTTGATACATCAGAAAAGCAGAACTTAATATTTGGTACAGAAACCTTTGTTTGCAATTACAGAGATCATACGTTTCCTGTAGGTCTTGACCAGGTTTGCACACACTGCAGCAGGGATTTTGGCCCACTCCTCCATACAGACCTTCTCCAGATCCTTCAGGTTTCGGGGCTGTCGCTGGGCAATACGGACTTTCAGCTCCCTCCAAAGATGTTCTATTGGGTTCAGGTCTGGAGACTGGCTAGGCCACTCCAGGACCTTGAGATGCTTCTTACGGAGCCACTCCTTAGTTGCCCTGGCTGTATGTTTTGGGTCGTTGTCATGCTGGAAGACCCAGCCACGACCCATCTTCAATGCTCTTACTGAGGGAAGGAGGTTGTTGGCCAAGATCTCGCGATACATGGCCCCATCCATCCTCCCCTCAATACGGTGCAGTCGTCCTGTCCCCTTTGCAGAAAAGCATCCCCAAAGAATGATGTTTCCACCTCCATGCTTCACGGTTGGGATGGTGTTCTTGGGGTTGTACTCATCCTTCTTCTTCCTCCAAACACGGCGAGTGGAGTTTAGACCAAAAGCTCTATTTTTGTCTCATCAGACCACATGACCTTCTCCCATTCCTCCTCTGGATCATCCAGATGGTCATTGGCAAACTTCAGACGAGCCTGGACATGCGCTGGCTTGAGCAGGGGGACCTTGCGTGCGCTGCAGGATTTTAATCCATGACGGCGTAGTGTGTTACTAATGGTTTTCTTTGAGACTGTGGTCCCAGCTCTCTTCAGGTCATTGACCAGGTCCTGCTGTGTAGTTCTGGGCTGATCCCTCACCTTCCTCATGATCATTGATGCCCCACGAGGTGAGATCTTGCATGGAGCCCCAGACCGAGGGTGATTGACCGTCATCTTGAACTTCTTCCATTTTCTAATAATTGCGCCAACAGTTGTTGCCGTCTCACCAAGCTGCTTGCCTATTGTCCTGTAGCCCATCCCAGCCTTGTGCAGGTCTACAATTTTATCCCTGATGTCCTTACACAGCTCTCTGGTCTTGGCCATTGTGGAGAGGTTGGAGTCTGTTTGATTGAGTGTGTGGACAGGTGTCTTTTATACAGGTAACGAGTTCAAACAGGTGCAGTTAATACAGGTAATGAGTGGAGAACAGGAGGGCTTCTTAAAGAAAAACTAACAGGTCTGTGAGAGCTGGAATTCTTAATGGTTGGTAGGTGATCAAATACTTATGTCATGCAATAAAATGCAAATGAATTACTTAAAAATCATACAATGTAATTTTCTGGATTTTTGTTTTAGATTCCGTCTCTCACAGTTGAAGTGTACCTATGATAAAAAGTACAGACCTCTACATGCTTTGTAAGTAGGAAAACCTGCAAAATCGTCAGTGTATCAAATACTTGTTCTCCCCACTGTATGTATATATATATATATATATATATATATATATACTACTGTTCAAAAGTTTGGGGTCACTTAGAAATGTCCTTGTTTTCTAAAGAAAAGCAATTTTTTTGTTCATTAAAATAACATCAAAATGATCAGAAATACAGTGTAGACATTGTTAATGTTGTAAATGGCTTTTGTAGCTGGAAATTGCTGATTTTTAATGGAATATCTACATAGGCGTACAGAGGCCCATTATCACTAACCATCAGTCCTGTGTTCCATTGGCACGTTGTGTTTGCTAATCCAAGTTTATCATTTTAAAAGGCTAATTGATCATTAGAAAACCTTTTTGCAATTATGTTAGCACAGCTGAAAACTGTTGTGCTGATTAAAGAAGCAATACAACCTTCTTGAGACTAGTTGAGTATCTGGAGCATCAGCAATTGTGGGTTCGATTACAGGCTCAAAATGGCCATAAACAAATAACTTTCTTCTGAAACTCGTCAGTCTATTCTTGTTCTGAGAAATGAAGGCTATTCCAAGCGAGAAATTACCAAGAAACTGAAGATCTCGTACAAAGCTGTGTACTACTCCCTTCACAGAACAGCGCAAACTGGCTCTAACCAGAATAGAAAGAGGAGTGGGAGGCCCCGGTGCACAACTGAGCAAGAGGACAAATACATTAGTGTCTAGTTTGAGAAACAGACGTCTCACAGGTCCTCAACTGGCAGCTTCATTAAATAGTACCCGCAAAACACCAGTCTCAACGTCAACAGTGAAGAGGCGACTCCGGGATGCTGACCTTCTAGGCAAAGTTGCAAAGAAAAAGCCATATCTCAGACTGCCCATCTTAATCTTTTCTTTTTATTGGCCAGTCTGAGATATGGCTTTTTCTTTGCAACTCTGCCTAGAAGGTCAGCATCCATGCCAGGTAGGCTTAGAATCTTGAGGGGGCGGGGCTGCTTTAGTAGGTCTCTGACCACATTCATCTTTCTGATTTGTCTGCTACTTACAGTAGGCCCATAAAACAGATAAGGACTTCTCCTTAGTGTATTGGTCGATCAGGTGGGTGTCTAGGGTATAGGGTTGGGGTCCATTCCATCATGATAGGACAAGTAATAAATAAAATGTATTTATAATTGATTTTAAAATGTATATCCCATATCTGCACTAAATTGAAAGCTCTCTCTCACAAACACACATGGGTTCTGGGATTTACAACCATTATCCTTTTTCACTCACTTAACACCACATATTTCCAAACACAAAAACACACACCCCACCTTCCATCACAATTCATCCGCACATACCCACATGCCGTCCTCTGTTTGCTGTGTTTTCTCTCTACCATGTCTTTTGTGTTCCAGTTCCTTATATTTGAAGATGTATTATATCGCTAATTATCCTTTCTTCTAATGCTGTCTTATCAATTTGTGTTATGCTTGTTCGTGTTGCACTCCTCACAGGCGGTTTGGTGTAAAAAAATATTGTTGGTGAGATTAAACTGCCAAAACTCTGAAAGGTATTATTGTACGTCACAATTGCAACACAAGATTTGTTCAAGCCTAAAATGTTTGTCCGTAATCGTAACATGGTGTTTGTATGTTCACAGATGAAATGTCACGTTAATGTTTCATGTTTCACGCATCACTTTTCTTACGATCCTAACAATTTCCGTATGGATTTTCTTACGATCCTAACGATACGTACGTTCAAACTTTTGGCAGGTATCTCGCTCCATAAATAAGCCCAATGCGTTTCTATGTGCTTATTTTGAACCTAAGCTTGTGGCTTGCCTTCCCGCCTTTGGGACAAGGACTCCCATTGTTAGAGCTGAGACATGAGCATCTCGTCATTATATACAGCTCTCTGGTGTAAATGGGAAGGTGCACAGCACAGAAGGCGCGAACGAGACGAGACCAAAAAGACAACATGAGAACAAGCGGACATAAACGCTCATGAAAACGAAGGGGAAAAAAACTATATTCTGCCATACAGGCATTTGAAATATGAATTGACTTAATTTTGATATATCGCCCAGCCCTACTTCCAACAGCCTTCTAAGGTAATGTTTACAAGACGAGAGCTTGGGACCATAAGGTTCTATCTGCATATTAGTCAAAATATAGTTATTGACACAGCCTTGTTCTGTTCATTTTTCTCTACCTACAGTGCGTTCAGAAAGTATTCATACCCCTTGACTTATTCTGCATTTTGTTGTGTTACAGCCTGATTTCAAAACGGATTAAACAAATTAATAAATTCACCCATCTACACACAACACCCCATAATGACAAAGTTAAAACATGTTTTTAGAAATGTTTGCAAATTTATTGAAAATGAAATACAGAAATATATCTCATTTACATAAGTATTCACACCCCTGAGTCAATACTTTGTAGAAGCACCTTTGGAAGCGATTACAGCTGTGAGTCTTTCTGGGTATGTGTCTAAGAACTTTCCACACCTGGATTGCCATAATTCTTTTAAAAAATGTTCAAGGTCTGACAAATTGGTTGTTGATCATTACTAGACAACGATGTTCAGGGCTTGTCATAGATTTTCAAGCAGATTTAAGTCAAAACTGTAATTCGTCCACTCTGGAACATTCACTGTCTTCTTGGTAAGCAACTCCAGTGTAGATTTGGCCTTGTGTTTTAGGTTATTGTCCTGCTGAAAGGTGAATTCATCTTCCAGTGTCTTGTGGAAAGCAGACTGAACCAGGTTTTCCTCTAGGTTTTCGCCTGTGCTTAGCTCCATTCAGATTCTTTTTTATCCTGAAAAACTCCAGATTCCTTATCGATTACAAGCATATCCATAACATCATGCAGCCACCACTATGCTTGGAAATATGGAGAGTGGTATTTAGTAATGTGTTGTATTGGATTTGCCCCAAACATAACACTTTGTTTTCAGGACAAAAAGTTAATTGCTTTGTCACATTTTTTGCAATATTACTTTAGTGCCTTGTTGCAAACAAGATGCATGTTTTGGAATATTTGTATTCTGTACAGGCTTCCTTCTTTTCACTCTGTCAATTAGGTAAGTATTTTGGATTAGCTAACATGTTGTTGATCCATCCTCAGTTTTCTCCTATCACAGTGAATAAACTCTATATCTGTTTTAAAGTCACCATTGGCCTCATGGTGAAATCCCTGAGTGGTTTCCTTCCTCTCTAGCAACTGAGTTAGGAAGGACGCCTGTATCTTTGTAGTGACTGGGTGTATTGATAACTTCACCATGCTCAAAGGGATATCCAATGTCTGCTTTTACGTGCCCATCTACCAATAGGTGCCCTTCTTTACGAGGCATTGGAAAACCTCCCTGATGGTTGCATCTGTGTTTGAAATTCACTGCTCGACTGAAGGACCTTACAGATAATAATAATAATAATAATAATAATAATATATAATTGTATGTGTGGGGTAGAGAGATGAGGTAGTCATAAAAAATCGTGTAAACACTATTATTGCACACAGAATGAGTCCATGCAACTTTTTATTTGACTTACTCACATTTTTACTCCTGAACTTATTTACGCTTGCCATAACAAATACTTACTGACTCAAGACATTTCAGCTTCCCATTTTCTTTATACATTTCTAAAAATAAAATGAAAAACATAATTCCACTTTGACATTATGGGGTATTGTGTACATGCCAGTGACAAAAATTATAAATGTAATCCATTTTAAATTCAGGAAGTAAAACAACAAAATGTGGAAAAAGTCAAGGGGTGTGAATATTTTCTGAAGGCACTGTGCTCATGTTGTTAAGTTCTAAATAATACAATATAAAAATTGCTGACACCATTCAAGCCAGTGAGGGTTTCCTAACTTTAAAGCCAATTATCTCAGAATCATATTTTTGCAGATAGAACCTTATAGTCCCAAGCTCTTGAAGAGTAACAACAGACATTACCTGACATTACACCTTCTACTGGTGGCTGTGACAGTCAAGTATTTGACTATCAAATGTCTTTGAAAGACACCCTCTCACCTTCAATAGCCTGTAACCACAACATTTTGAAATTTTAGTCATTTAGCAGATGCTCTTATCCAGAGCGACTTACAGTTAGTGAGTGCATACATTATTTTTTATTTTATTTTTCATACTGGCCACCCATGGGAATCGAACCCACAACCCTGGCGTTGCAAACGCCATGCTCTACCAACTGAGCTACATCCCTGCCGGCCATTCCCTCCCCTACCCTGGACGACGCTGGGCCAATTGTACGCTCCCCCATGGGTCCCCGTTTCGTTCCGTTTGCTTCCGCTTAAGAAACATTTTTCAAAAAAACACTTCATATCATAACCGCTAACCACTACACTACATGTTGTGTAGACAACCACTAGGCTGTCTACACAACATAACTGACAATAATTCCATGGGAACACATCAGAGGCAAGCTCAATCCATTGTTGTCCAACCTGTTTTTCTTTGCATGCATTTTCACAAAGCCAAACATTTTATTTTACTGAATATTCCTATATTATCCGACAGAAAAGGTATACAGTGCACCAGTAGAGGCTCCTCAGAGGAGGAAGGGGAGGACCATCATCCTCAGTCAATTTCAGAAAAATAAAAAGTGAAATATAAAAAAGTTATACATTTTTGATAAAACTATACTACAAATATTTACTTCACCAAATAATTGATTAAAATACACTGTTTTGCAATGAAGGTCTACAGTAGCCTCAACAGCACTCTGTAGGGTAGCACCATGGTGTAGCCAGAGGACAGCTAGTTTCCGTCCTCCTCTGGGTACAAAGACTTTAATACAAAACCATGGTTCTCACCCCCTTCCATAGTAATTATGACAACCTCCGGAGGACGTCCTCCAACATATCAGAGCTCTTGCAGCATGAACGGACATGTTGTCCACCCAATCAAAGGATCAGAGACTGAATCTAGTACTGAAAACAAAAACTACAGCTAGTTAGCACTGCAGTGCATAAAATGTGGTGAGTAGCTGATTCAAAGAGAGAGAAAGGCAATAGTTGAACAGTTTTGAACAAATTAATTTATTCAAAAATGAAGGAGAAGCGAGAGAGAGAGAGTTAGTTTTTTTTTAACTTTCACTTACTTAGCTAGCGAATGCAGCTAGCTAGTTTAGCCTACTCAAACACCCGGCTCAAACAGAGAGAGAGACGCTATGTTAGCTAGCTGGCTATGGCTATCCAACACTGGTAAGCTTTTGGTTTGATTCATTTATTGACACCGGGGCCCACCGGTTTAACTGCTATACTGCTTGCTGACTGTACACTGTACTACATGATTATAGTGGGTTTACTAATGTGTTTGTTCTAGTAGCTATGTTGACTATGATGTTAGCTAATATGGTGACAACGATGTAGGCTATGTGTGGTGGTTAGCGGTTATGATATGAAGTGTTTTTTTGAAAAATGTTTCTTAAGCGGAAGCAAACGGAACGAAACGGGGATAAACATACTTGAATTTGTCCAATAGAAACTCTCGTTTGCAACTGTTGGACTAATGATTACACCCTAGATCCGCTAGATGCAGGCAAGAGTGGGCAAGGCCTGTCACCTTGATTACTCACATTTTTCTCTTGACCTGTGCACCTACATTGTAAACTTTCATTCATAGGCTAGGTTGTAGCAACCTCATGATGGGTATAGGGACATTTTGAATATCATGTAGTAGCCTAAACCTATCGATGTTACATTGAGCTGGGTGAATGGAATATGAATGACAATCATCCAATATACTGTAATAGAAATAAGGCCATGCTCACAAAACATTTTTTGTCCTCTCTCATCTTAAACGGCACCGACCGCCACTGCAGTACGCATCAATAGAACTGCCTTGCACAACTCTCCTTCCTCCTAACCATCATTATTACACAAACAGACCAGTATCTCTTGGCTTTATATTGCCAAAGGAAAGACAGTCATTCAGAGGCAGAGGAGGAGAAGATAGGGGTTGCGAGAGAGGCTTGTGAAGACACTCAGTCTGACGTTTGTGACATTATCAGCAGAGGTCCAGCGATCGACCATGTACCTTTAGTACCCCACCACTGATAAGCATTGTTCCTCTTATCACATCACCTCAATGACAGAACAATGAGAGCCCAGGCTTTCAAAAACAAACAGTGCCATAACATTGACTTAATTCAACACAATCAGAGAGTAAAGGGATTATTTTCTCATCTAAATGTGCACTGAATCTAACTGCAAATTGGCCCGGTTTAATATGTACAGTAGCTCGCTATAAAAGAGATCACACAATCATTATTCAAACAGGAACATGGATGCTTAATGATGCTTTGAACAATGTGAGAGTACCTACTTTTGATTTTTAGGTACTTATTCATGATTCATCAGTGATTCATCACTGGAGTTGGTTCAGAATCCAACTCATTGTTTGTTAGAGGTTCCTATTTTCTATTCCAGTGGGCATAATGAGCTATTTTGATTCAGTGTTCTTTGACTCAGCCAAGACTTTATGATAACCCGTTTTCTTGGCTGTGTCTCAAATGGCACCCTATTCCTTACATTGTGCATCCTACGAGGCCTTGTTAAAAGTTGTGCACTATATAGGGAATAGGGTGCCATTTGGGACACAGGCCTTCTCTTCATTCGGTAGTCAGTCTTTTGACAGAGCAAGTGAGCAGGCAGGTAGTGAATGTCTGAAGTGTTACCCCTAATGACTGGAGCATCATGAATAATAGCGGGGATGTTTTTGCTAGATTGACTGATTTACCAAGATCAGCAGAGCTGGCTCAACTCTGAGAGCATACATAATCAACTGTGGACTTTCATGGGGCTTCAAAAAGAAGTTTCAATGAGAATTCACTTTAATTACTTACCCATCTGTCCTAGAACACTGTTTGTCAGAAGAGAACCTCGATTGATGATCATTTTACTGTCAATATTTTACATGAATCTTATAATTAATTACAAATCAAGGTTAGTATCTTGCTTTAAAGGTTCACAGTTCTGGCATCTTATAATGATCTAACTTTTTTCAGATCAAGGGACACAATCATTAAGACATTAAAGTTTCACTATGCAGAAATCGCTCCGCTATTTCCTGGTTGCTAAAACTCTAATAGTTCGCCTAATTTCAGTTGTGACAAAATAAGCTAGTATAGTGTAGAGAATCGTTGTACCATCTAAACCGCTGTGAAGTATATTTTCCATAACCAAAAATGTTGTTGTTTCAGCTGTTTGAAGCTGGTGTACAAAACCGAAAGTAAAAGACGCAAAAACTAAATTTAAGAACGGGAAGCATAGAAATAGCACACATAGAACAGATCTACCGCTTCTGAGACTTGCTTTCAAGAGAATGATAGATCTATAACTCTATGTGAATTTTGTCAGGTCACCCAAAAAGTTGCATTTTGCCATTTTAAACTAATTGATAGTGTCATTATACCTGTTATTGAAAATGCATCAAGGGAAGGGCATCAGATCTGCCAAGCAAAAACTATCTTCCACAACATTGAGAAAAGGCTATATAAAAGCCAGTACTCTCCGCCATCCAAGAACTCCGGAAGCAAAGTGCCTAGTCACTAGCATTGCAGTGAGAGTTATGATGAGACTAGGAACCGTCGGAACTCCCATGGCTCATTAATGCAAGCATCTTATTTTCCTCTGACTTTTAAATGTCACAATTAATTTGGAGCTACAGTGCAGCGTTCCATTCACCCTGGTGGCTTAGCAAGAGATGACATAATCATACGACTTTCCCCTCGTTGTCTCTAACTACCACAATGACAAGACTGACAAGAGATAGATTAATTTACCTCTTCTGAGAACACAGGTTATTATATCATTGTCAACAACATACAGTATGATGCAAGGCTGATCAACACTGCCTAAATCATGGGTTCCCAAACCTTTTCACTAGGGCCCCCCTTCCAGCATTGGTGAACATCCTGCACCCCCCCTGTGCACACACACGGCACGTCTATTTCTATGGGCACAAGCACTGTTCATGACAAAAACTGTTCACACCCCTTTGTTGGTGGAGAGAATTGTGTAGGTTTAAAGCTTATTTCCTGCAATTCTACACATTTTGTCATATTGTGCAAATAACATGTTGCAGTTTTAAAGCACATTTTCTTGCAATTCTATACATTTTGCAATGTCTAATGTGTATTCATGTGATATTTGAGTTACAACAATATCTATGGGCTAAAAAACCTAAATAAAAAAACTGCTGACATGGGCTAGTTGATCTGGACATTTCTGACAATGACTAACATGACAAGAGGAACTGATGATGCACTACCCAATTTTGAAATTGCACCTTGTGCATTCTACTGTTACAACTTTCAAGAGTAAGCTTAAAAAATAAAAATAATAATAATCATTCTTATAATACATTAGAATAAATAAATACAATTGGTGGGAGGGGGGGACCCTGTAAAATTAAATGGTTGTATGGGAGGGCTGACCTGACTGACATTTAGTCATTTAGTGCAGTATAATAATACGTCAGTGTCAGGAGTATTGTGTTGACTAGAGGTTTATCAAGCTTCATGTGAGCTGCTTCTCCTGGCAATGATAAGCCAGCACAATCACTGTGTAGTGACAGTTCAATTTCACACTTGATTATGGAATGAAGAATTGTTTGGAATCGCTGAATGCCTATGACATTGTTTTGTGTTTGTTTGTGTGTGTGTGTGTGTGTTTTGTGTGTGTGTGTGTGCTTTAATATTGTTACAGTTTTTGATGAATGTGTTATCTAGACAGAAAATGGAGAAGCTGTTCCCGTATACAGTGTGACAGAATCCAGATGTCATTACTGTGGCATTAATAACAACATTGCATGTGGTTTGCTCGTGTTTTTGCTTATGTGTAAGCACACATTATCTGGATATTACGCTGCGGTAATATCTTAGAAAAGTTGAGTAAAACTTTGGAAAAAGAGCATCAGCCACTCCTCTCTGCAGAAAACATCTGGCATGTGAGGCTAGATTTATCGTGGGAGCGGTAATTTCATGAGATTAGACATTAATGCAGCACAATCACCAGGAAAAACAACACAACACGGTTTCCTAAACAGAATGTCTGCAATTTGTAACCAAAATCACATCCAATCAGGGGCACAACTTTCACTGGGGATGGGGGGGGACATGACTGAAATTGCATTTTTGTCCCCCCCAGTTTTATAATTTGAATGTGATACAAAACGAGGCAACAGTGTGCTTTAGGACCATGCGGACGCCTCCGAGCGGTCGGTTAGGCTGTTTGGAGTGTTTATCCGACTGTAAAAATAGTTGCGCCCCTGCGTCCAATAGGCTATGTTTTGCCAAATAAACACGCAAACAAAAACATTTTGGACTTGGAATGACAGTACTCTAAAAGTTGAAAAGTTGAACCCTATTACCACTGTGATTAAAAAGCAAAAAGACAATGTTTCAATACTTCCTGTGTGGTCAATACAATAAAAACATCTATTAGGAAACTGAGCATTCAAAAACAGTTAAAAGTTTTCAATTTAATTTTGTTCTCTCTCTAAACCTAAACAAAGATGTAGTTCCATGTGAAGGTTAGGTTACCATGGAGTCCATTTGAGAGGCAGCCTACTTTGAAAGGCAGCCTACTTTGCTTGCCTGGCCAGTGCCAAGTTTTCTCTCCCAGAATAAAATAGTCCTAATATATTACAAAAGGTCTGCCGTGGCAAAATAATAAAGATTACAGAGTCTGTTCAGATGACCATGAAATATTGCCCAAAATTAAAAGCCCTTTCAATAACCCTGCCAAGTGAATAATAATTACTGAGTTATGGGTCATATCTATTCAAGACCTCACAGAGCCAATGGTAACTGTAATAATGCAAATCTGCCTTTCACAGCAATTCTAAAACCCACTTTACAACAGTAATATTTTCATAATCCTTGTGAGCAACTCACTTTTCTATGAAAGTACTATGTGGGTATGTAACTGTAAGCAGTTTGGAAGTTCCATGCATGTACAAATAGCTGATGCAGTCAATCTCGCCAACATTGTGAAAATGAAAGGTGGTCATAAAACAGTGTGAATTTACAGCTATCGACCATAACTTTTAAAATAACATGATTTCCCTTTCCCTTTAACCAACTATTATTGGAGAGAGCATGCATGGTAATAAATAACAATACCTTGCAACATTCTCACTAAAGCAATCCCATGTTAATAGGCCTACTGTCAATTACATCATGAAATAATGTAAGAGAATATAGGATATTGATACTAGGATGATTTTGAACATATTGTGGATTAACATTAATTGACTGGCCGTTAATGTCAACCCTTAGTAAACCTTCACAAAGACAAAGCTATTTTCCATTTCTGTGAAGACTGATGTTACAGATTCCGAATACCAACCCAAAGAAAGTCACAACTTGATCATGTGTGAATGCATAGAGCGTAAATAACTCCTGTCAGCTGGATCCAGGAGGGGGAGTGAGAGGAGAGAGAGGTTAGAGAGAGAAGGGAGAGACAGGAACAGAGATTGAGGGAGAGTAGAGGGGGGAGAGAGAGAGAGGAGAGAGAAGAGGGGGGAGAGAGAGAGAGAAGAGAGAGAAGAGGGGGGAGAGAGAGAAGAGGGGGAGAGAGAGAGAGAGAGAGAGAGGAGAGAGTAGAGGGGGGGAGAGAGAGAGAGGAGAGAGAAGAGGGGGGAGAGAGAAAGAGGAGAGAGAAGAGGGGGGAGAGAGAAAGAGGAGAGAGAAGAGGGGGGAGAGAGCGAGAGAGAGGAGAGAGAAGAGGGGGGAGAGAGAGAGGAGAGAGAAGAGGGGGGAGAGAGAGAGAGAGGAGGGAGAAGAGGGGGGAGATTGAGGTAGGGAAATAGAGAAATAGAGAGAGACATTGTGTGAGAGTGAAAGAGAAGGCTTGCTGAACGAGAGGTAAAGAGATAATTAAATAAAGAGAGAGGGAGATGGGGGCTGGAGGAGTGAAGAACAGTGCCTCTGTAATTACCGCCTCTCCCAGCGGCAGGTCGACTTGTCTCATTACGGTCACAGCGGGGTGGCAGTACCGTGGGCTACCGCTGGTGACCAGCATGAAGCCTGTCCACCGCTCCTCACTTAGGCTGGGAGGACGAGGTGTCTCAGTCTCAGCAGTGACCAGCACTGCACTGTTTCTCTTTCCTCCATAACTCAACTTCCTGCTAAAAATGACCATAAATTGCTGTGTAAAATGCAGCTCATTCAATGGAAAATAAGCTGTTTGGGTGAGGAGCTGCATGCAGATTCAGGGATTCAATTCCCCAGGGAAGAAGCCAACCCTTTCTGGTCACCAAAGTGATCCATTTCATTATTGGACACTATTCTCGAAGATGTGTGTTGTGTTGCCTACACACTTAGATAAAAATGTGCTATCTAGAACCTAAAAGGGTTCTTCGGCTGTCCCAATAGGAGAACCCTTTTTGGTTCCAGGTAGAACCTTTTTGGGTTCTATGTAGAACCCTTTCCACGGAGGGTTCTACAGTACATGGAACCCAAAAGGGTTCTACCAGGAACCAAAAAGGGTTCTACCTGGAACCAAAAAGGGTGCTCTATGGGGACTGCTGAATAACCCTTTTGAAATCATTTTTTCTAAGAGTGTGTAGTTACAGTCTCCCTGCACATACTTTGCATGTTGTCTTCAAGTCACGGCAGCAGTGTTTTTCCAGCAGCTAGCTAGTGATTTTTGTTTTAAGGCCATTACTTTAGAGGTGGCTTTTGGAAGTCATGCTAGAACTTCACAACAATAGATACCTTGAAGAGTTTGAAAGTGCAGTTGCAACAACATGACGACATTACAAACACATTTGCAGAAAAATATTGCTTGCTACGTCCTCTCTCTGCTTTTAACAGAAAGCATTTTGCTGGTGCACCAAACAAGCAGAAGTTGGGCTGACATTCTGCGGAGACTTCACGCATTTATGGAATAGGTGTGATTGTGTCTACACCCCCCTATCCTTTAATTAGGCTTCCCTATCCTTCAGATAGGTATCTGATAAGCATTCTGCACTACACACCTTCATGTATGAACTAACTAACAGCAGGCCTGTCAGGTGGCTAGCTGCCTGCCTGCAGGACCATGCTGTAAGGGGGAGAGAGAGGTTACAGACTGGCCAAGCTAGCCGCACTACTCCCTCCCAAGACCAATTGCTGCTACACATCTCCACAGTTTCAATCAACACCCTTACATTCCTCAAGAGATTGTATAGCAACATGCCTCATACCATTCCCCTATGATAATCTGCCATAAGTCATTATTAGATATATTATGTATTAATTGTCCAGGGTGGGGGACAATACATTATTAGGTAATTAGGTTTTGCTACAAAAAGATTTAATGTTTTTGTTCATTTGATTTGTGGACTGGTTTATAGTACAAAGAGCTTACATTTCCTCATGTTTTCACAGAGGATAATATTGTATTAGCATGTGTAACAGCCTTGACCCTTTTCTGCTTTTAGTCACCATGATTTGGAGATAGTTGCCCCATTTTGTGGGCCTGTCCATTACTCAAGTTAATCAAATCAAATAAAATCAAATCAAATCAAATCAAAATTTTATTGGTCACATGCGCCGAATACAACAGGTGCAGACATTACAGTGAAATGCTTACTTACAGCCCTTAACCAACAGTGCATTTATTTTAAACAAAAAAAGTAAGAATAAAACAACAACAAAAAAAGTGTTGAGAAAAAAAGAGCAGAAGTAAAATAAAGTGACAGTAGGGAGGCTATATATACAGGGGGGTACCGTTGCAGAGTCAATGTGCGGGGGCACCGGCTAGTTGAGGTAGTTGAGGTAATATGTACATGTGGGTAGAGTTAAAGTGACTATGCATAAATACTTAACAGAGTAGCAGCAGCGTAAAAAGGATGGGGTGGGGGGCAGTGCAAATAGTCCGGGTAGCCATGATTAGCTGTTCAGGAGTCTTATGGCTTGGGGGTAGAAGCTGTTGAGAAGTCTTTTGGACCTAGACTTGGCACTCCGGTACCGCTTGCCGTGCGGTAGCAGAGAGAACAGTCTATGACTAGGGTGGCTGGAGTCTTTGACAATTTTGAGGGCCTTCCTCTGACACCGCCTGGTATAGAGGTCCTGGATGGCAGGAAGCTTTGCCCCAGTGATGTACTGGGCCGTACGCACTACCCTCTGTAGTGCCTTGCGGTCGGAGGCCAAGCAGTTGCCATACCAGGCGGTGATGCAACCAGTCAGGATGCTCTCTATGGTGCAGCTGTAGAATTTTTTGAGGATCTGAGGACCCATGCCAAATCTTTTTAGTCTCTTGAGGGGGAATAGGCTTTGTCGTGCCCTCTTCACGACTGTCTTGGTGTGTTTGGACCATGATAGTTCGTTGGTGATGTGGACACCAAGGAACTTGAAGCTCTCAACCTGTTCCACTACAGCCCCGTCGATGAGAATGGGGGCGTGCTCAGTCCTCTTTTTTTTCCTGTAGTCCACAATCATCTCCTTTGTCTTGGTCACGTTGAGGGAGAGGTTGTTGTCCTGGCACCACACGGTTGACTTCATGGCTCACACAATATTGGAATTGAGGTTCAGGCCAGAAACTTCAGAACAAATTAACTATATAAATGTACAACAAGGGGGTGAAACGCATCCATATGGCTGTGAGACTATGAAGGGACTTTTAAGGCCTGGATGGGATAGAGTAAGGTAGTGAGTACTCTATTTTATACCCCAAATTTGAGATTAGCATCGACATGCTATTTGTTTTTGAAGCTTCAGCATCTTATCTCCACCATGTTCAAATAATTTAATGATATCTGTTGGAGTTCAGGACCCAGTCAGCTATGATCAGATATCACTGAAACTCGGCCTATCATAATGATGCTTTCAGGATTTTCAGGAACAATTAAATAATGAGGTCACAGAGATATATAATTAAGCATTGAATAACTCATAGAAGGTAGCAGCCAATAGAGAGGAGGTCATCTCTCCTCTGAGACAGAGAATGGACAAAGAGGCATTTAAACCTGGTCTCAAGCTCTCCGTGGAGGACTGGTAGACTATAGAGAGGTGGCGGAGCATCGCTACTGAGGGACTTAGAAGACAACACACAAAAGTTAATACCACAACTTCCTGGGGTCCTTTGAGAGGAGAGGAGGGTGAAGGTCCTATTACCCAGCACCCTGTCATCCCCCGGCTGGGCACTAAAAGCTGCTCAGCAGGCTAGATGAAGCTGGACTGCTGGAGGCTAGAGGGGGAGACATGCCAGAGGTCTCAGAGACACTCTCCAAGGAGAGAGACAGGCCGTCTGGTCGGTCACATTAGGGGACTTCTGTGACTCAATAGTGAAGACTTTGGCTATAATATTGATAAAGCATGGATGCAATGTTGAATTTTGTCACAACTTTATGCAAAAACTACAGTTTACACTCTAAAAAGAAAAGGGTCCTGGAGTATCCTTTAGGGGTTCTTCAAATTGAAACTGTGGGGGAACCCCTATAAGTTCTTGGAAGAACACTTTAAAAGGGTTCTTCAAATAACCCCTTTTAATGTATCCTCAACGAACCTTTTGAATAACCCTTTGGGGTAAATGATTTAACTACCCCCCTTATTATTATTATTATTATTATTATTATTATTATTATTATTATTGTTATTGTTATTGTTATTGTCATTATTATTATTATTATTATTAATATGCATAACAATAGCAACAATAACACAATATTTTAGTTGTCAGTGTTTATTATGATTTTAGTGGCATAGCAGAATAAAAAATCAAAATATGAGGTAAACTCCCAGCAGAGTCCAATGGGTATATCCTCTGGCGTGTTGATGTTCTCCGTATCCATAGCCGGAATGATTTTGCAGTGCATGGTGATCGAACAGGTTTACGGTTATATTCATCAGAGGTGTAGGGAGGGTGAAGTCTGTGAATCCAAAAAATAATAGTCATACAGATGATTAACAAAACATGCACAGGACAGTATTCATACCTTGGTTTTTGTGGTAAATGTGAATGAAAAAAACTATTTTAACAATGGTTTTCATACACATACCTTGTCCATAATGTAGAGGCCTATGGGATTTTCATTGAAGAGTTAAGGGAGGAGGATGGTACAGTTGAAGTCGGAAGTTTACATAAACTTAGGTTGGAGTCATTAAAACTCGTTTTTCAACCACTCCACAAATGTCTTGTTAAAAACTATAGTTTTGGCAGATCGGTTAGGTCATCTACATTGTGCATGACACAAGTAATTCTTCCAACAATTGTTTACAGATTATTTCACTTATAATTAACTGTATCACAATTCCAATGGGTCAGAAGTTTACATACACGAAGTTGACTGTGCCTTTAAACAGCTTGGAAAATTCCAGAAAATGATGTCATGGCTTTAGAAGCTTCTGATAGGCTAATTGACATCATTTGAGTCAATTAGAGGTGTACCTGTGGATGTATTTCAAGGCCTACCTTCAAACTCAGTGCCTCTTTGCTTGATATCATGGGAAAATCAAAACAAATCAGCCAAGACCCCAGAAAAAAAATTGTAGACCTCCACAAGTCTGGTTCATCCTTGGGAGCAATTTCCAAACACCTGAAGATACCACGTTCATCTGTACAAACAATAGTACACAAGTATAAACACCATGGGACCACGCAGCTGTCATACCGCTCAGGAAGGAGACGCGTTCTGTCTCCTAGAGATGAACGTACCTTGGTGCAAAAAGTGCAAATCAATCCCAGAACAACAGCAAAGGACCTTGTGAAGATGCTGGATGAAACAGGTACAAAAAAATCTATATCCACAGTAAAACAAGTCCTATATCGACATAACCTGAAAGCCCGCTCAGCAAGGAAGAAGCCACTGCTCCAAAACCGCCATAAAAAAGCCAGACTACATTAGCAACTGCACATGGGGACAAAGATCAAACTTTTTTGAGAAATGTCCTCTGGTCTGATTAAACAAAAATAGAACTGTTTGGCCATAATGACCATCGTTATGTTTGGAGGAAAAAGGGGGATACTTGCAAGCAGAAGAACACCATCCCAACCGTGAAGCACAGGGGTGGCAGCATCATGCTGTGGGGGTGCTTTGCTGCAGAAGGGACTGGTGCACTTCACAAAATACATCATGAGGAAGGAAAATTATGTGGATATATTGAAGCAACATCTCAAGACATCAGTCAGGAAGTTAAAGCTTGGTCGCAAATGGGTCTTCCAAATGGACAATGACCCCAAGCATACTTCCAAAGTTGTGGCAAAAAGGCTTAAGGACAACAAAGTCAAGGTATTGGAGTGGCCATCACAAAGCCCTGACCTCAATCCTGTAGAAAATGTGTGGGCAGAACTGAAAAAGTGTGTGCAAGCAAGGAGGCCTACAAACCTGACTCAGTTACACCAGCTCTGTCAGGAGGAATGGGCCAAAATTCACCCAATTTATTGTGGGAAGCTTGTGGAAGGTTACCCGAAACGTTTGACCCAAGTTAAACAATTTAAAGGCAATGCTACCAAATACTAATTGAGTGCATGTAAACTTCTGACCCACTGGGAATGTGATGAAAGAAATAAAAGCTGAAATAAATAATTATCTCTACTATTATTCTGACATTTCACATTCTTAAAATAAAGTGGTCATCCTAACTGGGATTAAATGTCAGGAATTGTGAAAAACTGAGTTTAAATGTATTTGGCTAAGGTGTATGTAAACTTCCGACTTCAACTGTACATGTGATCTGCATAGCATACCAATATTAATTGACATAGCTTTTGTATTCCTCCTTGTCTGTATACCTGCAGACACAGACACAAAAGTGAGCAGTTCAGTCATCTGCACCCAATATAGCTAGCCTTCAACATATTCTTATAGGCTACAGTACATATTCTTACCTTTTTGTTGATTGATATCCATTGAATTGTGTCAATTTTCTGTTTTAGAAAGATTTGCACAAATATGTCATCAGAAAACAATATCAATTTAGATCATACAAGGGACAAACCTTACCTTAAATTGATCTTTACATTTTTTAGTTAAGTGCCTGCATCTGCTGTCCTTTCAAATTAAAATCCAAATGTTTCAGTTGGGCAGTTAGGTTCTTGCAAGAACCCCCACCAACTAAGGAGGTTCCTCGATTAACCCCACCTCCTATGGGGTTCTTGGAAGCACCTTTTGGGTGCAATTTTCAGTGCCAAGAACCCTAAGGTTCTTCAAAGAAATTTGAGGATCTTAGAAGAACACTTGTTGAACCCCTAATTTTTAGAGTGTATTTGTGTATGTGAAACATTTATTATGATTTACGTTAATTTCTTAAAGAATGCTCTAACTCTTGGGAGGAATGTTTTGCCATTTATTTAACGACAATGAGATCCTAACTTGTTTGTCAGATGGAAATAAAGTAGTTATCCATGAAATATGTATTGAAAACTTTTATGAATATCCTGTATGCACAGCTGGACTAGACAGATGGTTATCCTAACTGACGTAGAAGTAGTACAGATGATGGATGTTACGGTACATGTTAACATATTGTCTACATCTATTCCCATTTCCCACCTGACAATTTCATACGGTATTTTTCATTTCCTTGTTTCTATATTCATTTTCAATTCCCAAATCTGAGTCCAAGTTGTGTTTTTCATGCTTTCCCAAAAGCATTTTCCCAACGTCTTTTGCAGCCATTTACTCTGATATCCCCTATAGAAGATTTGACCCTATAGCATCACTGAACATCACACTTACTCTAAAGGGCTTGCACATGTTGGGTACAATAGATTCACAAGTTGTATGCTATTAGCACTTACAGCAGACCTGCTTCAACATGCCCAAGGTCACGTTGATCAATTTCAGCCTGTCTCTGTCCCTGCCATGCCATTGTCAGATTACAATTACTCTATGGTTGAGGAATTACCCAATTTAAATCGACTCACTCATGATAACACGCATGACAAACTATTTTAAATGACTGATCATGTGTGATATTGCTTTTGATGTACACTACCGGTCAAAAGTTTTAGAACACCTACTCATTCAAGGGTTTTTCTTTATTTTTACTATTTTCTACATTGTAGAATAATAGTGAAGACATCGTAACTATAAAATAACACATATGGAATCATGTAGTAACCAATAAAGTGTTAAACAAATCAAAATGTATTTTATATTTGAGATTCTTCAAATAGCCACCCTTTGCCTAGATGACAGCTTTGCACACAAGGAGTGCATTAATCAGAGAGGCAACAAAGAGACCAAAGATAACCCTGAAGGAGCTGCACAGCTCCACAGAAGAGATTGGAGTATCTGTCCATAGGACCACTTTAAGCCGTACACTCCACAGAGCTGGGCTTTACAGAAGAGAGGCCAGAAAATAAGCAAACACGTTTGGTGTTCGCCAAAAGGCAAGTGGGAGACTCCCCAAACATATGGAAGAAGGTACTCTGGTCAGATTAGACTAAAATTGAGCTTTTTGGCCATCAAGGAAAATGCTATGTCTGGCGCAAACCCAACACCTCTCATCACCCCGAGAACACCATCCCCACAGTGAAGCATGGTGGTGGCAGCATCATGCTGTGGGGATGTTTTTCATCGGCAGGGACTGGGAAACTGGTCAGAATTGAAGGAATGATGGATGGCGCTAAATACAGGGAAATTCTTGAGGGAAACCTGTTTCAGTCTTCCAGAGATTTGAGACTGGGACGGAGGTTCACCGTCCAGCAGGACAATGAACCTTAGCATACTGCTAAAGCAACACTTGAGTGGTTTAAGGGGAACATTTAAATGACTTGGAATGGCCTAGTCAAAGCCCAGACCTCAATCCAATTGAGAATCTGTGGTATGACTTAAAGTTTTGCCTTGAAGAAAGGGCAGAAAAAAGTTATGCACACTCAAGTTTTCTGTTTTTTTGGGGCCTTATTTCTTGTTTCACAAAAAAAAATATTTTGCATCTTCAAAGTGGTACGTATGTTGTGTAAATGAAATGATACAAACCTCCCAAAAATCCATTTTAATTACAGGTTGTAAGGCAACAAAATAGGAAAAATGCCAAGGGGGGTGAATACTTTCGCAAGCCACTGTATGTGATAGTTAATAGTTTTTATGTTTTCACTATTATTCTAGAATGTAGAAAATAGTAAAAAATAAAGAAAAACCCTTGAATGAGTAGATGAGTAGATTTTCTAAAACTTTTGACCGGTAGTGTATGTCTTTAAAGCAAGGAGCTGTGGATTTGACAGCAGACAGGTAGCTAAAAGCAGATGGTTTAGATTATAAATCTACAGCTGCGGAAAAAATTTATAGACCACTGCAAAATTATCAGTTTCTCTGGTTTTACTATTTATAGGTATGTGTTTGGGTAAAAATAACATTTTTGTTTTATTCTATAAACTATTGACAACATTTCTCCCAAATTCCAAATAAAAATATTGTCATTTAGAGCATTTATTTGCAGAAAATGACAACTGGTCAAAATAACAAAAAAGATGCAGTGTTGTCAGACCTCGAATAATGCAAAGAAAGTTCATGTTCATTTTTAAACAACACAATAGTAATGTTTTAACTTAGGAAGAGTTCAGAAATCAATATTTGGTTGAATAACCCTGATTTTCAATCACAGCTTTCATGCGTCTTGGCATGCTCTCCACCAGTCTTTCACATTAATGTTGGGTGACTTTATGCCACTCCTGGCGCAAACATTCAAGCAGCTTGGCTTTGTTTGATGGCTTGTGACCATCCATCTTCCTCTTGATCACATTCCAGAAGTTTCAATGGGGTTCAGGTCTGGAGATTGTGCTGGCCATGACAGGGTCTTGATCTGGTAGTCCTCCATCCACACCTTGATTGACCTGGCTGTGTGGCATGGCGCATTGTCCTGCTGGAAAAACCAATCCTCAGAGTTGGGGAACAATGTCAGAGCAAAAGGAAGCAAGTTTTCTTCCAGGACAACCTTGTACGTGGCTTGATTCATGCGTCCTTCACAAAGACAAATCTGCCCGATTCCATCCTTGCTGAAGCACCCCCAGATCATCACCGATCCTCCACCAAATTTCACAGTGGGTGCGAGACACTGTGGCTTGTAGGCCTCTCCAGGTCTCCGTCTAACCATTAGATGACCAGGTGTTG
Organism: Coregonus clupeaformis; assembly: GCF_020615455.1. NCBI lineage: Eukaryota > Metazoa > Chordata > Actinopteri > Salmoniformes > Salmonidae > Coregonus > Coregonus clupeaformis. Next base: position 37,579,035 of record NC_059205.1, on the reverse strand, counting down.
GGCAAAGCTGAAAATTGGACTCATCAGAGAAGATGACCTTACTCCAGTCCTCTACGGTCCAATCCTTATGGTCTTTTGCAAACCTCAGCCTGGCCCTTCTTTGCTTCTCATTGATGAATGGCTTTTTCTAGCTTTGCACGACTTCAGCCCTGCCCCTAGGAGCCTGTTTCGAACCGTCCTCGCCGTGCACTGCACCCCAGCTGCCGTTTGCCATTCTTTTTGTAGGTCACTTGATGTCATCCTACGGTTGTTGAGTGACATTCGAATGAGTTGGCGGTCATCCCTGTCAGTAGAGAGTAGTTTTCGCCCTCTGCCAGTCTGTAGCTTTGTTGTACCCAATGTCTGCTGCTTGACATTGTTCTTGTGAACCGCCGTCTTTGAAATTTTAAGGATGGAAGCAACCTGATGCTCACTGTATCCCTCTGCCAGTAAACCCAGAATTGAACCCTTCTTTTCCTCACTCAAAACTTTCCTTTTCAACTCTTTTGGCATGGTCAATAGTTATTTTTTGATTAATATTACTTTTGAGGTACTATTAGCACACTGTTTTTGCCATCCAGCTGGTCCTATTGCAAGAGGATAGTGATGACCACAGCAGTGGTTTTTATACTTTTCCTCGTTAAATAAGATTTGGTTCATGTGATCACCTAATCAGTACCTAATTCAGTAGAATGAGGTGTGCCTGTGTTGGAATTCAACAGACACTGGAATGGAATGGCTGTCATACATGTAGAGATGCTGATTTAAGAAAAAGTTGCAGTGGTCTCTTCATTTTTTCCAGAGCTTTATATCTCAAATTCTTAACATCAAATTGGACTTTAGAGAAGGTAAAAGATGTTACATTTTTAGATCATCCACATGTCGATTTATTACACTTAGCTACCATATGTATTTCTTTAGGTGCCTGATTAAATTTGCAGCATATACAGTATAAGAACTGAGAGAAACAATATTGATATCAATCTAAGGCAGCTGTAGTCCCCTGACCACTGTAGACATTCATATTGAATCCCTGATACATGAATAATAGCTTCAGATGTGAATGAGATTTGTCATATCAGACATCTAACGTGAATTGACATCCATAAACAATGAACTAAAACGTGTATTTATCTCCCTTGTAGTCTTTGGTATGCTCATACTGTAGCACAAACAGTCTCTCCACAATACACATTTTACAGCCTCTCTTGCTACTTACAGTAGTTTTCAATTTACTTATCAGGGGTGTCGAAAGGTAATGGCTTTGAGATAATAGTATTATAAAATGCAGATTTGGGTAGTGCGGTAATAGGACAGTTTAAATGGGGGTTGTTTGAACATCAAGTTATCAATTCAGAACTATGAAATACAGTGCTGTGAAGAGTATTTGCCCTTTTTCAAATGTTCTCTACTTTTGCATATGTTTGATACTGAATGTTATCAGATCTTCAATCAACCAAATATTAGATAAAGGGAACCTGAGTGAACAAATAACACAACAATTTCATACTTATTTCATTTATTTTAATTAACAAAGTTAATTAACACCCATGCAACACCCAATGCCCCTGTGTGAAAAAGTAATTACACCTTACACTCAATAACTGGTTGTGCCACTTTTAGCTGCAATGACTCCAACCAAACGCTTCCTGTAGTTGTTGATCAGTCTCTAACGTCGCTGTGGAGGAATTTTGGCCCATTCTTCCATGTAGAACAGCTTTAACTCAGCGACATTTGTGGGTTTTCAAGCATGAACTGCTCTTTTCAAGTCCTGCCACAACATCTCAATTGGGATTAGGTCTGGACTTTGACTAAGCCATTTCAAAACTTTAAATGTGTTGCTTTTTAGCCATTTTCATGTAGACTTGATTGTGTGATTTGAATCATTGTCTTGCTGCATGACCCAGCTGTGCTTCAGCTTCAGCTCACAGACGGATGGCCTGACATTCTCCTGTAGAATTCTCTGATACAGAGCAGAATTCATGGTTCCTTCTATTAAGGCAAGTCGTCCAGGTCCTGACGCAGCAAAGCATCCCCAAAGCATCACACTACCACCATCATGCTTGATCATTGGTTATTACTGTGGAATGCAGTGTTTGGTTTTCGACAGGCATAATGGGACCCATGTCATCCAAATCAAAAATGGGGCAAATACTTTTACACGGCACTCTATGTGCAAAACTTCTAAGGTGTGGGAGTAAAATCACTATTTCCTCTATATGTATATATTACAAAGAATATCAGGGAGAAATAGTCTGGTGTACACAACCCTCTGTGAGTCTCTGATCAGAGAAAGAACACTTTTCATAATGGAAGAAAGAGGAGAATTCTTTGTAAAAGGAAGGTAACATATCTAAGTTTACAGAGTGATGCTGAATACATTGTAGGAGGCTGGTGTTTCAAAGTTCCTATATCAATATATGAGAAATATGTGAGAAAAGGTGTCGGAGCCTAGCTACGTTTCATAGAATGATGACAACAGGGATACATTTGTCTGCTTATAGCTACTGTATATACAACCCTCCAAGTGTCTGATGTTGAGTAAGAAAATGTTTCGTAGATAAAGAGGAGAGTTCTCTGTAAGAGCAAGGTTACACATCTAAGTGGTTAAGTGTTGTATTTGGTATTTTATTACGATCCCCATTAGCTGTTCCGATAGCAGCAGCTACTCTTCCTGGGGTCCACACAAAACATGAAATAATTCAGAACATTGATAGATAAGATCTATGTAAGTCCAGAGAGGAGATATGAATTTAAAAAATATTCCCTTGTTATGTCGAGATCACGACTTATTTATCTCATGATCACGACATAACAAATGTAGTTTTGTCGAGATCACAAGATAATTTTCATGTGATCACGACATAACAAAAGTTTTGTCGAGATCACGAGATAAGCTCTATAATTAGAATTGGACGTATTGATGATAGATTTGACAGCAGGTTCATGGTGGACCAAAGGCTGTAAGACTCTACAAAGATCTAAGACCTTTGATTAGAGCACATCTGTTGTAAGTAGCCATGTGCTAGTGTATAGGCCTGGTCCTTCTTATCAAAGCTCCAGCAATAAAAGGCAAACAATGGCAAACTGAGGAATTACAAATTCCAAACAAACTGCACATATTACAGTATGTGTCTAGTCAGTGAGATGATTTTTATAACTGGATGAATGGCGGAGCTGTCCTTCAGCACCACAACATTTTGCCCACCATTTGTCACTGAAAAGACAAATAGACTGTAGCCTACCTGAAATGTTGGAGTATTTAGAAACCTCAACATGTGATTCACTTCACCTGTTTTACTATTTATATTTTTCTGTACTACTTGTTAATTGTTGTTTGTGACTGTGTTTTTGCTGATAATGACAGGCCAATCTCCCTGTTAAAACTATTAAAGATATTATAGTCTGGTAAACGTTGGTCAACTTTCATTGGTAGTCTGCAACCACAGACCTCAATGTTAACTTTTCTTGCACTGAACATTCCACATTCAATCCATTTAAAATAGTAGTGCAACCACACTTTTACATGTCTTTAAAATTGGATTGTATTGTAGCCAAAACTGGAAGCCATATATAACTGACAGACATAATGCAATTTCTGCCTGGGTTAATCCCTTATCAAAATTAAAATGGATGCGCTGATCCACCATGGGCTCTGTCGCCTCAGCCATACTGTCAATCTATCATCAACACGTCCACTCCTATTTATAGAGTTTATCTTGTGATCTCGACAAAACAACCTTTGGATAGTGGAATGACTGACTTCCCTCCTGTAGCTCAGTTGGTAGAGCATGGCGCTTGCAACGCAAGGGTTGTGGGTTCGTTTCCCATGGGGGGCCAGTATGAAAAATGTATGCACTCACTAATTGTATGTCGCTCTGGATAAGAGCGTCTGCTAAATGACTTAAATGAAAATGTCTGAGGACAATTTTGTTTTAAAAATAGGAGTGGCAATATAGTATGCTACCATCCTCAGTAGCTTTCCATCTGTTGTCAATACCAGGGGGTTTCTCATTATTGATGTACAACAATAATTTTTCCAACTCACACACACTAATGCTGCATTTACATGGTACGAAGTAGATGGTAGACAGCAAACCGGATGTCATTGTTTTCAAAGAGAGCACGACGGTAAATGCCGTTGAGGCTGGCAGTGTCGCCACGTTAGACGGGACTTGCCGGCAGAGTTCAAATATTTAAACTTTTGCAGTCTGTGGTAGCGCTGTTTTCTACTGGATATTGATTTGACCTGTTTGTTTACTGAAATCCCCATAGCAACGCATACCGTCGTGCTGGCTTGCTTTTGTTACCACCATCTTTCTTGCTTTCTTGTACCGCTATGCCGACTGGTATGATGGTTTTTGCGTCCCTCGTCTAAACGCAGCATAACTTTACTAAATTCTAAATTACGTTTTCCCTTCATTATTAGGTATTTTATGCATGAATATGATGGCTCACAGTTTGTTGTTGGAATTTCATGCTTAAGTTTGCCTACTTTGCCAATTAAATAGTCATTAAAGTAATTGGCAACAACAAAACATTTTTTGATAAATTAGCCATCTGATTCAATGAAAGATGGAGTTGAATGAGTTTCTATGACCATAATTTCATTTAAAGTATTCGAAAGCATTTTTCCATTATACTTTCGGTCATTTATCTTGGTTTCATAATAAAATGTCTTCTTCTTTTTGTTCAGTTTAGTCACATAACTTCTCAATTTACAGTAAGTTTGCCAATCAGATGTGCAGCCAGACTTATTCCCCACTCCTTTTACCTCACCCCTCTCAACCATACAGCTTTTCAATTCCTCATCAATCCACGGGCCTTAACAGTTCTAACAGTCAGTTTCTTAATAGGTGCATGCTTATCAATAACTGAAAGAAACAATTTCATAAATTCATCAAGTGTATTGTCTAGATGCTCCACATTACACACATCATACCAACAAATATTTGTTGTATCTTCAACATAGGAATCAGTACAAAACTTTTTGTATGATCTCTTATACACTATTGTAGGCCCAAGGTTTGGATATTTGGCTTTTCTAGATATGGCCACTATATTATGGTCAGCACATCCAATGGGTATGGATACAGCTTTAGAGCAGAGTTCTGCAGCATTGGTAAAAATGTTATCAATACGTGGATGATATAGTTCCTGTATTGTTTGTTTGTAATAATCTGAACCAGATTATAGGCACTGGTTACAGTGAGCAGCTTCCTCTTGAGCAGACAGCTTGATAAAAAACAGTCTATATTCAGGTCACCCAGAATATAGACCTCTCTGTTAACATCACACACATTATCAAGCATTGCACACATATTATCAAGATAAAGAAGCTTAGCACTTGGTAGCCTATAGCAGCACCCAAAAAGAAGAGGCTTTAGATGAGGCAGGTGAACCTGCAACCATAACACTTCAACAGCATTAGACATGAGATCCTCTCTAAACCTTACAGGAATATGTCTCTGAAAATGTACAGCAACACCACCACCGTAGGCATTCCTGTCTCTTCTGTAGATGTTATATCCCTGTATTGCTACTGCTGTATCATCAAAGGAATTATATAAGTGAATCTCAGGGATTACCAATATATGAATGTTATCTGATGTTAGCAATTTATTGATTTCATAAACCTTATTTCTAAGGCTACATATATTAATTTGGACAATTATTTTGCCCTTTCCTGGGAACCATTGTTTGGCTAATAGAGTCAGTCAATCAGGCACCTGTGAGTGTCAGTTGGTGTATGTGTGTGTGTGTGTGTGATGTGGGGCTGAAGCTACTGACCCGGAAGCTCTCTCACTCCTCCCAGTCTTTTGGGAGGGAGGGTAGACAATGAGCGGATGTAAGCAATGTCCCCATGCTCTCTGGCAGCTTTCATGGCTGGGATAAGTTCTTTCCGCCTCTGGCTCACAGATTCCGAGTAGTCCTTGTTAAGAAAGATGTTGGTTCCTCTCAAGTTCTTGGCTCTCTCCAGAACAGCCATCTTGTCCTTAAACCTTAGGAACTTGAACACTATCGACCTGGGTCTGTCACCTGGGCTGGCTACAGATTTTCGAGACCTGTGTGCGAGCTCCACCTCAATCTTCCAATGATCTATCTGCAGCTTTTCAGTGATAGTTTTTCTTACTTTCTCCTCAGACTTGGCACAGTTGTCATGTAAAGACTCTGGTATGCCATCCACAATTATGTTATTACTCCTGGATTGTCCCTCTAGATAGTCTTCCCAGTCATTGTTAATAATGATTCACAGACAGTGCTGATGTCATCTCGCGTTGACTTACAGTTTGTTGTCATCTTTTTTTTTTCTTTTTTTTTTAGGGGGTAGATCAGTTTGTTGTCATCTTGCTGCAAGTCTCTCTCAGGACATCCACCTCTCCCTAGGAGAACTGCAAACTGTTCTTAAGGTCTTCGACAGTCCATTATTTTGTTAGCTCTTGAAGTTATTTTCCTGTTGTAACAACTGCTTGTAGAACCCTTTTTGTTTAAATTATCCTTCACCTGTGATAGAGAAACATTGTCTTCTCCATTACTCCCACCGGCTTTGGCTTTGGATGACATTGTAGCAACGTAGACTAACGCTGGTACTCCACGCAGTTCCAGACGGGGCAGGTCGCAGGGCAGATGGAAACAGCAACAAACAGCACAAGCCACGGTCCCAGCCACAAGGGCTAACCACATCACGGGCTGTGTTCAAGCTTTTAAGGAAACCTTGCTAGCTTGATGGCTAGTTAGCAGCTAGGCTAGCTGCTACACCAAGCAGCTCTTCAGACTTTTGGTTGGCAGGATCCCTGGACAGATAATAGCGGTCCCAGCAACTGATGCTAACCCCATTGTGGGATCTAAATTCAAAAGGTAGCTAACTAGTAACCAAACTTTTTCAATAGAACACTTTTTCATTAGGCACGAAATGGAAGCAAACGGTCCTGAACGGTGAGGTACTATCTGAACTATCTGAACGTTTTCTGTTGTACACCAGTTTTAGTGTGATACAAAATATATCTGAAGGAGGCCAGTGGTCAAAGTTACCATGTACCCAGATGGTCCTATACCCTTCTAACCCTCATGATATCACTATTACTCTTGAGTGGTAGCACATGTCTGGCATTGATTCTTTCAGTCAATTGCTCAATTTAGGGACTTTTTAGAGGTCATAAAGTTATTTAGGTGTCGATCACAAATTAGTCTAAAATTACATCGATTGAATTTAAAGTTGACCCAATTAATCTTAATTGTTTGGCCCTCACAAATTGATTATTCTGCATTGAATACTATGGCATGTTAACTTGGGAAAGGCGCCATCATCACTTGAAGGATACATGTTGAATTTACTTAAACACAGACCATCCTACAGGGAACCATACTGATCTGGCAACCCTTATACAGTATAACATACAGATCGGGCAACCTTGGGACAATTACTGGATCTTTAGAATTGGAATCATACAACACTACACACTCATGAATCCTGTCACATAAAATATTAACTCACATGCACAGTTCTTGTCATTATTTGGCCCAACAAGTTATCTATCCTTATTATGGGGTTAGCCTTTGTCCTGTGGTGGAATGAATGTTTTCCCCAACATGCCCGTCAAGCTGCACTTGGCCATGTTTTGTCTTTGTCCCTGGTTGACACACGTGGGTGATCCCGCCATTGTCCCACACTGGTCCTGTTGACCTGAAACAGAACAAGGACACAGTGCCCGACTCTGTCGTGTCCTTGTTTGACACAATGAGAAGGAAATTGAATCATTCACAAGAAACCTGTCCCAATTCAAGGATTAAAGGGTTTTATTCATTCATTGGGGAATTGGTTTGGCAACTCAAATAATTGGAATGTGTACAGGCTTCTGTGGGTGGAGGTCCGGTCCATGCAATGATCTGGGTGGTCTAAAACAGATTGAGAATATACATAAAATGTATGTATTTTGAGTTGAATCGTCCATTCTAATTGATATTGTAATATCTTATTAAACTATACTCTGACCTTAATCCCTTCCCCTACAGCACTCTAAGGCTTTTGATGGGTTCGTCCATCTGGTGGCTATTTTCATGGGCAGAGACTAGCTCAGCATTTTCACTGAGCCTCCCTAGACTATACAGTTGGTTCCATGACTTCCCTCATTACCTAAAATGCTGGATTTGAAGAGAATTGAGTGGAATAATCCAGATAAGAATATGTTTCAAGATTATTCAAAAAGGACAATGTTGCAGCTTTTGGATTAGAATGGGAAAATACAACAAAAACAAACAAGCAACAAACACTGGCATGAATGGACATGCAATCCTTTGAAAATATGAAAAAAGAGAAGAACTGAATATCACATGTAGAATTACAAAAGTGGATATTTTCACATTTGATTGTGCCATAATTAACTATATACAGGGCATATAGACACGCAAATTTACTCAAAATGTTAACTAACAGTTAAGGCTGAGAAAAGGAAGAACATCATGGAAATAAGTGAACCAGGGGAACGTCACTCCTTAATGTACCGTTGTTGTGAGAACTAATGTTACGGTGAGACTTTTGAGACTGACAATAGAGCTAATCATAATCTGATACTTTAAACTTCAGTTTTTATAAGACAACACCTGCATGAGTTAGCCTTATTGTTTTCATGAAGTTTCCTTGCCACACTTACAATGAAATAACATGTTATTTCAAGCTATTGTATTGTGCTACATCTAGAAAAATACTAGTATAAATCTGTTATTACTAAGGTTTCCGAACATTAGAAAGAATGTGTCACGATCAACAGATTAAGTATAAGTATTGTTCCTACAGCTTCTCAAGGGGCTTTATTCAAGGTTGAAAAAGGTTTAATATCCTGTAAAAAAAAGAAATCACGAGGCTACCATGTTGTCCACAAGCTTTTTATAGTCACAGAGAAAGAGAAAGAGAGGGAGGGAGGGTTAGGGAGAGAAAGAGACAGGCTGGAGGAGTGCATTGCATTGCTTACACATCATCCTCTGTGGAGAGACATCACTCCCAGTTAGAAGAAGTTTAATTTAGTTGGATGTGTAAGAGTGAAGCATTCTGTGAGGCATGGCCAGGTGATATACATGAAGTAGTGACTGTTTAAGGAGGTCTTTGACCGTTTGACATCTCCAAATGCTTTATGACAGGAAGAAAAGCTCCAACTCCCCTCTCTACACCTCCACACCACCTCATACAGAGTTTCAGAGGATTTACTCTTGCTTTTCTATTAAATCATTCTTAATCCCCACTGATATGAAAATGGGAGCTGTTTTTCTGGTTTGGAAAGATTGGGAGGGTAGGCTTCTGTAAACTATGGCAGTTGACCTCTTTTACTCCCCAACTCTATACAGTAGGCTCATTCTCAGTGTACAAGACTCTCCACATGTTTTCAGAATAAATTAGACCATCATTAATGCGATGTTTGGATGAGGACACTGTTAATGTTATAACACACAAAGAATGTCCTGTCAGCTAAATGCCATGTGCAGCTAAATGTCTGTTTTGTAGACAGAAAAATGGAAATGTGTTGTCTCATTTTTTACACTGCAAAGGTCAAGCAGCATCGGCTAGCATAAAAGCCTAAAAGCATCTGTTCTACTATGGAAAACAAGATGGTATGGTAGGGAGTTGCCTGACTGTCTGAAATCATTCAATGCATTTTATTTTCGTAAATGATTTGAAATGATAGGTATAGTCTTAAGGAATGCACAATCTTAGTAGGTAATTTCAGCATCTCGGATATTCTTGGAAGGACAGAGTAGAACATGCCTTTTCAGTTGGTTTTGTGCAGTTGCTTGAGAGACAGGGAAATGTATATAACAGAGAAACAACCAGATACCAAGGGACACATTGTTACACTACATATATTGAAAACTGAAAAGAAAAATCATTGTACAATATACCAGATCAAAACTGTAAAAAAAAATAAAAAATAGAACAAAACATAATGAAATACACAGAACATCACGATTAAGTACTGGACAACTATCTCTGTCTTTGGATTTCACTTTGTGTTTGTTGCACCATTTTCCTGGTACAGCTCAGATCAAAACACACCAGGCACAAAGGGATCCATATAACATTAGAGGGCCCTGGATTAATTTGATTTGGCAGCCATTCTATTTACAGTCCTCCAAACCTCACAGGGCCTTGCTTTAGCAGCATTCCCCCCAATGCATTAATGCAGTGACAATTGAGAGAGAGAGAGCTGCAAGCACAAGTGAGGAAACAATGCGGTTGGTTTCTTTATTATTGTTCCTGGCTCAACCGAATAATCTACTGGAAAATAACCATGGTCACGTTAGATTTCCTCATCGCTAGCTGTTGCTCCCGTTCTTCTCTGGTTGATAAGATATTGGAAAGTCGTTGCTTCACAGGGTGAAATGGGTCAGATTTGGTATATGGTGACACTGAGATGACATTAATTAGAGCTCAGAAAGGGACAACACATATGACTGATTAATTCTTCCATCAGCACAATGGACAAAATTCACTGTTTTTATAAAAAGGAAAATATATCTGAAACCTATCACGTAATACATTTGAGTATGCAGTAGAATAACTGCCAGCTCCATATCTCTCAATGTAATTATCAGTTCCCTGGCATACCAATCAGTGCCAAGCATGTGTCTCGAGAGAGACAGATTTATTATCCTTTTTGAAAATGACACCGTTTGGCATTTCTACCTATGAATAAAACAATAGCACCAGTCCATCTCTCCCTCAACATATGGTGTCTGTGTCACATGATACACTTGGATCACATAGGATGCTCAATGCTGGGGTTTAAGTATATGAAGTCATGCCACAGGCCAGGATGAAGCCAGATTAATTAAAGTAATAATTTGAGGGCAATTATGCCACTAATATAGGGTCTTTATTGGACAAATGATAATTATGTAGTTAAAGTATAGAGCTATAGAAAAGGAGGCCTGTTTGTTTCAGGATCTCTCTTAATTCTCTCTCTCGTTACTCGATACTTCCCCTTAGGTCCAATTCATCAGAAGTTCCATCCCAGCAGGCCTCTGCAACTTATTGCGGTCAGACCATCTCCATCTGTCCACTGGTATCAGTGCTGTGTACATCTACCTCCACCTTATCTAGCTATTTTTTGTGTTACATGTTGTTGTGAGAAGTTGCCATTTGAGGGAGGTCTCTGATCACATCGGCACGATGGCCCAAGGTTAGCGTTCGAAGAGAATACATTAGCAGTCTGCTCGCATTGTACCACAAGCCCCAATCCCTTTCACCACAATCTCACAGAATAGAATGGTGAAGCCAAGAGGTTCTCACTCTATTCGGGTTCTGCTCAATCAAACAGCATTCTAGATCTGCCAAGAGTAGAGGAATGCCTCTGGCAAATAGTAAGACGGCAGCATTCAATTAACCTTTAAAAATGTGAAGGGAGAATGCAAATTAAGACTCCTCACAAACCATACTGTACACATTCACTCTTCTGTCTTCTGAAGGAGCACTTACAGTGCCTTCAGAAAGTATTCATACCCTGTTTTAAAGTCACCATTGGCCTCATGGTGAAATCCCTGAGCTGTTTCTTTGTAGTGACTGGGCGTATTAACACACCATCCAAAGTGTAATTAATAATTTCACCATGCTCAAAGAGATATTCAATGTCTGCTTTTTTTATTTTTACCCATCCTTCTTTGCGAGGCATATGGAAACCTCCCTGGTCTTTGTGGTTGAATCTGTGTTTGAAATTCACTGCTCGACTGAGACCTTACAGATAATTGTATGTGTGGATTGGAGAGATGAGGTAGTCATAAAAAGTCATGTTAAATACTATTATTGCACACAGAATGAGTCCATATACCTGATTATTTGACTTGTTGAGCACATTTTTACTCCTGAACTTATTTAGGCTTGCCATAACAAAGGGGTTGAATACTTACTGACTCAAGACATTTCAGCTTCCCACGTTTTATTAATTTGTACAAAATAAAATAAAAACATCATTACACTTTTACATTATGGGGTTTTGTGTGTAGGCCAGTGACAAAACAATCTAAATTTAATCAATTTTAAATTCAGGCTGTAACACAACAAAATGTGGAAAAAGTAAAGGGGTGTGAATATTTTCTGAAGGCACTGTAGCTATTTGGCAGACAACCAGTCAACCACAAACAAAAAACAATAACATCCACCTTATTGCCTGAATGCCCACTCTCTATTTCAACGTAATTCCTTTAATAAAATTAATTTGATCTGCATTTTTGCGATGCACATTATGAATGATTCATTGAGAAATTGACTGATCTGCATACCGGCTACACTATTGAAATAATTCACCTCCAATACAAATTGAACCACCTCATATAATTATAATAAAACAGGCTTCAAAACTTGGCAAATAGCATTGTATCAGTCACCAGTTATTTATGCAATGATATTGTTCTCATCACATTATGCCCACCTGATACGTCAGATTATGGTTTCAAACGATGTTATCCAGGGATTTTTGAATGGAATTAAACTGTAGTGTATTAAATTGATTACAGTAGCAAATGCTATAGCACATTTGCTATTCCTCTAATCTGTCTGAAGGGTGACACCTTAATCCATGCAGAAAAAGTGGTGTGTTATTCAGGCTGGGGGATCAGAGACAGAGCAGGTCTGCAGTGCGGCAGACACTATACATACACACTCCTCTCTCATTCAGGTCACAACATCATGGAGCAATATCAGCTTCTGATCTTACTCTCAGGGGTTTGCCTTTAAAATGTGTTACAGATTTTGGTTTTTCCATTTATGTTTTGAGGATGGATTTTATCACGTATAGCTGGTTAGCACATAGGGTGCACCAATTGGTGTCACCTTGTAAGTCAGTATGTGTTACACCTGTGTTGGTTGCCATCTCGGCAAGGTGTTTCACCTGTGCTGGCCCAGGTGCTATTTAAGAGTGGCTGGCCCAGTGTTCCAGTTGTCTTGAGAGATGTGGAGGGTCAACACCTTTAGTTGGCGCTCCCAATTTGATTTCTAGATAAACATTCCTTTGTCTGATCTTTCCTGTTTTCATTTTGCTCAACTTTTTGATTTGCTTCCTGTCTTTAAGTTTGGTGTGGGTTTTAGTTTTGTTTGCATCTTAGTGGGCAAATTTAGTGGGCGCTCATGGTGGGTGTCTTTTCGGTTCCAGTTTTTGTTGCTAGTCAACTTTCAGAACCCCTCCTAAAACCCTACCTGTTTCCTTTTGGTTGTTGGTCAGTGACTCTTTGTTAGTTCCCCCTTCTGTTGGATTGACATTTTTGGTTTTCTTGCTGGGGAATGTAACAAATGTATAGAGCATTTCTTAGAAAGTTAATAAGCTTTTACTATTGGCATTCCGTGACTTTTTCAACTTTACATGTTGTGTGCATAATGCTACTTGGCACTGTATGTCACAACCAAACTAAGTTAAAAGTTGTTGACATGTTAATACTACTGTAAATTACTACTGTGTAATTTTATGAAATAGTAACACTATAATGAGGTATTATTGTGAGGGGCACAAGATTATTTTAACTTCTATTGCAGTCACAATGGTCAGAGACCATGTGCTTAAGGTTAGAGTTGAACAATACTGCTACTGCATTTCTCCATGTATTGGAATAATAGTGCAGTTTAGGCTGCTTTGGATTAAATCAGCTCAGATGACAGATGATCTTTGGGGAATATAGCATAGTTAACTGAATATACATTAGACTAATGATAGCTACGGTAGCTTCCTACAACCAATCTATTGAATCGGTGATCGACCATGGAACATTTAAGCCCTAAACTGACAAAGAAATCTGTGAGGTAATGTCCCCTAGCACTATAATAGGGCATAGCTTAGCCTGTCTTAACACAACATCCTATCAGATAATTTACACAGCAATATTAATTTGATAGAATGACAAAGCTGTCTGTCTTCTACAGTCTACACAGTCCCAAGAGCCCAAACGGGTACCTCTCTCATATCCTGATATTTTGGAACAGTTGTCATCCACTACTGAGGACATCTGCAATACAACAGTTTACTTTGTCTTTGTGCTTCATTATGCTTCAGTAACAAGAGTATGAACCTGTTCCTCTCAAGCCCATCTCTGTCCTGGAATTATCATACAATGACAAAGCTGACTTTTACATTGTCTCAAAGAGCCAAGATGTGGGTTTCTCATATGGCTGAAATCCATCTTACAGATATGTTGGAACATTATCCACTATAGATTAAATAGATGACCTTGTATGCATCCCAAATGACACCCTATTACCTAAAAGGGTTGAATAACCTTTTTTGGTTCAGGTAGATCCCTTTTGGGTTCCACGTAGAACCCTTTCTACAGAGGATTCTACCTGGAACCAAAAAGGGTCCTCCTACCTGGAACCAAAAAGGGTTATCCTATGGGGACAGCCAAATAATCCCTTTGGAACATATTTTTCTAAAAGTGTAGGGTGCCATTTGTGATGCATCCTCACTTCGGCAAGCACAAGTGTGCACAGGTCATTCGCACCGGCTTGCCTTGTCGACGTGCTTACCGAGGGCAGTAACGTTAGCTAATTGGCATGTCTCGGTGACATCCATATGAACACTAGCTAGCTATCATCACAGATGAATGGGGAAAGCAGTTAGTTAAACGTATATTTGCTTACATCACCTACTAGGGACACTAAATATGCTAGCTAACTTCACTCGCTAGCTAGCTGTTGCCATAGCAACAAAAAGCACCAAATCACAGGATTTTGGCGTCACTTCCATCCGTAGCTGTATACCACCTAGTCACAACCTCTTCCAGGCCCACTAGTGTAGGCTACGGTCTTCCTCTGAGCACAGGGACATCGAAGCCCAGAGTACACTATAGCACATCACATCCTACCAGGAGATTGCACTGACACAATTTACCCAGCACATCATTCCATCTTTACTAACTTCAACAAATATAAAACACATATTTTAGCTTCCTGTTATTCAACAGCTTTCTATCATCTATCGCCTTGGTTTTTATGTAATTAGCCAGAACAGTTATTTTCAATTAATCAAACCACGTTCTCCATAAATGAGGCATT
Source organism: Coregonus clupeaformis (assembly GCF_020615455.1). Lineage (NCBI taxonomy): Eukaryota > Metazoa > Chordata > Actinopteri > Salmoniformes > Salmonidae > Coregonus > Coregonus clupeaformis. Next base: position 37,564,031 of record NC_059205.1, on the reverse strand, counting down.
ATCCAATTGTTCCAACCATTACTTTTCTTATCATATTTTTTACAGTCTTTTAATTGTTCTAGGCAATTAATAATTTGATGAGAGGCGTTGCTTCTCACTGCAATCTAAATCTTTTGCCACAATAAAACATAACCATACGCTTCATTTCACAGCTCTAAATCACACTACATTATCTTTTTTCCACCATATGTTGACAAGCAGTACGCTAGTCAATGGACTGTTAATCATTATACATCACTGCAGTATCTCATCTAACTGTTGCTACAAATAAAACATCTCCCATGATTGAAACAAAACATCAAACGTCAACATCTGATTCTGTGCAGCGTCCCCATCCTCGTATTCCCAGATGAGAGTACTTAATGAAAATGAACAGTACACTCTTTAAAAAAGGTGCTATCTAGAACCTAAAAGGGTTATTCTGCTGTCCCCATAGGGGAACCCTTTAAATAACCATTTTGGTTTCACAGAGGGTCCTACATGGAACCCAAAAGGGTTCTACCTGGAACCAAAAAGGGTTCTCCTATGGGGACAGCCAAATAACCCTTTTGGAACCCTTTTTTCAAAGAGTGTAGAACAATAGAGGCTTTCAGTTCTTCCACTTGTGGACAAGCCATTTTGTGTTTGCACCATTTTCATAGCCTTGTCTTACAATTGCTTTGAATCACCATTTAGAAGTAATACAATGTCAGGCCCATGACTATACAGGGGAATTGAAACAGCAAGCCAAAAATAGAACCTTGAGTGATGCTCAGGGACATGTTGAACTGACAAATGGAACCACACAGCACAAAACTCAGTCCATGTTTTTCCCGAAGAGACCACAGCTGGGGCTGAGAAATGGTTAGGTTAATAGGAGAAGAAGAAAGGAGATTCTCTGGTGTGGTTGGTTGTCTTGTAAAGTATCAACATTCAATTTTCTCCACGTGGGCGAGGATATTGGAAATGTAATCAAAGCCTATTGGATGATAACTTGTTTTTAACCAGGACAGAGGAATTTATAACTGATTTTTTCCGACATAACATAGGTACAGCAAATCCCCTTATTGTATGGGACACCTTTAAATGTGCCTTTAGAGGCCATGCAATTCAGTACTCATCTCGAAAACAAAAGAAATTTTGGTCAAAAGAGTCCACACTGACAAACAGAACAGATAGATAGCAATAAAAACTGTAACATAGAGGCTCAGAATAAATTAGAGGAAAAACAAAAAAAAATGGAGAAACTTATTCAAGAAATATATTATAAAAATAAAGCAAACTGGATGGAATATAGGGGGAAAATGCACCAAATTATGTTTTATCTTCAACATAGGAATGCTACCAAAAATAATTTATTGAAACTGGTTACAAATGACGGAGTCACCCATGATTCACCAAATTATATTTTGAAGGAGGAAACAAAGTACTTTAAGCATATGTTTTCGTTTCAGTCGCCTCCATCTCCTCTAACTGAAGCAAATTGTAGAGATGTTTTTTCTATTGATAATGTAAAATTAACAGCCATGCAGAAAGACTCATGTGAAGGTGAAATTACAGAGGAGGAACTTCTGGATACAATTAAAGACTTTAAGTCCGGGAAAACTCAAGGGTTGGATGGCATACCAGTCGAGGTATACCAAACCTTTTTTGATATACTCAGAGGACCGTTATTAGCATTTCAAATCAATGAAAAATGCAAATCAATTTATAACATTTTTGACATGCGTTTTTCTGGATTTTTTTGTTGTTATTCTGTCTCTCACTCATATGTTTACATTGCCAAAGCAAGTGAAATAGATAAACCAAAAGTGAAATAAAAAATGTACAGTAAACATTACACTCACAAAAGTTCAAAAAGAATAAAGACATTTCAAATGTCATATTAAGTCTATATACAGTGTTGTAACGATGTGCAAATAGTTAAAGTCCAAAAGGGAAATTAAATAAACATAAATATGGGTTGTATTTACAGTGGTGTTTGTTCTTCACTGGTTGCCCTTTTCTTGTGGCAACAGGTCACAAATATTGCTGCTGTGATTGCACACTGTGGTATTTCACCCAATAGAGATGTGAGTTTATCAAAATTTGATTTGTTTTCGAATTCTTTGTGGGTCTGTGTAATCTGAGGGAAATACTGTATGTGTCTCTAATATGGTCATACATTTGGCAGGAGGTTATGAAGTGCATCTCAGTTTCCACCTCATTTTGTGGGCAGTGTGCACATAGTCTATCTTCTCTTGAGAGCCAGGTCTGCCTACGGCGGCCTTTCTCAATAGCAAGCCTATGCTCACTGAGTCTGTACATAGTCAAAGCTTTCCTTACTTTTGGGTCAGTCACAGTGGTCAGGTATTAGGGCCAAATAGCATTCAAGTTTGCTCAGTTTATTTGTGTCAAGTAATTGTATTTTTGTTTTCTCATGATTTGGTTGGGTCTAATTCTATCTCTCTCTCTGCCCCCAAACCACCCCCCTTCTTTCAGTACCAACTCCCTGCTGTCTGACCCCAGGCCAGTATGGAATAGGCCACTTACCCATGCCCTCAGGAAGAGCTAAACAGAGGGCCGCAGATAACAGGGGACTGAGGGGAGACTCTCCATATGGCAACAATGGCATCCAGACTAGCCGCAAACTGCAAGGAATCAGTGAATGTGCAATCCCCCAGGTATCAAATCTGAATCACCAACGCGATTCAAGACAGCATTAGCCCACTGAGATAAAGTCTCTTTGGGCATTTGTTCTAAAGCTTAACAGTATTCGGGCAGGGTTACTCATCACGATCAGGCCAGTGTAATTTGGAAAACCACCCCCTGCTACACTTTATCTCCCATTGTTGACCTCCTCCTCTCTGCGGTAACCACTTCAGCTGATAAATGACCAGATACCAGGTGCCAGGTGCAGACAAGGTTCCTCATCACCATGTCTGGGGTAGTGCTTGGAATCATCTCTAAACATTGATAAAGCTTTTGGATCAATCTGGATTCAGATTGGTTTTATTCTGCCTAACCAGCATCAGTGCTGTACAGTTTTTTACTGATCATTAAGGGGGTTATAGATTAACATGGCATGATCCTTTATTAATATTACAACACGTGAGGATTGTGATTCATAATGTATTGCACATTCCTCTTGTGTTCATGCCTGTCAGTCTTACCTCAGGACTTTTAAATGCGGAATCTAGGTAATGGCTGGCCTAATTTGGCAGACAAAGATCAGCAGTGGAGCCTTATTAGGAATGTATTAAATTATTCATGCCTATCTGCAGTGGCAGATTGTTTGAATTATGTATCTTGAAGTGAGAGGTGGAAATGTGTATCACTATGAAATCTCAAAAACCACACTAACTGCTGAAACAATAACGAACTTGGATCTTGATAACAACTGCTTTAAATCCCCCTGTAATAAATGTCCACTTTCTGACCCTTCTTCCCATGACATTACCAAAGTGGGAGCACATAATATAGTCAGAGGTATCGGAACGAACTGCTACACTTTGAACATATGTGATAAAAAAATGAACTATTTCTGATATCCTACCTGACCTTTGTGGTGAAAATTACCATAACAAAGTCCCAGCAGTGTTCCAGGTAGGGTGTTACAGGCAGCCATTCCCTGTGTACAGTACAAAAGAGTAACAGAGCACCACTGAGTTGCCATTGTTACTCTGCTGTGCTCCGTCATCCAGGGGCCTCAATGACTCAAGACAAGGAATGTCTGGCTTCAGAACCTCACCTCCCCCTGGCCTCCCCTCCCTCCCCATGGTCCCATGCCCTCTCGTAGCCGCCTTCCTCCAGACCTTCTGTGCCCCCAGTACCCTCCCACCCCTCCCTCCGTGTCTGCTTTGATCACTTAAGGCAGTGCGGTTCAGCAGTCGCCAGTCATAACCCTTCCCAGTTCTACATGGTCAGCCTGCCCACTCATGTGGCCCTCCCACAGCAGGCCACTGTTAACACTTTAAAATGGGACCCTTTGTCACCACCACCCTGTTGCCTAGTTCAAATCAAATCAAATCAAATTGTATTTGCCACATGCGCCGAATACAACAGGTGTAGACATTACAATGAAATGCTTACTTACAAGCCCTTAACCAACAATGCATTTTAAAATGTAAAATGTAAAATAGAAAAAGTGTTAAGTAAAAAAATAAATGCAAATAACTAAAAGCAGTAGTAAAATAAAATAAGAATAGGGAGGCTATATACAGGAGTGTACCGGTTCAGAGTCAATGTGGTAATATGTACATGTGGGTAGAGTTAAAGTGACTATACATAAATAATAAACAGAGTAGCAGCAGTGTAAAAGAGGGGGATGGGGTGGGGGTGGGGGGGCAGTGCAAATAGTCCAGGTAGCCATGATTAGCTGTTCAGGAGTCTTATGGCTTGGGGGTAGAAGCTGTTGAGAAGCCTTTTGGACCTAGACTTGGCGCTCCGGTACCGCTTGCCGTGCGGTAGCAGAGAGAACAGTCTATGACTAGGGTGGCTGGAGTCTTTGACAATTTTGAGGGCCTTCCTCTGACACTGCCTGGTATAGAGGTCCTGGATGGCAGGAAGCTTGGCCCCAGTGCTGTACTGGGCCGTACGCACTACCCTCTGTAGTGCCTTGCGGTCGGAGGCCGAGCAGTTGCCATACCAGGTGGTGATGCAACCAGTCAGGATGCTCTCGATGGTGCAGCTGTAGAACTTTTTGAGGATCTAAGGACCCATGCCAAATCTTTTCAGTCTCCTGAGGGGGAATAGGCTTTGTCGTCCCCTCTTCATGACAGTCTTGGTGTGTTTGGACCATGATAGTTCGTTGGTGATGTGGACACCAAGGATCTTGAAGCTCTCAACCTGTTCCACTACAGCCCCGTCGATGAGAATGGGGGCGTGCTCAGTCCTCTTTTTTTTCCTGTAGTCCACAATCATCTCCTTTGTCTTGATCAAGTTGAGGGAGTGGTTGTTATCCTGGCACCACACTGCCAAGTCTCTGACCTCCTCCCTATAGGCTATCTCATCGTTGTCGGTGATCAGGCCTACCACTGTTGTGTCGTCGGCAAACTTAATGATGGTGTTGGAGTCGTGCCTGGCCATGCAGTCATGGGTGAACAGGGAGTACAGGAGGGGACTGAGCACGCACCCCTGAGGGGCCCCCGTGTTGAGGATCAGCGTGGCGGATGTGTTGTTACCTACCTTTAGCACCTGGGGTGGCCCGTCAGGAAGTCCAGGATCCAGATGCAGAGGGTGGTGTTTAGTCCCAGAATCCTTAGCTTGAGAGCACTATGGTGTTGAACGCTGAGCTGTAGTCAATGAATAGCATTCTCACATAGGTGTTCCTCTTGTCCAGGTGGGAAAGGGCAGTGTGGAGTGCAATAGAGATTGCATCATCTGTGGATCTGTTGGGGCGGTATGCAAATTGGAGTGGGTCTAGGGTTTCTGGGATACTGGTGTTGATGTGAGCCATGACCAGCCTTTCAAAGCACTTCATGGCTACAGGTAGTCATTTAGGCAGGTTATCTTAGTGTCCTTGGGCACAGGGACTATGGTGGTCTGCTTGAAACTTGTTGGTATTACAGACTCAGTCAGGGACATGTTGAAAATGTCAGTGAAGACACTTGCCAGTTGGTCAGCACATGCTCGGAGTACACATCCTGGTAATCCGTCTGGCCCTGCGGCCTTGTGAATGTTGACCTGCTTAAAAGTCTTACTCACATCAGTTACGGAGAGCGTGATCACATAGTCATCCGGAACAGCTGGTGCTCTCATGCATGCTTCAGTGTTGCTTGCCTCAAAGCGAGCATAGAAGTGATTTAACTCATCTGGTAGGCTTGTGTCACTGGGCAGCTCGAGGCTGTGCTTCCTTTTAAAGTCTGTAATAGTTTTCAATAGTTTTTCATCCGACGAGCATCAGAGCCGGTGTAGTACGATTCAGTCTTAGTCCTGTATTGACTCTTTGCCTGTTTGATAGTTCGTCGGAGGGCATAGCGGGATTTCTTATAAGCGTATGGGTTAGAGTCCCGCTCCTTGAAAGTGCCAGCTCTAGCCTTTAGCTCGGTGTGGATGTTGCCTGTAATCCATGGCTTCTGGTTGGGGTATGTACGTACGGTCACTGTGGGGACAACATCATCGATGCACTTATTGATGAAGCCAGTGACTGATGTGGTGTACTTCTCAATGCTATCTGAAAAATCCCGGAACATATTCCAGTCTGTGCTAGCAAAACAGTCCTGTAGCTTAGCGTCTGCGTCATCTGACCACTTTTTACACACAGCTCTGTGATAAGTTCACTGCGTGATCAAACTATGTCTGTTCAATTTGATAGGGCAATTCAAGTGGTAAGAGCCATGATATGGCCACCAACTGGAATAATCTTCCTTGGCTCCCTCCCATTGGTTGATAAGGGTTCCCTGACCGTGATTTAATTGCAGAAACTTTCCATTGTCTTGTCTGCAAGGAAAACATATGGGGAAAGGAAAAGTGTGCACTCAATTAATGTTTCCCTCCTCTTGACAAAAGACAACCAGATAAAGAAATGGATGTTCCTACTCTCCAATTCCTGCGTGGACGGATGACACACCTATAAGATGGACACATAGCTAGGCATGACATGGATAGAGTAATATCTTACTCCCAGCTGAATGGTTGAGGTCTGAGAGGCCCGAGAGCTGTGAGATGGTCTGAGAGGAAACCAGAGTAAGTGCCTGATCAGCACTCAAGGGTGTTCTTCAAAGGCCATTTGAAGCCCATCTGTCATTGGCTATGTCTGGGGTTAGCGCATGTCAAGAGAAAGGTCCCCACCAGACAAGGTCTTCAATCCCGCCGTAACCTCCACAAGACAAAGGCAACTCTCAGGACAACACTGCCTACTGTTTCCTCCTCTGGACAGAATAACACACACAGAGAGAAAAAAACTGTGTCAACATTTTCTACACATTTCCTGTCATGAGGACACAGAGGTTTCTATGATGGTCAATTCCACCGAGAGGGGTTGGAGGAATGTTATTACATTATGGCCACTAGATAAACACATTAACAAGTCAATTGTATTTTTACCACATCCATGCTTGTATGATATAATTGAATAGAAAACAACCAATTACATTATAACACTTGTGGGAAGATTTTTTACATGGATTGGCATTTCACATTCCACTCACGACCAGCTGAAATTAATCCAAACAACCCAACAGATTTTCCAATGAAACCATATTAATTATCCACATGGAACACATAGCTAGAACCAAAATAAACCTTGTAATGAAAAGCCATGTAAATTAACCATAATGTAATTCTCTGAATTACTGGCATTTATAACTGTATTCCCTCTCACAAGGCGTTTAATTAACCATTTAACTTCCAACTGAGATATTTGTGACTCAGTGGTTTGTCTGAGACTGGCGGCATGCAATAGATAGAGCACCATGTGTCTTTACTCTGAAGTATGCCGTCATTTCGTACCTAAGGGCCACACACAGGATGCACCTTAGGACACTTTTCTCTCCAAGCTGCCACCTCTCTATGGAGCTCCACACCACCCAGAAAACGGCTGTCAGTCAGCCCCCTCGGTCGGAGGCCCTGTCAACTATAAAAGCTCTTTAGCATCAAGCTTGGCCCCCCTCAACATTGAGTTAGCGCTGGTCACACAGAAGAACACAGAGCAGCTGTCACAACTTCCTCCGAAGCTGCCTCCTCTCCTTGTTCGGGCAGGCTTCGGCATTCGTTGTCACCGGCCTTCTAGCCACTGCCGCTCCTCATCTCATCATTCCATTTGTTTTGTGTTGTTTTTACACACACCTGGTTCATATCCCCTCATCAGTACCTGTATAAGTATTCCCTCTGCCCCCCATGTCTTTATGTGTGATTGTTTATTGTGGAAGTGACGATAGCTCGGTGGAGCTTTATATATTTGTATCCCCGGGATATTCACCCGTGTGCTTTGTTTTCTCCAGTGCGCCGTTATACCGCACTGTAGTGTTTTACGCATTGCTGCGTACCACTGTATTTGCCGAATAAACCATTTATTCTGTGATTTACCCTCCCACGCCTGACTCCGTCAAAATCACCCGCTACAGCAGCGTGCCAGTCAGGGAAGACATGGCACCACCACAGCACAGTCGGCCACGGCAGCCCCCCACCTCCCTGCTGCTACCCTCAGGGGGAGTGGCAAGGGCAAGCCTGGTGCTGAGGAGATGGACCAAGGCCGAAGACACAGCTGGGCTTGTTTTTAATATTCTGGATGTATTCGTTTTTTGGGGTCTATAATAGCTCAAATAAAGTGTGTCAACTGGGCAGGACGGCAGGCTATGATCCTAGTTGCCTGTCTTGTCATGGGATTAGGAAACTGCTGAACACTCAAGGATAAGAAAAACCCTAAATTGATGGCAGATATTGCTGGTACAAGATCTGAAGATGTAATATGCTCTCCTTGTATGTATTGAACAATCACTGGAGGCATGAATGGAATCAGTCAGTTACTTGCAGGTCTTCAGTGTTTGAGTTGAATGAGTGGAGTGTATCCATAGTGACTATTATCTGCCGATAGAGATATTATATGACCTGCTAACAGCCCCACCAGTCTTGGTAGTCTTGGAAGAGGCAGCTCCTCTAATGAAAAGCCTGTGCTAACTTTAATGGCTGCAGAGTTTAATGGCTGTCAAAAGCTCAGGAGGCCTGGTTGAATAAGAGCCAAGCAGTACTCAGAGGAACTGTCAGATTCTGAAACTGCAAACGGAGGAGCAGCTCTGTGCCGTGTAATGGAGTGCCATGCTACTGGAAATAGCACACCGTACTCATTTAGAGAGAGTGGCATTCAACTGCCTGGATGATGTTTGGAGGTTTTGGGCAGGCTAAGCCCCCAATGTCATGTTACCCATCCCGTACACACCCGGATGACAGCTATAACCCAGCAAAAAAAAGAAGAGAAAATATTAATAGCCACTGGTTAATTCTGAATATCACTTAATATGGGATAGGGAGATTACGGTGCAAAAGGGAATTATAGGGTTCTGGTAGGAAATTATTCAAGAGGCGCTTCCACAGCAAATTCCTTCCTCTGTTCGCAGTAGTTTTGGATGTGTTTTTTTTTCAAGTTAGAAACGTCTCACTTTTTATGTTACTGTTTATTTCGTTTTGCATGATAATTATATGTAGCAGGGTGATCCTTTGATCCTTGGGCATAAGGTGTGTTGGGGTTGTGCTTTCTCTCACAAACTGGCTTTGGGGAAGGATGGATGATGGGGAGTTGACTTGGCTATGGAAACTAGATGGTTAATTAGAGGGTGGACTGGAGGCTTGAACAAATGTCAGGCTTAAAACTTCTAGCCATGCAATAGAAATGCAACTATGGCCTGCAGATAAAATAAATTAACTGTACAACAGGGTTATTTGCTATTACACATTCCCAGACATCTGACTTTCAAAAGAACATTCTAGAAATTGTTTCATCACTTGAGTTTTTCTTCTGTTGTCCTATTCTTTTACCCTTCATATGGTTGGGGATGGCTGGCATGAGAAAATAAAGTGTTCCGAAATGCTTTTGAATGCCAACATGCATCAGTTTGAACAGGCACATAGCCGCAGGCAAAGACTCAAGCTAGAAAAATCTATGCCAATTAAGATTTTGAGCTTTTCAGAAAAAGCCTGTTGCATAAAAATATCTTCAACATAATTCTGGCATATCAATACCATATTCTGTCCACATTTTTCTTCTAAGGTAACACATTATTCCATGTGTAAACCTTGGCATGTGCAGGTGTGATGAATATATTCAACAATGTATACAAATGTATTTTAAAAAACGCACTGCATTTCCCACTCTTTTGAAGAATATTGCTGCCACCCTCCATCTGCTGTTACTACTATCACAACAAGCCAATGGAGGTCAGCAACTTGTTCCTTCAATACCTGGTGTCTCGCTGGAGTTGTCCTTGTGTTCAAACAGCATGTTCACTACTTAAGAGCAAAGGCGACAAGAAATTTACACAGTGAGTATTCTCAAAGCCCCTGCATGGTAGTCTTTTAAGCCTTGTTTTGGATTTACGTGTATATCACAAGTGTGACGCTGTCTTGACTCCCCATGTAAAACAAGTGGGACTTGTTAATAGCACAAGGCACAACATGCACAGAAGGTTCACTTGATCCGTGTTTGATGTGACACTAGCCGTCACAGTTAATCGCCTACTACCCACTCTGTTCCCTTCCACCACAGTTGTGAAAGCACAGTGCACAGAGTGTCACGGGCCACAGGAATGGGGCTGACACACAACACAGCAAGAAAATATGGTGTATGTGTTCGGTTTTCCTTGGTATAGTATCCTCGGTCACCACATAAGATTAAAGGCACACAGCTGAGGCTCTTTCAGACCACATTCATGTCAGACAATTATGGCATCATGGTTTTGATCATACTCATGTAACTGCTACATAACTAGGGGAATCAATGACTAGGATACTAAGCAGCTTTACAACTATTTATACTCTATGGTACAATTATTAACCCAAGATTGACTGCAATGGTTCATGGTACAGAGTTCGGATATGAAACACTTAAACAGTTCTTCCCTCAGGTTTTCATACTCCAGGGGAATGTTAACCTTTGGCTGTAGATGTGATTTTGGGGTGTGCATGGAGCACTACTTTACCCCACAGGGGAAATGGCTCCATATGGATAATATCCATTACCAAGCCACATGCAAGGCAATTTATGTTCATGAAATCAATGTTTTATATTGGTAATATATTTAAACAATTTATTGATTAGACCTTGACTTTGATGTGAAATTCACTTGGGGGAATTGTACAAATTTTTAATGAAACTGAATTAAAAGCAGTGCAGAATGGTTAGGCTCTCACTCAGCAGAAACTGACAGTACAATTATCATAATATAACTTTGGCTGTGCAGATTCTGTTGCATTAAGCTGTCAAATTATTACTTTTGTTTTGTGATAAATCCCTTTTTTTAATGTAAAAAATGGTTTTCCTAAAATAACTGGTACATTTTAAACTTTTCACGGAAAGAGCAAGCAGAAAAAGCACCATTTGGGCTTACATTTACATTTAAAAAGTTGTTATTTCTGACATTTGGAACAATACCACTGGCATGTTAAACCATTTTGGGGAAACAAAAACAATCCTTTCTAACTATACCACCAGGGTAGCACCAAATGGTGATCTCTCCCAAATGTATTGGGTTTTTGTTATTGCATTACATATGTGAGCAGAAGTGTGTCTGCAATCCATCCTAAGTGCACAACTGTTGACTTTTTAAATGGTTGATCTTAAATCTGATAGCCATTTGGTGAGAGCTACAGAAAGGGAGTGCCAGGGGCGACGGCAGGCAGGCAGGCAGCAGGGACAGGAGAATCTCAAGAGGGAGAGACCACTTACCAGGCCTGGAGGGAGGGGGACTGAGGGAGAAGGGCTGGAGGGGGAGACAGGGGCAGAGTGGGCCAGGCAGAGTTTGGATGCCAGTCTGCTAACGCAATTTATTTGACCATAGGTTCACTTTGAAACTCCACAGAGGATTATCTACAGACATGAATTGTGCGTTGGCTCTTGGCTGACCGACCCTGTTTAACCACGTTATTACTGTGGTGACAAGTTCACAGACTGCGTTACATCAGGATAGGCTTGTACAGCAGTTTTAACATACAGTTTCATTATTGAATGTTGGGATAGAAATAAATAAATAAATGAATAGATAAACATAACATCCTTGATAATGTCATAAATGTATTGACTAGTCAGATCCGGATAGAGTAACAGTAATCTGATGCACAACACCATGCCATGCATAATTCAACAGAACCAATGTATCTGTATAACATCAACGCTTATATGTCAACAGATGTGAGTAAAAGTGATTCATATCTTTGTTAAAACCCCAGCAAATTACACTTTAAGTGGCACCTCATCTCCCCAACTGTTGGTGAGACAATGTGGGTTGAAAAAAAAAGAGGTTGTTTTTGTCCCTGGGGGGGAGGGGGGTTGGTGGACTCCTGAACCTGTAAAGTTGGACCCCCATAATGCAGCAGTAGTTTGTGTCTGAGAGGATGAGGACAGCGAATGTTCTTTTTCACTGACTTCCCTCTCTCCCATCTTTCATCATGAGAACTGTAAATACCACTGGGATCTCTAGATGGAATGTTAAAATGTGAGGGTGATAGAGCTGTCTCCGTACAAGTCTCCTAATTGCCGAGTTCTCCACCCAGACGACATAAAACAGGCACAATCTGTGTCTAATGGATGGACTTACATACAGTACGCTGTATGATCACAACTGGAGCTTGGTTAGCCAGGTTGAAGTAAAGGTGGCTCTGTGGCTTCATGTTCTGTGGCTTCATGTTCTGTGCCATTGTCACGGATTCAGCCGAGGCTGCTCCTCCTCCTTGCTCGGGCAGGCTTCGGCGTTCGTCGTCCCCGGAGTACTAGCTGCTGCCGATCGATGTTTCGGTGTTTGTCTTGTTTGGTCTTTATTGTTTACACCTGTTTCCCATTATGTTTAATTGTGTTCCCTTTATAACCCTCTGTTTCTCATTGTGTATTGTGCGTAATTATTTTGGTCTTTGCGGCAGTTGCCCATGTGTGCGGGTCTTATTATTTCCTCGCTGTTTGAGGTTGCCTGTGTACTTTGTATTTTGCACTGCATCCAGTAAAGTTTCTGCCAGTAGCTCGGTGTCCTGCTCTTGACTTCGCCTACCGCATACACGTCGCTGTGACAGCCATCCCATCCCATGGTTCATTTATTTATTATGTTTATTTGAAAAGGGACAATGCACAACCAGATTTAGATAACAGTTTGAGATAATAAACAGCAAAATATGTATATATATATATATATATACAGTCAGGTCCAAAATTATTGCCACCCTTGATAAATATGATAAAATCAATAATACAAATTCTGAGCTACATTATATGCTCTAAAAAAAATGGGAACATTATATTATTTTATACTAATACAATTGCAAAGAGAAAGATTTTGTTTAACAAGTAATAAAAAATAAAATAAAATATGGGTCAAAATGATTGGAACCCCTGTTTTCAATACTCCAGCACCCTCTCCTTGCGAGGATAACGACACTGAGCCTTTTTCTAAAATGTTTTATGAAATTGGAGAACACATTGGGAGGGATAATAATATAATATGCCATTTAGCAGACGCTTTTATCCAAAGCGACTTACAGTCATGTGCGCATAAATTTTTACGTATGGGTGGTCCCAGGGATCGAACCCACTACCCTGGCGTTACAAGCGCCATGCTCTACCAATTCAGCTACATCTTAGACCATTCCTCCATACAGAATTTTTCCAGATCCTTGATATCCTTCGTCTGCGCTTATGGACTGTCCTCTTCAATTAAAACCACATGTTTTCAATGGGGTTGAAATCCAGAGACTGAGATGGCCATTGCAAAATGTTGATTTTGTGGTCAATTAATTAACTATTTCTTTGTGGATTTTGATGTGTGATTGGCGTTTATTGTCTTGCTGGAAGATCCACTTGCAAATGGCATGGACAAAATTATTGGCACCCCGGAGCAAGTACTTGTTTGCACAGCCTTTTTAACGAAGATAACTCCCGACAAATGCTTATTTTAGCCATCAATGAGCTTACTGCACCTTTCTACTGGCAATTTGTCCCACTTTTCAACAGCAAATTGCTCTAATTCTTCAATGTTTTAGGGGTGCCCTCCACCAACTGCTGTTATCTGCTCCCGCCATAGGTTATGAATGTGATTCAGATCTTAACTCATCACTGGCCTCTCCAGAATAGTCCAGCGCTTCTTCTTATACCATTCCAGGGTGCATTTGATGTGTGTTTGGGGTTGTTGTCCTGCTGGAAGACCAACAACCTTCATTCTTTAGAGTATAAGACGTTGGGGGAGGAGGGGTGCTAAGCTGACATATGGAATTGTTTTAAGATAGTCATACTGCAATTTCTGCGGCTGGTAACTCTAATGAACTTATCCTCTGCATCAGAGTTAACTCTGGGTCTTCTATTCCTGTGGTGGTCCTCATGAGAGCCAGTTTCATCATAGCGCTTGATGGTTTTTGCGACTGCACTTGAAGAAACGTTCAAAGTTCTTGAAATTTTCCGTATTGACTGACCTTCATGTCTTAAAGTAATGATGGACTGTCATTTCTCTTTGCTTATTTGAGCTGTTCTTGCCATAATATGGACTTGGTCTTTTACCAAATAGGGCTATCTTCTATATACAATGTAGAAAATAGTAAAGATAAAGAAAAACCCTGGACCCAGTTTTTGGACACTGGGTTGAACACTCCAAAAAACCTTGATAATCTTCTGATTTCATGATGTTTTACACACGTTGTAGCTAGGGTGTTATTTTTATTGAATGCTTCATTTGGTTCATTTGATTCAATATTAATTTCCCACAATGATTTGATCAGAATATAACTTAAATTCCATTTAGCTACTGTTTTTGTTGTAGTTCTTAAGTCTAAAGATCAAAGCAAATTATCCCAATTCTAGTACAGTGAAGCTTTCATTCAATTGCCCCTCCCTGTTGCACACAACAAGCTTCCAAGGGGATTTATGGCTGATTTAAGATGAAATCGTCAACCCTGTTACTTTATTTGGCACTTACTATAGTCATTCATTTATTTAACCTCTTGAGATGGGAAAACATGTTATTTTTATTAAGTAGAACATGCGGTTTTTATGACAGAATGTTAAAATTAAGTGAAATCATACGTTTTTTTCACCAACTTACGAATTGGTGGAATGAACCAGGGTCTAAAAATAATTAGTAATTGTGTGAATTTGAAGCTGAGGGTGAAGGATACAGGAAGACCCACAATCCCATAGTCTTTCTTACCGGCTGCTTCTCCTTTTCATATACAGAGAGGCTGAGGGTCCGAATTCTCTGGAAGTCTCTTCCCAATAGCTAAAGGTCCGAAGCCTGTACTTTACGCACAGTCTCTGCTCTACTCATTCGGCTGCCCAGAGAACAGGCTACTCGGGCGAAATTCAGTGATGAATGGAGAATGGTGCTCTTTTAAAATAAAGGTAGATCAAAGCTGTATCAATGTCTGCAATATCACATAATGATACTATTCTACATAACAGAACCGGATATAATAGCATAGTATAATGTTACTGCAAGACAAAAAAGGCAAAAGGCAAAATATGTGCTTTGATTTAAACAAAACATAGGTATGCTACAGTTTGTTAACAACATCTGCTCTAAAATTCACTCACTGTACATAATTAAAAACAACACTGTTCTTCGAAACAACACTGTACATAGCTGAAGAAGATCTAAATGCATCTTCCCATGAAACTGATTGAGATAAAATGGTTGCATGCAGATGCTGCATGGACATTTCACTGGTAAAACGTATCATTATCATTCATGATTGACATTAAGGAATGTGACGGGAGAGTGACCACAAAAATGTTTGCGTAAAGTAGAGGTAAAGGAACACATGCGCATACGGATCCTTAGCTCTGGGTAACAGGGTTCCAGGGGGGCAGGACTGAGGCAGAACGGGGCGGTTACCTTCGGATCCGCAGCCTAGGCCTTTCAGATAACAACTGTCTCGGCCAATGGTATCACACTGTCGATCCACTATTAACCTCTGATTCTGTTTCCTGAGCCACCATCTAGACACTGAATATGAGCTGAATAGGAAGGCAGACAGAGAGAGACACACACAGAGACTCAGAAAGAGAGAGAGACCAACAGAGACAGAAAGAGATGCCACTGATTACTGTAAATTGGGCTCTTGACATTGAAGGAAACACATTTGTTTACGATAAATAATTATAATATAAAGGAACCTATTCATACCCAGATGTCGTTATCTTGAAATGACTAAATCCAAGCTTTCCCTCGCACAATTTTTTCTGTATTTTTTCTGTGAAATTACAAAAATATGATTGACCAATAAATGACCATTCAAAGGAGGACAAAAGCTTTAATTGTCTTATGGTCTAGAATGTTAAAAAATATATGTTTTTATCTCTTACACATTCTGATGTCTTGTAAAGCAGTGTGTTGATAATGTAGAAGGCAAGCACAGGCAATTTCATCAACCTTTCATTTTCTCTTGGACAGTAAAATGTTTAATTAATTGATGCAAACAGAACTGAATGTCGCCCTGGCTGAAAATGTTAAAAATTCTAGGTAGCTTTGTTCACAATATTTTATATAATTTATATATATGACCTCCCGAGTGGTGCTAGCTGTGCCTCTAGAGATCCTGGTTCGAATCCAGGCTCTGTCGTAGCCGGCCGTGACCGGGAGACCCATGGGGCGGCGCACAATTCGTCCAGGGTAGGGGAGGGAATAGCTGGCAGGGATGTAGCTTAGTTGGTAGAGCATGGCGTTTGCAATGCCAGGGTTGTGGGTTCAATTCCCACGGGGGGCCAGCATGAAAAAATAAAAAGAATGTATGCACTCACTAACTGTAAGTCGCTCTGGATAAGAGCATCTGCTAAATCACTAAAATGTAAATAAATATTTATATATTCATGCAGCAGCATGAAATCTCAGTTATGTACATGATCTTCCCATTACAGTTGTGAAGCAGCCTAAAATCACAGTATTCATGAAGTGACACAAAAAACGGCTTCATGCCACACTGTATGTCTGATCTTTCGATAAAATGTGTTTATACAGTAAAGATCTTTATATTCTCCTTAGACGTGCAGTTGAACTTTCATCTCCAAGCTTCTAAATCCTTATACCCCATTTCTCTCCATCTTGACAATCTTCTATTGTTTCTCCTCAAACGATTGAACCAATTCATTATGATGATTTTAATCCTTTGTGGTAGAAAGTCCCTGATGACTTAATACCGGGTTGATTGCTTGTGCCTTATTAAAAACTGAATGGGCCCTATTCCCATCACATGACTCATTGAGTAATGTAAAAACGTAATTCTAGCGGACATTATGTGTTGAGTAACTTGTGTAATTGGCTACGTGAGTGAAATAACTTAACACAATATGTGTGTTACTGCCTCTCACTGTGGGGGTGGGAGATTTCCAACGTAGAAGATAGAAGTCAACCCATAATGTCTGATGATGTTACCCTTTAATTTGTCCATGAAAACAGTTAATTAAACTGTCATACATCCAAGAGTGCAATGTAAGTCCATTTACAGTATCTCCTAAGACCGAAGTTTGGGGATAACCAAAAGAGCTTGGTGTGAAATGTAAATCCATTGATTATAGTCACTCCGGTTGGCGCGACTATAGTATGCATTGGTTGAAGCTCAATGTTAAATTCAAATCTCCCTACTGTCATATCTAAGCCAATATGACACCAATGTCGAAGAACATTCACAAATCAACTTGATTGGAGGTACACAACACATTCCCGCCTCTCGTCATCATCCGTCCGGCCGTTACTGAGATCCACTATACCGGATTTTTCATTAGGGTCATTAGCATTAGGGTCGTCAGACAATATTTTGCCCAAATCTAGATCAAATTCTAGACGTCGGATTAAAACGAGGCTACAGCGTCAATAAGGTGACCATTAGACGTAGATCCATTTGGACTGTAAAAGTTAGTAGGTGCAACAGTTTTGATTGAATTCACAATTTACCGCTCTCACGTGCATATTCCTGCCCAATATAAACAAACAATGTGCTACCTTTTTGTAGCATTTCTGACAATGCTAAGATATTTTCAGCCGAATCTCAAAGTTCTAAAACCGGGTGCAACTCGGCTGCTGCGCAACAGTAGCAGCTAGCTAGTAGAAGGCTAGCAGCTGTAGCTAGCTAGCTAACACCTGTTAGATGGGAAGTAAAAGGAAGGTACAGTGAGGGAAAAAAGTATTTGATCCCCTGCTGATTTTGAACGTTTGCCCACTGACAAATAAATTATCAGTCTATAATTTTAATAGTAGGTTTAGACAGAATAACAACAACAAAATCCAGAAAAACGCATGTCAAAAATGTTATGAATTTATTTGCATTTTAGGAGCACACTCTTAAAGGGAGTGCTCCTAATCTCAGTTTGTTACCTGTATAAAAGACACCTGTCCACAGAAGCAATCAATCAATCAGATTCCAAACTCTCCACCATGGCCAAGACACAAGAGCTCTCCAAGGATGTCAGGGACAAGATTGTAGACCTACACAAGGCTGGAATGGGCTACAAGACCATCACCAAGCAGCTTGGTGAGAAGGTGACAACAGTTGGTGCGATTATTCGCAAATTGGAAGAAACACAAAATAACTGTCAATCTCCCTCGGCCTGGGGCTCCATGCAAGATCTCACCTCGTGGAGTTGCAATGATCATGAGAACGGTGAGGAATCAGCCCAGAACTACACGGGAGGATCTTGTCAATGATCTCAAGGCAGCTGGGACCATAGTCACCAAGAAAACAATTGGTAACACACTACGCCGTGAAGGACTGAAATCCTGCAGCGCCCGCAAGGTCCACCTGCTCATGAAAGCACATATACAGGCCCGTCTGAAGTTTGCCAATGAACATCTGAATGATTCAGAGGAGAACTGGGTGAAAGTGTTGTGGTCAGATGAGACCAAAATCGAGCTCTTTGGCATCAACTCAACTCGCCATGTTTGGAGGAGGAGGAATGCTGCCTATGACCCCAAGAACACCATCCCCACCGTCAAACATGGAGGTGTAAACATTATGCTTTGGGGGTGTTTTCTGCTAAGGGGACAGGACAACTTCACCGCATCAAAAGGACGATGGACCGTGCCATGTACCGTCAAATCTTGGGTGAGAACCTCCTTCCCTCAGCCATGGCATTGAAAATGGGTCGGGGATGGGTATTCCAGCATGACAATGACCCAAAACACGCGGCCAAGGCAACAAAGGAGTGGCTCAAGAAGGAGCACATTAAGGTCCTGGAGTGGCCTAGCCGGTCTCCAGACCTTAATCCCAAAGAAAATCTGGGGAGGGAGCTGAAAGTTCGACTTGCCAAACGTCAGACTCGAAAACGTTTTGTTCGTCTTAAATAAGCATGCCCCATTCAAAAAATGCAGAACTAAGAACAGATATAGCCCCTGGTTCACCCCAGAATTGACTGCCCTTGACCAGCACAAAAACATCCTGCAACTTTTCAGGGAAGTCAGGAATCAATATACACAATCAGTTAGGAAAGCAAAGGTTAACTTTTGTCATACAGAAATTTGCGTCCTGTAGCACTAACTCCAAAAAGTTTTGGGACACTGTAAAGTCCATGGAGAATAAGAGCACCTCCTCCCAGCTGCCCACTGCACTGCGGCTAGGAAAAACTGTTTCTACCGATAAATCTACGATAATCGAACATTTCAACAAGCATTTTGCTACGGCTGGCCATGCTTTCCACCTGGCTACCCCTACCCCGGCCACCAGCTCTGCACCCCCCGCTTCTCCTTCACCCAAATTCAGATAGCTGATGTTCTGAAAGAGCTGCAAAATCTGGACCCCTACAAATCAGCTGGGCTAGACAATCTGGACCCTTTCTTTCTAAAATTAGCAGCCGAAATTGTCGCAACCCCTATCATCAGCCTGTTCAACCTCTCTTTCTTATCGTCTGAGATCCCCAGAGATTGGAAAGCTGCTGCGGTCATCCCCCTCTTCAAAGGGGGTGACACTCTAGATCCAAACTGTTACAGACCTATATCCATCCTGCCCTGCCTTTCGAAAGTATTTGAAAGCCAAGTTAACAAACAGATCACCGACCCTTTAGAATCCCACCGTACCTTCTCCGCTATGCAATCTGGTTTGCGAACTGGTCATGGGTGTACCTCAGCCACGCTCAAGGTCCTAAACGATATAATAACCGCGATCGATAAAAGACAGTACTGTGCAGCCGTCTTCATTGACCTGGCCAAGGCTTTTGACTCTGTCAATCACTGCATTCTTATTGGCAGACTAAATTGCCTTGGTTTCTCAAATGACTGCCTTGCCTGGTTCACCAACTACTTCTCAGATAGAGTTCAATGTATCAAATCGGAGGGCCTGTTGTCTGGACCTCTGGCAGTCTCTATGGGGGTGCCACAGGGTTCAATTCTCGGGCCGACTCTATTCTCTGTGTATATCAATGATGTCGCTCTTGCTGCTGGTGACTCACAGATCCACCTCTACGCAGACGACACCATATTGTATACATCTGGCCCTTCATCGGACACTGTGTTAACAAACCTCCAAACGAGCTTCAATGCCATACAACACTCCTTCCGTGGCCTCCAACTGCTCTTAAACGCTAGTAAAACTAAATGAATGCTCTTCAATCGAACACTGCTTGCACCCGCCTGCCCGACTAGAATCACTACTCTCGGCGGCTCTGACTTAGAAAATGTGGACAACTACAAATAGCTAGGTGTCTGGTTAGACTGTAAACTCTCCTTCCAGACTCACATTAAGCATCTCCAATCCAAAGTTAAATCTAGAATCAGCTTCCTATTTCGCAACAAAGCCTCCTTCACTCATGCTGCTAAACATGCCCTCGTAAAACTGACTATCCTACCGATCCTTGACTTCGGCGATGTCATTTACAAAATAGCTTCCAGCACTCTACTCAGCAAATTGGATGTAGCCTATCACAGTGCCATCCATTTTGTCACCAAAGCCCCATATACTACCCACCATTGTGACCTGTACGCTCTCGTTGGTTGGCCCTCACTACATATTCGTCGACAAACCCACTGGCTCCAGGTCATCTATAAATCCCTTCTAGGCAAATCCCCTCCTTATCTTAGCTCATTGGTCACCATAGCAACACCCACCCGTAGAATGCGTTCCAGCAGGTATATCTCACTGGTCATCCCCAAAGCCAACACCTCCTTTGGTCGCCATTCCTTCCAGTTCTCTGCTGCAAATGACTAGAACGAACTGCAAAAATCTCTGAAGCTGGAGACACTTATCTCCCTCACTAATTTTAAGCATCAGTTGTCAGAGCAGCTTACCGATCACTGCACCTGTACACAGCCCATCTGTAATTAGCCAACCCTACTACCTCATCCCCATATTGTTATTTACATTGTTATTTATTTTGCTCATTTGCACCCCAGTAACTCTATTTGCACATCATCTTCTGCAAATCTATCACTCGAGTGTTAATACTAAATTATAATTGTAATTATTTTGCACTATGGCCTATTTATTGCCTTACCTCCATAACTTACTACATTTGCACACACTGTATATAGATTTTCTATTGTGTTATTGACTGTAACTTTTGTTTATTCCATATGTAACTCTGTGTTGTTGTTTTTTCCACACTGCTTTGCTTTATCTTGGCCAGGTCACAGTTGTAAATGAGAACTTGTTCTCAACTGGCTTACCTGGTTAAATAAAGGTGAAATAAAATAAATACAATACAAAATAGTGTCAAGTTGACATATCTATAACAGGGTTCGTAACGTTACGGTTAGCATCACCGCCCTGGGAGTTGAAGGTCCTGGGTTCACCTACTGGAGGAGATATTTTGACCATTCTCTTTCGTGTATTGTTTTTGACACCCCCCTCACTTTCCCGACACACCGGTGCGCACATGCACGCACGGTGTCTGCTTATTTTAATATATTAGGTGTCTCTTAAAAGAGCCTTTGGGTTCATTGTGCATCGTTGAGTGGCAAAGGACAGGGAGTGTGATGTGTACTACTTCTAGTGCGCGCGTCTTGCCACTACGGATGAGAACGGTGGAGAGACCAGCTCTTAAACTCTCAAGGAAGATGTTGTTGCCCTCATCCATCAGATGCACGTCATCCCTACAATACAAATGCACGCGATAAGTTGCACAGGTTGTAAAAGTTTTCCTTTTCAGGCGCCACTTTCTGTCATTTGAGAAGCTAACAAAAATGTGTCAAGCTAGCCCACGTGGCGCTGACAAACGACTTACGCTTATTCATATGCACACAGTACATCGCACACTATCAGTAGCACTTATGTATGTTCTGTTCCAAATCTGTGAATACTCCCATCTGTTTTTATAGTCATACTGCCATTTATAAATGTGGGAATGTGTACTCTTTTACTGGAGTTGGACAGCTGTGTACAGCATTACTAAGAACATTTGAGCACCTATCCAATGTCAAATTTGTAAATTTGTATTCTTAAAAGTGTTTTGTACTTGTCTAATGACTTTGTATTTTACAGGTGTTTCTCAGCAGTTTGTCATTTGTCACAATGTTTGTATCAGGAGTTACCAAAATTGCTATTGACGAGCCACAGGGTTATGCAGGCTTTTTTGTTCAAGCCCAGTGCTACCACACCTGATTCTACTACTCAGCTGGTCATCGTGACCTTGAATAGTAGAATCAGGTGTGGTAGAATTGGGCTTGAATAAGAAAGCCTGCATAACCCTGTAGCTCTTCAAGATCAATTGTGGCCATCCCTGAACTGTATGTACAAAGTTTACTATGTCTGATGAAGATAAGTTTGATTGTAAATTGTATATTTTGTAATAACTCACTCTTATTTACAGGTAATGTAGTACTAAGCCTTTCTTCAGTAAACTTTAAAGTACATTTTCATGTAAATACTTCAAGGGGAATTTGATGATGGCTCTGCCAAGGCATATAGTCATTACTATACTAACAACATTACGTTTTTGTCATAAACATCAACATTATCCAAACCACAATCTAGAATGAACGTATTTTCATTTCACTGGTACAATCGGGATGTTTCGACTTCCTGTGAATTCATCTGCTCATAATAAACCACAAAGTCCAGCATTCATAGCGAATGCAGATACCGCCCCGCTAGGTAGATGGGGCGTGGCCACAAACTTGGTTCATGGCATTGTTTACTTCGAACGACCAACACACAGTAATTTCAGAACTTCTCTAGGTATTTTATTTTTTACGAACGTTTGTCATCATTCCTGCGCAAATTACAAACAAGTGTGAGAATGAGTTCTCTTTCACCGTTCTACCTACCAGAGATTTACCCCGATGCTGCCAGTGGTTTGCAGCTATCAAAAATGATGCTTACGGTGACCAAAGATTATTTCGGAGGGATTTTCAGGCTGAACGGATGGGGAATAAAGATTGCGCAGGAGGGGATGGTTGCCGTTTTATGGACTCTTAACCAACCGTGCTATTTTGTAACATATTTTTTACATAATGTTGCTACTACCATCTCTTATGACCGAAAAGAGTTTCTGGACATCAGAAGAGCGATTACTCATCTTGAACTGGACAAATAATTTTTCTTTAATGAGTCGGACGAGAGGAATTTGCTCCAGACACCCGACAGGGCCCTCATCCACGTCATTCGCAGTAGAAAGAAAATGAGATATCGGGGAAGGAGATCGGGGTGCTTGGTAAGGAGCCGGTGACTAGTGGCTAATCTGCCTTTGCCATCGATACTATTCGCCAATTTACAATCACTTGATAATAAAGTGGACGAACTACAGGCAAGAATATCCTACCAATGGGACATAAAAAACTGTAATATCTTATGTTTCACCGAGTCGTGGCTGAACGAAGACATGAATAACATACAGCTGGTGTGTTATACACTGTATCGGCAGGATAGAACGGCAGCCTCTGGTAAGACAAGAGGTGGCGGTCTATGTATATTTGTAAACAACAGCTGGTGCACAATATCTCCATCGTCAAATTTGTGTGGATGAGTGGAATCACTTGAAGCCATTGTGGTTTGGTCAGTTCTTTCAGTTTTGTCTGAAGGATTGGGTTGGCAAATGGTGGTCACACCAGATACTGACTGGTTTTCTGATCCACACCCCTACTTTTCTTTAAAAGGTACACTATATATAAAAAAGTATGTGGACACCCCTTAAAATTAGTAGATTTGGCCATTTCTGCCACACCAGTTGCTGACAGTTGTATAAACTCGAGCACACAGCCATGCAATCTCCATAGACAAACATTGGGAGTAGAATGGCCTTACTGGAGAGCTCAGTGACTTTCAACGTGGCACCGTCATAGGATGCCACCTTTCCAACAAGTCAGTTTGTCAAATGTCTGCCCTGCTAGAGCTGCCCCGGTCAACTGTAAGTGCTGTTACTGTGAATTGGAAACGTCTAGGAGCAACAACAGCTCAGCCGCGAAGTGGTAGGCCACAAAACTCACAGAATGGAACTGCCAAGTGCTGGAGCGCGTAAAAAACATATGTCCTCAATTGCAACACTCACTACCGAGTTCCAACGTCAGCACAAGAACTGTTCGTCGGGAGCTTCATGAAATGGGTTTCCTTGGCCGAGTAGCCGTACACAAACCTAAGATCACCATGTGCAATGCCAAGCATAGGCTGGAGCGGTGTAAAGATTGCCGCCATTGGACTCTGGAGCAGTGGAAACGCGTTCTCTGGAGTGATGAATCACGCTTCAACATCTGGCAGACCGACAGTCCGACGGACGAATCTGGGTTTGGAGGATGCCAGGAGAACGCTACCTGCCCAAATGCATAGTGCCAACTGTAAAGTTGGAGGAGGAGGAACAATGGTCTCGGGCTGTTTTTCATGGTTCGGGCTAGGCCCCTTGACAGTGCATGTCAGAGCAAAAAACCAAGCCATGAGGTCGAAGGTACCAAACCATTTCTGCAGCATTGAAGGTCCCCAAGAACACAGTGGCCTCCATCATTCTTAAATGGAAGACGTTTCGAACCACCAAGACTCTTCCTAGAGCTAGCCACCTGTCCAAACTGAGCAATCGGGGTAGAAGGGCCTTGGTCAGAGAGGTGTCCAAGAACCCGATGGTCACTCTGACAGAGTTCTAGAGTTCCTCTGTGGAGATGGCAGAACCATCCAGAAGGACAACCATCTCTGCAGCACTCCACCAATCAGGCCTTTATGGTAGAGTGGCCAGACAGAAGCCACTCCTCAGTAATAGGCACATGACCGCCCACTTGGAGTTTGCCAAAAGGCACCTAAAGACTCTCGGACCATGAGAAACAAGATTCTCTGGTCTGATGAAACAAAGATTGAACTCTTTAGCCTGAATGCCAAGCGTCACGTCTGGAGGAAACCTGGCACCATCCCTACGGTGAAGCATGGTTGTGGCAGCATCATGCTGTGGGGATGTTTTTCTGCGGCAGCGACTGGGAGACTAGTCAGGATCGAGGCAAATATTAACTGAGCATAGTACAGAGAGATCCTTGATGAAAACCTGCTCCAGAGCGCTCAGAACATCAGACTGGGGTGACAGTTCACCTTCCAACAGGACAACGACCCTAAGCACACAGTCAAGACAACGTAGGAGTGGCTTCGGGACAAGTCTCTGAATGTCCTTGAGTGGTCCAGCCAGAGCCCGGACTTGAACACATTCTAACATCTCTGGAGAGACCTGAAAATAGCTCTGCAACAACGCTCCCCATCCAACCTGACGGAGCTTGAGAGGATCTGCAGAGAATAATAATAATAATAATATGCCATTTAGCAGACGCTTTTATCCAAAGCGACTTAGTCATGCGCGCATACATTTTTAGGTATGGGTGGTCCCGGGGATCAAACCCACTACCCTGGCATTACAAGCGCCATGCTCTACCAATTGAGCTACAGAGGAATGGGAGAAACTCCCCAAATACAGGTGTGCCAAGCTTGTAGCGTCATACCCAAAAAGACTTGATGCTGTAAGGTTGGATGGTAGAAAAAATTCTGAACATGACACGCTGTATTTTGTGTGTTTTTCTGAAGTGATTATCTAGGGTTACTCTCACTATCAGAATGTAGGTCTACATTCCACATGTTTTCTGTTAAAAGTGAGGTCCACACTGTACACATTAGGTGAAAATTGAGCCTACAAAAACCATTCAAGCAAAAACACATTCACTGAGTTTGACAGAGTGATGTCATTACTTCGATCTTACACACCACTCACATACTGAATGGATTGTTTAAGTTTTAATTGAAAAGCTTTTAAATCATTGTTTTACTTGCTACAGGGATTAAAGGATCTAGTTGATCACAGAGATATGGTTTCAGAGTTCCCTGTTACCCCATTCCCGTTGTTTCCACTTGGGCTTCGCAGTAGATTTCCCCACCAGCCAGCATCATTAATAATCACCTAGTATCCTATGTGTAATTACACAAGTACCTTGTCACTTACCCTAATCCCGCTGAGCCAACAGCTGGGTAGAGCACTGCCTAAACACAGCCCTTATGTGGGATAGCCATACAGGCCAGACATGAGTTTGGTGCCAGGAAATGGTATTGCATATGGGAGCGTGGATTAACTCTAAAAACACACTCTAATCCCCCCAAATGAATATTTCTCTCCACACTAAGAGGAAATGGTTGATGGTTTTGGGGAGAGTGCACAGAAGTGTGAGTTATCTAAATAAAACATTGTATATTATTTTAGTTGAATGTCTGAAGTAATCAGCTGACTAGGACTGAAAAAATAATAGAAGTGGGTGGGTTTTAGTTCTAAGTGAAAGTGTTTCCGAGCATAAGTCTCCAATATACTGTAGGTCTCGAACATATTGACCCATACTGTTTTTACTTTAGGCTACACGGCAGAGGTATTATGGTAGGAATTTTCTGACAATGTGATGCACAGTTATTGAGTAATGACAAAAAAACAAGCAAGCCAAACCAAGCATTTGGGTTAATACAATTCAGCTAAGATATTGTTCACATTTCCATCATTATGTGAAACATACCTCTTGCCCTTTCAATCTTCCCCTATCAAGGTATAAATCACCCAGGACAGTCAGGTTCAAATGAAATATGAGGGTTGTCAGAGGGACCAGGGGTTTGTGCCAGTCCTAATCACCCTCTGAGGGATGGAATAGATGACGCTGTCATCCAGATCGAGACGACCTGTCAAATGTCACCCTTTAACACAGAGACACACCTACACTGCGCTGCACTCAGTTTACATCAGTACCTTCTTAGTAACACACTGTATCTCATTAGAAACTCAAGACTTGAAGTACTGTGATGTTCACACAATACTGTACCAGAAAAAGCTCTAAGATGACCAGTTGTGAGTGATGAGTATGACTATACAGTTGAAGTCGGAAGTTTACATACACCTTAGCCAAATACATTTAAACTCTGTTTTTCACAATTCCTGACATTTAATCCTAGTAAAAATTCCATGTGTTAGGTCAGTTAGGATCGCCACTTTATTTTAAGAATGTGAAATGTCAGAATAATAGTAGAGAGAATGATGTATTTCACCTTTTATTTCTTTCATCACATTCCCAGTGGGTCAGAAGTTTACATACACTCAATTAGTATTTGGTAGCATTGGCTTTAAATTGTTTAACTTGGGTCAAACGTTTCGGGTAGCCTTCCTCAAGCTTCCCACAATAGGTTGGGTGAATTTTGGCCCATTCCTCCTGACAGAGCTGCTGTAACTGAGTCAGGTTTGTAGGCCTCCTTGCTCGCACACGCTTTTTCAGTTCTGCCCACACATTTTCTATAGGATTGAGGTCAGGGCTTTGTGATGGCCACTCCAATACCTTGACTTTGTTGTCCTTAAGCCATTTTGCCACAACTTTGGAAGTATGCTTGGGGTCATTGTCCATATTGAAGACCCATTTGCGACCAAGCTTTAACTTCCTGACTGATGTCTTGAGATGTTGCTTCAATATATCCACATAATTTTCCTTCCTCATGATGCCATCTATTTTGTGAAGTGCACCAGTCCCTCCTGCATCAAAGCACCCCCACAGCATGATGCTGCCACCCCTGTGCTTCACGGTTGGGATGGTGTTCTTCAGCTAGCAAGCATCTCCCTTTTTCCTCCAAACATAACGATGGGCATTATGACCAAACAGTTATATTTTTGTTTAATCAGACCAGAGGATGTTTCTCTAAAAAGTACGATCTTTGTCCCCATGTGCAGTTGCAAACCGTAGTCTGCCTTTTTTATGGTGGTTTTGGAGTAGTGGCTTCTTCCTTGCTGAGCTGCCTTTCAGGTTATGGCGATATAGGACTCTTTTTACTGTGGATATAGATACTTTTGTACCTGTTTCCTCCAGCATCTTCACAAGGTCCTTTGCTGTTGTTCTTGGATTGATTTGCACTTTTCGCACCAAAGTACGTTCATCTCTAGGAGACAGAACGTGTCTCCTTCCTGAGCGGTATGATGGCTGCGTGGTCCCATGGTGTTTATACTTGCGTACTATTGTTTGAACAGATGAACGTGGTACCTTCAGGCGTTTGGAAATTGCTCCCAAGGATGAACCAGACTTGTGGAGGTCTACAGTTTCTTTTCTGAGGTCTTGGCTGATTTCTTTTGATTTTCCCATGACGTCAAGCAAAGAGGCACTGAGTTTGAAGGTAGGCCTTGAAATACATCCACAGGTACACCTCCAATTGACTCAAACTATGTCAATTAGCCTATCAGAAGCTTCTAAAGCCATTACATCATTTTCTGGAATTTTCCAAGCTGTTTAAAGGCACAGTCAACTTAGTGTATGTAAACTTCTGACCCACTGGAATTGTGATCAAATCAAATCAAATCAAATTTTATTGGCCACATGCGCCGAATACAACAGGTGCAGACATTACAGTGAAATGCTTACTTACAGCCCTTAACCAACAGTGCATTTCTTTTTAACAAAAAAAGTAAAAATAAAACAACAACAAAAAAAGTGTTGAGAAAAAAATAGCAGAAGTAAAATAAAATAACAGTAGGGAGGCTATATATACAGGGGGGGGGTACCGGTGCAGAGTCAATGTGCGGGGGCACCGGCTAGTTGAGGTAGTTGAAGTAATATGTACATGTGGGTAGGGGTTAAAGTGACTATGCATAAATAATTAACAGAGTAGCAGTAGCGTAAAATGATGGGGTGGGGGGGCAGTGCAAATAGTCCGGGTAGCCATGTGGTCCTCTGTAGCTCAGCTGGTAGAGCACGGCGCTTGAAACGCCAAGGTAGTGGGTTCGATCCCCGGGACCACCCATACACAAAAATTTATGCACGCATGACTGTAAGTCGCTTTGGATAAAAGCGTCTGCTAAATGGCATATTATGATTAGCTGTTCAGGAGTCTTATGGCTTGGGGGTAGAAGCTGTTGAGAAGTCTTTTGGACCTAGACTTGGCACTCCGGTACCGCTTGCCGTGCGGTAGCAGAGAGAACAGTCTATGACTAGGGTGGCTGGAGTCGATGAGTTCCGACTTCAACTGTATGTCCGCCCCACCACCAACACAGCGGCGACATTATCTTCAATCTTCAGCAATTTCTCCCCACCTCCAGCGAGCTGTGTGCCTGCCGTGGTAGTCTTATCTTCATCTTGACCTCGCCTTTCTCTGAACCAAGCGGTGTGCTCATCAAGCCTCCAAACTTCATTTCCTAGCAGTTGTGCTGTTACCTGCTGGAGAAGTGAAACCGTTTTCAGTTATCTGAAATGCCACCATGTGGGTAGTGTACACTGGGGTCACCGTTGGTTACACCCTGATGCCCTGAACGAATCGGCGCTGCGGAGATAATAAAATCTTGTTCCTTAGGATATAGTCAGGCAGGCAGGGAGGAAAGAAGGCAAATAACACACAGGCTTTAACTGTGTTACACGTGCTAACATGACGACGGACGGGGCATGTCACGCCCTGGCTCTGGGGACTCTTAAATGTTGAGCAAGGGTGTGTAGTGTCTATGTTGTATTTTCTATGTTGTTGATCTAGATCGTGTAGATCTATGTTGGCCAGGGTGGTTCCCAATCAGAGGCAGCTGTTTCTCGTTGTCTCTGATTGGGACCATACTTAGGCAGCATGTTTGGCACTAGTCATTGTGGGATCTTGTTCCGTATAGTTTGTTTTGGTGTTAACCTAGGACTTCACGTATCGTTTGGTTTGTTGTTTTTGTTCGTGTGTGTTAAGTACGTTAATTAAATAAAATGTACGCTTACCACGCTGCGCCTTGGTCCGTCACTTCCTTGAACGATCGTGACAGGGCAATATCAAGGCCGAGACACAACAAAGACAAACGATTGCTTTAAAAGCAATATAGCTATAAGTAAGATGATCATTTAAAAAAATAAAAACAACACATTCACAGTAAAGGATATTCACTGTCATCATGCTATATCAGATAGGCAACAAATACCAGTGCTCTTCAGTGCAAGGTTGACCGTCTTTTTGCTGTTGTTGGGCAGACAGACATAACTGTCACCTGGGGAGGGGAAACACATTGCAAATGGCATTGGCTTCAATGTCTTCCTTTCCTGTTGCACCCAAGTCATGTTGATGCACAAGGTTACATTTCATTTGGTTATATTCATGACTGAGAATAAAACATGATGACTGACAACAGTATATTAACCAGTGGGTCTCTATGCTGCTATATTCTACTAGTGTCATCTTTTAGGCATTTATGCATCATTTACATTTCCTTTATAAAACTTGAATATTTTACATCAGAATTCGGAAGACGAAAAAATAGTTTGGCTAGTATACAGATGACTCTCGGGTGTGCTTCCAAAAGCACACGCAAGCTTAAGGACAAGGCATAACCTCAACAAGCAAGTGGCGGTCACACACACGAGATATCAACGGCTGGATGTTGAACCTTATTTTCTTATCCCAATGTCCTCTTCTAGTCTTTGTTCTGTCCATTCTCATCATCTTGGAATGTGAAAATCCTCCTCCAGATCCATCTGGGAAGTGAATGAGAGGAGGGGAGGGGAGCTGGAGCCTTGGGCATTGAGGCGCAATAATGCATTTGATTTATATTGCTCTTATGACAGCAGATTTATAGCAGGGGCCACTGTATAAGTGCCTGCCACTGGCAATACGTATTGAGTGGTACAGAAAATAGGGAGTATTTGATTTATTTATTAGCAATTTATTCTGTTGGGTGCGGGTGGATATAAAAAGCCCCATTAAAATTGCAACGAGATATTTCACCCTATCAATAACATCTGATTTAATCTCTCCTACATGATTTCATAAAACAATAACAAGAAACATATCTAAAGATGTGGTTTGAGATTAGTTATACCACATAATTTAACATTAAACTATATTATGGAAACATAAGATAAATATAGAAAATTATAGAACATTTTATTTTCCTTCATACACATTTATGCTCATGAATATAGAGCAAATATATAATGAGAAAATGCACACCATCCGATATCTCACAAGTGATTAATTACTGTAAACATAAAGACTTATGTGAGGTAATGAGGTGAATATAGAATGATAAACGGTGACAGCAGGATATTTGAGATGATGAGGGCCACAGGACAACAGCCTGCCATGGTGACATGGGATGCCAGGAAACCAACCCTCTGTCTCTGTCTCTGTCTCTGTCTCTGTCTCTGTGTGTGTGTATGCTGAAAGGAGGGGGAGAGGGAAGGTGTGTGACGCAAATGTGTTGAGACCGGCAGCAGGGCTCTCAGTTACACAGATAGCCAGTTGGTCTGAAGAAATGGACAGGTCTCGGGGGTTGATTTTCAACAGGCAGACTAACAGAGATAGGAGAGGATGGAAACGTAAAGGATTCACTTTGCCTGTGACTAATCACAGGTGGAGGCATATTGCTTACGATAGATGCTTGATTTAGTAACTTAACCCACTCATGGTACAGCAGCTTCCCATCTGGTGTTCATAGGAGTGCTTTAAAATTAGCTCTACAACTCTTTGTCACCTCTCTCTTTAATGAAATTACTATGACTCAGAAGAACACAACTCTGTAATGAACACCTCTGACCTGGCTATCACCAAAATAGCATACCCGAAATGTGTTTCACCCCAGCTTGCTGTTCTAATTAAGTAAATAGTTACCATGTGTTTCGATTTCGGGCCTTATCTCTGAAGACCAGCTGTGAGGTGAGCACTTATCTGGACTCCCCACATCTCACAGGGAAGATAAGTGATGTAAGTTTCATTCTTGCATGTATTCAGATGTGGGATGGACCAGACAGCATGAATAACCAAGCAGTTTCCTGACACATTGTTATTGCCAAGAGGGTGGAACAGCGAGGTACATGATATCACCTTTCTGAATCCACATTGGACTCCCCCTGATACCCCCACAGAGTATTTCACTATCTCCCCTCTACACATCTCTCCTTATTCCCCCCTCCCCCCCTCTCTCTCTCGGTCTCTCTCTCTTTCAGCTTTTTAACTTGTGGTACTGCCCAAAGGCACCGCTATTTTCCTATCTCCATTTTGGTGTTGGAACAACAACAAGAAAACGCTCTAGTTGACATCTCTGTCCGTTCTAATTCCAAGGAACAAGATGCATGATATGGAAGAAAGCATCCCACAACATCCCAATCCAAACAGAAAAAACTAAGCTAGAGTATTACAGATCAGCGTCATGACAGCTCCACTGACTGACTGAATACACAAACTTGTAAGATGGAACCGATGGTGACACGCTATGAAACATTTACTTGAGTGGAATGGTCTGGAAAAGAATGTGACACTGTGTCCAGCTGCTGCCACTGACATGGCTCTGGCTCACAGTGGCTCCAGGACCAATCTCCTCAGTCTCCAGTGATCCTGACAAGGTCTTGTGTGATCATTTAGAACACAATACAACCGCACATGTAGATAATGCATTTAAAATCATCAAGGATGACTCAAACAAGTTTGACAACTTTTTTATTAAATTAATGCCTCAAAATGTACAAACATAACATAATAGGCCTAGGTTACACAGTAGACCTAACCTACAAGGCATAATTGGGTTACAGATATAATAACAATTAATACTTTTTTAAAACTTGTATAGAGCTTTTCAAAGAACCTCAAAGCGCATAAAAAGTAAAAAAATAAATAAAGGCTAAATGATGGAGATTGAAAGTCTCAGTCGGCTTGCGATGAAGTTGGGGCAGCTTTGGCTGGAAAGTCAGTGTAAGTTCAGTGGAGGGGGCATCGATTGGACAGCCAAGCAGAAACAAAGACAGTCTGAAAAAACATGCCAGGAGCTCTTCAACAGCGCACCACACCTGCTTCTCTGAATGGTCAGTCACTCCATTCAGTCATTATTTTCTAATAATTGTGCCAACAGTTGTTGCCTTCTCACCAAGCTGCTTGCCTATTGTCCTGTATCCCATCCCAGCCTTGTGCAGGTCTACAATTTTATCCCTGATGTCCTTACACAGCTCTCTGGTCTTGGCCATTGTGGAGAGGTTGGAGTCTGTTTGATTGAGTGTGTGGACAGGTGTCTTTTATACAGGTAACGAGTTCAAACAGGTGCAGTTAATACAGGTAATGAGTGGAGAACAGGAGGGCTTCTTAAAGAAAAACTAACAGGTCTGTGAGAGCCGGAATTCTTACTGGTTGGTAGGTGATCAAATACTTATGTCATGCAATAAAATGCAAATTAATTACTTAAAAATCATACAATGTGATTTTCTGGATTTTGTTTTAGATTCCGTCTCTCACAGTTGAAGTGTACCTATGATAAAAATTACAGACCTCTACATGCTTTGTAAGTAGGAAAACCTGCAAAATCGGCAGTGTATCAAATACTTGTTCTCCCCACTGTATATATATTGTTTTTTACCAAATTGTTTTATAATAAATCCCCCAAGAGGAATCATCAGTTCAGTCATTGCATACCTTAGAAAGCATTTGATAACTTGTCAGAAATGTCCAGATCAACTAGCCCTTATCAGCTAACGTTTTTATATTTAGGATTTACATTTTAGTCATTTAGCAGACGCTCTTATCCAGAGCGACTTACAGGAGCAATTAGGGTTAAGTGCCTTGCTTAAGGGCACATCGACAGATTTTTCACCTAGTAGGCTCGGGGATTAGAACCAGCGACCTTTCGGTTACTGGCACAACACTCTTACCCACTGAGCTACCTGCCGCCCCAGTTTTAGACATGGCAAAATTTGCAGAACTGCAGAAAATAAGCTTTCAACCTGCAAAGGTTTGTCTCTGACAACAAGAGGGGTGATGCACTCACGTGCCAATGCTGGATGGGGGGCCTGAGTGAAAAAGTTTGGGAACCCCTGCTCCAGAGCGTTGGTGACTGTAACTGTGTTGCTGGCAACAATTGAATTAGTTTTTTTTGCCGACATTCGTAAAGTCATCAGTTATTCTGCACTCTGGCACACTCAGACGAGAGTGCTCTGAAATCGGAGTAGATAGACAGAGTGAATTGACGAATCCTCGGGGGTGCCAGTTACCCCGGTAGAAGATTATGGCATAGGGTTTCACACAAGTGTGTTAAAATCCATTTAATCCATTTCATTTAGAAATGCTTTAGTAAGTAATACTGAAAAGCTAAGTCTAGTTGTCTTATTTTAATTATTTAAATAAAATATGGGGGGGATGGTGTTGCACATGTCATCATTTAATATCCGCACAATGAGAAGATTTGATGTAAAGTCCCTCTTTTTAACTGACCTGCACATTAATTTTCTGTGGTCTTTCTTTGTTGTGTACAATTGCACTAAATATTATTTGAATAATGCAAGATTTTAAATACCAGCAGTCTTTAAAATGACATTCAGGAGCAAAAGGATTTCAATAGTTGTTTTTAATTAATTAAAACAAATATTCATTGGATAACAATATTCAATAACAATAACTTAACTAATTAATTCAGTGTAACATTGATGTGGCAACTCTCTTATGCTCTGCTATTGCACAATTCTAATTTGTACATAGGTCACAAATGAAGCTATCCCCAGTAAAATTGGAGCACAACCCATGAGCCCACCTCCTGCACTGCTCACACCTAATCCAGTCCCCACCTGTGACTGAAAACAGGGGGAGAGATGCCAATTGAAAAGCTCTTTCTTATAAACGTAGCTAGCTATCTAGCTATATGACATAAAATGCTGTGTAAAATAGCTAAAAGGCTATAAATTAACATTAACTGTAAAGCTATCAGTCACTAGTGGAAACATTTGCAACTGCAATTAAGCTATGCTATCTTTTTAATGTATTTAACCTCAGACGGTCTGGTAATAAGGTTGCTAGCTAGCACTCCTAGCAGCTTATGCTAACTAGCTAGCTGGCTAGCATTTACTGCTAGTGACGTTGTTAGCTAGTAAGTTAGCATAAACTAGTGCTAACTGGGCTAGCCATTGTCTAAATGACAAGTAGAAACACATTCATAACCATAAAGGGGTAACTAGCCCACAGGGGCAAGTTACCCCCTAGTGGGGGGGAAGTTGCCACAAACACACTCATCCAACATATTATTACTTTACTCAAAAGGTATCTACATTTGTCTCTCTAAACAAGTGGATTATTTATCTTAAGGCTTTCCTACTTTTATAAAAACAATTGTAGATATAACTTCATTGGAATATATCTACCCCCTAGTACCCTACAACTTCCTCCATGTCTGTGCATTATCATAATTAATATGCGGGCCACTAGAAATCCATGCATTAGCATGTTTCTGTTAGCTGATACAGTACTTCATGACAAAATACACCATATTACCAAAGATTGTTCTATCTGTGATTTTCCTGTCCTGCTAATGTGCCTGGACCTTGTATGCTAAATTGCGGAGAAAACCCCCATAACTGATCCAAATGGTTGCCCAATTAGGCAGGCTATATGCAGTTATTTTGAAATTAACATACATTAAAAACGCAAGGCTTTTGAGCAGATATTCAAACATAGGCTATTCACTGCAGTTTACAGCCTAGAGTTTTGTACTCAACATTCTTAATTATGTTGTGTTGTTGTAGCCTAGGTAGGATCAATGTTTTGTCTCTAAAAAACTTAAACAATAGGGTAGCTTTTCGAGCTGCCTACCCTGGGATTGGGAGGGAGCGCAGTCAGCGCAGCCTTGGGATCGCACATAGTGTAGGTTACCTATGATTTCGTTATCTGATGAACTTTTTTTTATTTCGCCTTGTAAATTGACCTGGCCTCTCTGCTGCCACGGCTATTCCTTTTAAATCTTGTGGAGTCCCAGGAAAAGCCACACTACAAAAGCTTGTTGGACACTTATTTCGACATATTTTATTTAGCCTACTGATAGCCTATTGGAGGACAGATGCACACTTGCTCTTCCTTGCGGAATGTAAAATAGGCTACAGCATTAACGGGCGGGGAGTTGGAAAGGAGAAGCCCATATTTTCCTATAGTACACCTACCTTAACACCGGGCTACATCCTAACAAAATAGGCCTACAACATACATTGCATTCAGAAAGTATTCAGAGCCCTTTACTTTTTCCACATTTTGTTATGTTACAGCCTTATCCTAAAATGGATTAAATTGTTGTTGTTTTCCCTCATCAATGACAAAGCAAAAACGTTTTTAAAGAAATTCTTGCTAATTTATATATATATAACAACTTTACATAAGTATTCAGACCCTTTACTCAGTACTTTGTTGAAGCACCTGCCATCCAGGACCTCTATACCAGGCGGTGTAAGAGGAAGGCCCTAAGAATTGTCAGACTCCAGCCAGCCTAGACATAGACTGTTCTATCTGCTATCGCAAGGCAAGCAGGACCGGAACGCTAAGTCTAGGTCCAAAAGGCTTCTTAATAGCTTATACCCCCAAGCCATAAGACTCCTGAACAGCTAATCAAATGGCTACCTGGAATATTTGCATTGTCACCCTCCAACCCCCCACCCCCTCTTTTACTCTGCTGCTAATCTCTGTTTATTATCTGTGCAAAGTCACTTTCAGTATACGTACATGGACACTACCAGTCAAAAGTCTTGACACAACTACTCATTCAAGGTAAAAAAATTTTTACATTGTAGAATAATAGTGAAGACATCAAAACTATGAAATAACACATATGGAATCATGTAGTGACCCAAAAAGTGTTAAACAAATCAAAAAATAGTTTATATTTGAGATTCTTCAAATAGCCACCCTTTGGCTTGATGACAGCTTTGCACACTCTTGGCATTCTCTCAACCAGCTTCATGAGGTAGTCACCTGGAATGCATTGTAATTAACAGGTGTGCCTTCTTAAAAGTTAATTTATGTAATTTATTTCCTTCTTAATGCGTTTGAGCCAATCAGTTGTGTTGTGACAAGGTAAAGGTTGTATACAGAAGATAGTCCTATTTGGTAACAGACAAGTCCATATTATGGCAAGAACAGCTCAAGTAAGCAAAGAGAAGCGACAGTCCATCATTACTTTAAGACATGAAGGTCAGTCAATACTGACAATTTCAAGAACTTTAAAAGTTTCTTCAAGTGCAGTCACAAAAAACATCAAGCACTATAATGAAACTGGCTCTCATGAGGACCGCCACAGGAATGGAAGACCC
The DNA here is from genome assembly GCF_020615455.1 of Coregonus clupeaformis. Classification (NCBI taxonomy): domain Eukaryota; kingdom Metazoa; phylum Chordata; class Actinopteri; order Salmoniformes; family Salmonidae; genus Coregonus; species Coregonus clupeaformis. The sequence continues at coordinate 37,527,000 of NC_059205.1, read as the reverse complement.
AGAGTTACCTCTGCTGCTGAGGATAAGTTCATTAGAGTTACTAGCCTCAGAAATTGCAGTCCAAATAAATGCTTCACAGAGTTCAAGTAACACACACATCTCAACATCAACTGTTCAGAGGGGACTGTGTAAATCAGGCCTTCATGGTCGAATTGCTGCAAAGAAACCACTACTAAAGGACACCAATAAGAAGAAGAGACCTCCTTGGGCCAAGAAACACAAGCAATGGACATTAGACCAGTGGAAATTTGTCCTTTGGTCTGGAGTCCAAATTGGAGATTTCTGGTTCAAACCGCCGTGTCTTTGGGAGACGCGGTGTGGGTGAACGGATTATCTCCGCATGTGTAGTTCCCACCGTAAAGCATGGAGGAGGAGGTGTTATGGTATGGGGGTGCTTAGCTGGTGGATCTGTCTGTAATTTATTTAGAATGCAAGGCACACTTAACCAGCATGGCTACCATAGCATTCTACAGCGATACACCATCCCATCTGGTTGGGCTTAGCAGGACTATCATTTGTTTTTCAACAGGACAATGACCCAACACACCTCCAAGCTGTGTAGGGGCTATTTTACCCAGAAGGAGAGTGATGGAGTGCTGCATCAGATGACCTGGCCTCCACAATCCCCCGACCTCAAACCAATTGAGATGGTTTGGGATGAGTCGGACGGCAGAGTGAAGGAAAAGCAGCCAACAAGCGCTCAGCATATGTGGGATCTCCTTCAAGACTGTTGGAAAAGCATTCCAGGGGAAGTTGGTTGAGAGAATGCCAAGAGTGTGCAAAGCTGTCATCAAGGCAAAGGGTGGCTACTTTGAAGAGTCTCAAATATATAATATATTTTGATTTGTTTAACACTTTTTTGGTTACTATATGATTCCATGTGTTATTTCATAGTTTGATGTCTTCACTATTATTCTACAATATAGAAAATAGTAAAAATAAAGAAAAACCCTGGAATGAGTAGGTGTGTCCAAACTTTTGACTGGTACTGTATATCTAAAGAGTAAAAATAACATGTTAACAAATAAATGCTTATTGTTTGACAAGGTTTCCTGGTGTATTTTCTTATATATGAGGTGTTGAATGTACTTTAAAAAATTAAGGCAACAAATTTACACACAATATTATTGAGTAGATGTAATGTCCTATGTTTTTGAGTAATTAAAAAAAAAAAGTTATTCGAATTTACACAATTAAAGTTAGTCAAGGGAAATAAGATTAGCCGTATAAATGTTGTGGATTTACTGATAATATGATTAAATATGAGTGTATGTAACACACAAAAAATGGACTTACATTAATTGTGTAAATTTGAATAGCTTATTCACATTTTTCTAATCAGAAACATAGGACATCTACTCAATAATATTGTGTGTAAATTGTTGCCTTAATTTGATAAAAGTAGATTCAAACCCTTTTTTTTTTTTTTACAGTGTATACAGTAAGGTATTTTCTCTCATATGGACAGTACTCTCTTATCTATAACCTCATATCATGGCCATCTTCATTTTGATTAAGCCTGAACTGCTGAAGGCCATATAGTAATTGTCATAGCCGCGGAAAGTAGGGGTGCTGAGGGTGCAGCACCCTCTGAAAAATCATAATAATAATCATCATCATTTTTTTTAAAGTATAACTTTTTTCCCCACAAAAGTAGTGCACTGGGCCTTTACTAGCCCTGTATTAGTGGACCGGTATAGCCGGCTGTAGCGCGGGCATATTTTTTTTCTCATATATATAATAATAATAATAATATAATATGCCATTTAGCAGACGCTTTTATCCAAAGCGACTTACAGTCATGCGTGCATACATTTTTGTGTATGGGTGGTCCCGGGGATCGAACCCACTACCCTGGCGTTACAAGCGCCGTGCTATTTTTCTTTAGTTCTAAACAAAGCCATGATTCCACAGCATAGCACCACGACGACTCTAGCGTCAACATAGACATAGCCTGACAATATAATATGATAAATACATAATTTATCATTTCCAGCACCCTAAGCAAAAAATGTATCAATTGTAATTTCTGGAGTCAGGAAAGCTGTAATAGAGAATACTATTTTGTGTTAAGGATGCTGTCATAAGAGATAAAATGTGTGGGAAGATCTCTTCATTTAGTCATTTATCCAGGCATGGTGGTGGATAGCTTGATAGTCGGATGCTAGCAATTAATGAGATGTCAACAAGCGTTTGGTGTTGCATTATTCACGTCAGCTCTGTGATACATACTAAGACCTCCTCTGGGTGCCTTTCATCAACAAACCTAAAGCTGAACAATTTCTGAGGCGATCTGTGGACTTATTTAAAAAGGATACAGTAGAGTGACCTGACCACACAGACTATAAGACAGTCTAAAGGATTGTGCTTCAGGCAATGAGCCTTTTGGTGTGGGAGGATGAAGAACAGAAGGAATCCATCACTGCACTGCACTCTTAGAAAAAAGGGTTCCAAAAGAGTTATTCGACTGTCCCCATAGGAAAACCCTTTTGGATTCAAGGTAGAACCCTCTGTGGAAAGGGTTCTTATGTTGAATATCCTTGACATTGCTTTATTGTCAATAGGCTATTCAATTATTAAAGACCTTCATTTGTAACTTTGTGGGTAGGACGTTTTCCTAGAGGGTACCTCTGTCTTCTTTATGGACTGCTCATAACAATGCTTCATTGTGCTTGATAAACTATTTGGAGAAGAAGAATGTAACCAGGGCTTTATGACTTGCCAAAGATAAGCAGTCCAGTTCTTCCCGCAGTGACGATTCACATCTGACAAAAAAAACAATACAGACCTTTTATGAGTTGCTTGCTCTTTCATTTCATAGTGGCAATTCAGTTTGACACTTGAAAAAAACACTATCATTGACAATTGTTGCTCTGTGGAGAGTCGTTGGCTGAATGAGGCCACTCATAGTCCTCCCGTGAGGAACATTCATTGTTCAATTCTCAACCCCAGGTTCTAATTAGAACCATCACTTAGGTCAATATCTGCTCGAGGAAGAATGTATTTTTATCCTGCAGAGAAAACAATTTCACTCCAGTTGAAAGATAACACTTTAGATCAAATTGCCGTAGAACAAACAACAAGTGCTAAATCGTCTTGAAATCCTTGATGAAAATTGAACAATATCTCCACACTCATATTCAAATACATACAATTATTATTTGTATTCATTTTTATTTGATTCTAACTGCTCCTCTAACTGCACTCGCTGGTGACAAAACGTAGCCACGCAGCCATCAAAGTTATCCATCTCTCTGCTTGACCTGATGATGTTTTTGACGCTCAACCTTGTGGACATTTGCACAGCACAGCACAGTTTGGAGGAGCTGACAGCTGACAGGCCTGCAGGCGGCCAAGTGATGTTCCCTAGCAGAGAAACCCTCTGTTCAGTCCTCAGCGTCTCTCTCTCTAGAACTTCCTTCCCAATGACTTTCCATATGCCCTCTGACCATTAAATGTCTTCTTTATTTATATATTTACTTAATTTGTGCCCTTGGCCTGACCACTGGCCTAAATAAAAAATTTTATTTTGTCATTCGTGTCCCTGAGATGAGTCATGTTCTGCAAACTTAGTGCTTAAATGATTCATGGCTTTAAGAAATGGAACACTAGTCACTTTAATAATGTTTACATATCTTGCATTACTCATCTCATATGTATATACTGTATTCTTTAATATTCTACTGTATCTTAGTCCATGCCGCTCTGTCATTGCTTGTCCATATATGTATATATTCTTAAATTCCATACCTTACTTAGATTTGTGTGTATTGGGTATATGTTGTGAAATTGTTAGATATTACTTGATAGATATTACTGCACTGTCGGAGCTAGAAGCACAAGCATTTCGCTACAGCCGCAATAACATCTGCTAAACACATGTATGTGACAAAATAAAATTTGATTTGATTTGAACACGCAGAAGGCGAGGACAGTACAGGTGCATCAAAGCTGGGACCGAGAGACTGAAAAACAGCTTCTATCTCAAGGCCATCAGACTGTTAAAGAGCCACAGAGAGGCTGCTGCCTCCATACAGACTTGAAAATCACTTACAATTAATATTGCCACTTTAATGTTTATATATCTTGCATTACCCATCTCATATGTATATACTGTATTCTATACTATCTATTGCATCTTAGACTATGCCACTCTGATAATGATAATGACATTGCTCATCCATATATTTATATATTCTTATTCCATTCCTTTACTTAGATTTGTGTGTATTAGGTTTTTGTTGTAGAACTGTTAGATATTACTTGCTAGATATTGCTGCACTGTCGAAACTAGAAGCACAAGCATTTCGATACACTCGTAATAACATCTGCTAACCATGTGTATGTGACCAATACATTTGGTTTGATTTTAGTGGTAACACTCATGTAAGCATGTGACTAGTTATAGCTACCATCAGCCAACAAGAGTTTTAGCCAATTTGGTTTTAGACGTTCAATGTCTACTATGATGGTAAAGGTGTATCGTGATTTTGTGTAACAGTACGAGAAGTGCTGAGCTACTAATAAGTGATGTGTTTCAATTATGCTAGTGGTTAGCTAGTGAGGATAAGCCAGGGGTGTAAAAGTGGCAATGTTGGATCCTGCGAGCTGTATACGTTTTTATTTTTATTTTTTTTAGCTGATACAGAATAAACAAATCACAGGATATGGTCAGATGATAAATTGGCTTTATTCAGAGTGCCACATTTATTTTTCTAAAACAATAGGAGGACTCGGTTTAATATGGGTCTTCACCGTCTTATGTGCACAGTGGCTTCACTCCTGCTCGTGTAGTGCTCTGCTTTACATCTCTTTTCTGAAGGCTTTTCTGACATTCGGATAAAATATAAATTTCTCCCACAATACAAATGCAAAGTGATATGTCATGTTGGGATGTTTAGTTGGAAAGATTAAACAAATCATAATGTTTAACAGCAACCTAATTCTGCAATCGTCCCTTTAAATGCCCACACCAGCGAAAATCCACTTTTTTTCAGCTGGAAGACAATGCCCAGAGCTTCGCAATGATGTTGCACAATGATTTAAGTCATCATTTTAGTCAAATTATGATATATTTGGGCTTGAAGTGGGAAATCCGAAGTGCGAACTTCGTGGAAATCAGTGTTAATGACTTGTATGTTCTTTCTGACTTACGTGTCAGTTAAAGGGCTAGTTTTAGTTCATTTGGAAACACTTACCTGTAAACATGTTATAGCTAACACGTGTGGGCTCCTTTCTTCCTGTTTACAACCTGCTGCTACTATGGCTTACTGCGGTCTGCAATGCACTTCGACTGTTGGGAGATGTTGGATGGGATGACACCGGTGAAACGGTGAGTAAGAAAAGAGCTATATTATTCTGATGAGTGGATGTAGTGGATAGGTGAAATGTCAACACAGCTGGGACACCTCGTTGTTTCTGGAGACACGTGCATGGCGGCGCTACAGCAATAGTGTAGCTAACTAGCTAGCAAGTAGCAGTTGCTTGCTAAGTATACATGTTTGGCTGGCTAGCTAGTTATAGCTAGCATAGCTAAATGTGTGGTGAAGTAAATCCATATTAAGTAAGTTCATATACAGTATAGTTCAGTGAGTAAATCACTGGTTAACCAGTACTAACGCTACCGCATCGCCTTAGTTGTGTTACCAAACGCGAAGCTGTTTCCAAAACTGCAAGGTGCCTCTACAGTAATAAACCTAGCTGTCAATGGGAATGTGCTTGATGGCCAATGTGATACAAAATGCTGCAAAGTAATATCAAAATGTGCAAACTACAGTTCAGGTAAAGTTGTAAGGACCAATTATAATTATGTTTTAATTAGCTAACTAGTTTGCTTTCAAAGTTGAGAGATTGGGTGTATGTAGCTACTGAAATTAGTTCATCCCTCAATTTTGCATTCTGTCCTATCCAATAACATTCTGCCCTATCCAACAGGCACCAAATGTGAGAACTAAAATTGTAGTTGCTTACATGTCATTTTCTCTTAGGCTACCTATCGCAGCCCCCCTCTTCTCTGCATGGCGACAGAAGTGAAACCTTGGCCAGACAGACACCTTCTCCACTGAGAATGTTTGAGTATGTCATTGTCAAGTTCATAGAATTTAGGCTATACATTGATCCATGATAGACAGACAATGTGACTATTCACTAACTCCACCTTGTGTCTGTGTTTCAGGAGTCAACAGACAACAAAAATTCAGCCTTACTGGAGTTTGTCCAGAAAAATGCTGTGTACACATAAATTTTAGTAGCTTATTGTGAAGGTAGGCCAATGTCACTGTAAATAACATCATAACTCACACATGTTCAGAAAACGGAGAAAGAGAGGATTCTTTATCTCCCAAAAAATGCAAATCAGATCACCGTCCATGACTGTCCAACCCTGCTAACATCCTTACACCATCTAGGTGAAGTAGAGTCAGGACTATAACAAGGCTGGACAATCATGGGTGGCTTGACCTGGGCAGTGGTGGAAAAAGTACTCAATTGTCATACTTGAGTAAAATTAAAGATACCTTAATAGAAAATGACTCAAGTCAAAGTCACCCAGTAAAATACTACTTGAGTAAAAGTCTTAAAGTATTTGGTTTAAAATATACTTAAGTATTAAAAGGAAAAGTAGAAGTATAACTCATTTCAAATTCCTTATATTAAGCAAACCAGAAGACACCATTTTCTAGTTTTTTATTTATTCACGGATAGCCAGGGGCACACTCGAACACTCAGACATAATTTACAAAATGAAGCATTTGTGTTTAGTGAGTCCGCCAGATCAGAGGCAGTAGGGATGACCAGGGATGTTCTCTTTATAAGTGTGTGAATTGGACCATTTTCTTGTCAAAATGTAACAAGTACTTTTGGGTGTCAGGGAAAATGTATCCAGTAAAAAGTACATCATTTTTAGGAATGTAGTGAAGTAAAAGTAAAAGTTACCCCAAAAAACTAGTTAAGTAGTATTTTTACTTAAGTACTTTACAACAGTGGACCCGGGTGTTGATGTACACAGTGGGTAGGAATCCGACAGCACTGTCTTCACTGTATACAGAGAGAGAGAATCCCTGCCTGATTCTTAGTTCTCTGGGCTAAACTGAGAACAGCAAAATGGTAATGTATGGACCAGATCCATGACAGACATAATGAGAATTCAACAACCTACCTATGTGTTTCATGTGTTTTACAGGACTGAGGACTGGGCTGTGTGATGCAGACCAAGGACAGAGGCTGAGCAAGCAGCAATATTGTCATAAAGTGAAGATGTGGATATTCTGTTCTGTTTATCATTCAATGCATGTTCTGATAATGTTTATATAACCTACTACAATTACAATATGAGCAAACACTGTAATGGAAAATAAAAGATTATAATGTACAGAAAGCCCACATGTTAATTATAGTCTACTGCGCTCAGGGTCCTATCACACAAGACCCCTCATTGACTGAGGGTTCCCAATGTTACAATATGTTTGAGGGGGGCCACATTGACATTTCAATTGTTATGGGGGTCCTCATGAGCACCACTGAAGTTAAAACCATGTCTGTGCTCTAACAGGTCACCATTTCCTCCTGTCTTGGCTATAACCTACATTACAGTATACTGTCCACATTATGTTACAGGAACATTAGTGTTATGATCAGAGAATACAAGCTAACTAGTAATGTTGTATTCCATATGCATCAACAGTGTAATATCTGGATGAAGTTTCTAAATAAACAATAAGGAACATACAGTAGAATTACATGATATGTATACATAGTAAGATGTTTATTGATAGGCAATGCATTTGGTACAGAGTATGATTTATGTTTTGACCAAGTGACAGCCCTATTCTAACTGGCTCATCAAAACAATGTTCAAGAAGTTGGGCTATTGTATTAGTAGCTATCTATATTGCTATACAAGTATTGGTCTAAATTCTAGCTAGTTATTACTGATACAGGCAATAGCTGCTTTCCTTGGCTCCCTACAAAAAGCTTCAGGGACAACTGTTATATTGGTAATCTAGTAGCCAGCTAGTGGAGATACTTGCAAACATTACAGCTAGGTCATTCCAGCTGTTATTTAGTTAGCTAGCTAGCTACTTACTACCTAACCCTTACTCTTCAGATAATTAGCATAGTTACAGGTACTCTTATGCATTAAACAAATTTGGAACCAATTATCCCCAGTAGCTAATAGTTACCTGTAGCTAGCTACGCTACCTGGCTAGCTAGCTAGCTTTATTGGTCCAGGGAGTAGGTTAACTAGCCTCTAGCTTCACTGGTGAAACTCCAGTATTATCGCTAAATTCTGAATTCATCCTTGCCGTTGCAGAAGGACAGTAAGATAGTCCTTCACCTTGTCGTAGCTATCGTTAGCTGTGCTGTGCTCCATAGCAATTAGCGAAGCTACCCTGACCCTGGGTTTTTGGTTTGTTTACAAATCGCAGAGTGTGGGCTGTGCCAGAGACCATATGGGCTGTGCACTCGGAGGAAGGTGGACATTTGCACAACCGATTATTCAATATTTAGGAGGAGCCATACGTCGGTGTTCGGAGGGTGGAACTAAACAAGCATTTCCGCACCAGGACAGGAATTAGGTCAAAATAGTGGCGGCAACTTCCTCTGGAGGGGTCCTTTAAGCGCCTTCTGCCAACACCGAATTTAAAGAGATGCATTCTACAGACAATTTTGTGGAAGTTGGGAAGCATGAACATCATTTTTAACTGTTACAGAAGTAATATAATTTAGTGATTTAAACTCACAGGGGGAGGATTATAGCACAAAGAGGCCCTCTAGAACCCACTCCTTCACAATCTATAATCTCTTTTCAAAGCATTTGCACTATTTCACTGTGCAGTTCAAGTTTAATTGTTGCGGCTAGAGTGTTAAACACTTAAAAACAGCCCAGAGTGAGAAAGTAAAGGGGTCGATCCCAAAACTCAATTTAGTAAGGATGGGCGTGGGCAATTAAGGGGCCCAGGATGCAACTGAGATCATTAGGCAGGTTTGAGGTTGGAGCCGAGGGCCACTTCACGACAAGGATGGGCCCTTGAATGAGTGAATGGCGGAGGCTTAAATAAGAGTAATACCACCATGGGTGCCACTGCCTGGGTCCAAATGGATGTCTGACAGTACTTGGAAGTGATTGATGATAAGGACTTGTTAGGGGAACAATACTACAGTATATTAGATAAGCTAGGTTGGTAGACTTCAATAACTCAAGGTACCCTCTCTGTGATGCATTGCTGGATTTGTGGTTCCTGGCATTGCTGAAGTTGGGTATTTATGGTTTATGATGGTCTGCATGTTGTTATCAGCTCTGGTTTCTACGAAAACTGCATAATAATAGCAAGAAAAGCTACATACATCCATTGTTCGGCTAAACATGTTGGAGAATGATTGTCGCATATGACACTTCTCTAGAAATAGCCTTATACTGTAGACTACCGTAAATTGCATTAACCATTCAAACTTAAAAAGCAAGATTACATTTGGTGTTAAAATAACTTAAAAGGCTAGTGAAGAATGTGAACAAGGTTAGTTTAATCAAAGATCTAATCAAATAAAATGATTTCTAGACACTCCTATGACGGTTACAAAGACGCTATAAATGGCATCTTTCATTCCATTGATCTTTCCATAGGGGCACCATAGTGTGATACGCCACAGCTGTCATACAACTCCAGAACAGATCATTATTCTTAGTCAACACAGGGCAATGTAAACAACAGTCCAAGTCAGTATCTACTCTGCTCACATAGCTGTGTTTCTGAGGGGCGAAAGCATAAAGACAGAGTCGGACAGAGGAAATAATGTGACCTATCAACTGTTAAATTTCTCAGCCTGCATATCTAGATGAATGGCCGTCATGGTGTCTGCTAGTGTAGGGTATGTGAGGGTCATGGTTACACGTCTTTATAGCGTGGCGTGTTACTAAGGGTCATATCCTCAATATGCATAGTGACTCCACTGTGCCTTGAATGATGCCACCTCCGGATCTGCATCTGTTAAACAGTCAGAGCTATTGGGGAAATAGCTAGTTAACATTCAAACAATGTACACATTCATGGTATATGTGCGATAAGTTGCATAGTTTTTTTCCCAAACATAATATATTCTGTAGAATGTATATACCAACTATACAGACTAATCATTGTTCATATACAGTACATAGACCACTGTGTCAGGATCAACTAGAATCTCTGTGTAAGGTTTGTGGACAAAAACAAATCATTTTAATTACTCCCAACATCCCTCTGAAGTCCTCTGAAAACAATGCTTTCCTTATTGAAATGAAAGCATAAATATTGCATAACTGTTGCAGCTTTTCAGATACCTAGAATTGAGAATAATTTTGAATAAGATAACGCCATCTCCTTTGTCTTTGTCTTGAAAAGCTGAAATTCTAATTGCTCCGAGAGAGGACCAACAGATGCCTCAATAATGTAACTGCCCTCGTGCAGCCACTCCAGTGTCTCATGAAACCCCCCCCATCCCCACAAAATAAAACAGACGGACAATTATCTTCGATGCACCCCTGTGACACTATCATGCCATGATTTGCTCAGTTGGGCATTTATACAATATGGCTTCCTGCCAACACAGCCAGGCAGACGGATAACCTCTGAATGAGAAGTTTATGAGCTCTACTGTCTCCACCAGAGCCACGGGCGACTGGCTAACGCACATCACAATAACTGACATCACTCTGTGTTTAGTCTGCAAGAGGAGTAGAGGGTTTTGGCTGGCTGGGGCTCCGTGCAGGCACGGTGGTGCCACGGCTGGCATGCTGCGGTATGTCACTGCTACATGCCTTTTCACACCCCGCGCTCAGCACGCTGTCACACATCCCATTTCATCCCCACCAGGTCAAAACAGGACCACGGCACAAAACAATTAGGCAGATGTTCTCTGCAGCCATCTCAACGAGGGTCACTGAGACAATGAGACATGGCCGAGGTGGTTATTACAGAGGCAATCAGACATCTGATGAAGCTAGTTTCAAGAATGCATTTTATTTGATGGTTAATTTGTGATGGTTAATGATGATTGAATGTTTGAATTAAAGGGTAAAACATGTTTTACTAATGTGTCATGGATACAGATCAACATAAAGGCATTTACAGTTTTTATTGCATAGGTAGGCATGCTATAATAAGACCATTTGAAAAAATGCTTTACCCAAAGGCAAGGATATATTGTACAGTACTGACTGCTAGTGCTGGACCAGAGCGTCGATACGTCTGCTATACCTCCTATACTGACATTCAGTAATGTCACAGCTCCACAGGAGTTACTGATGCATGAAATGACAGGCCACTGAACAGGTGAATGAAATTAGCAAGATAGGCTTGGAATTTCACCTCCAGCCATCTATCAAAGCTTGTACAGATGTAGGATCTTAATTTGATCACCCTGTTGCAGGAGAGCTTTCCTGAAAACTTGTAGTATATTTGAGGTCTAAAAAGGCTTCTGAAGTTTATAATTTCCACTTAGAAATGTCAGACTTGATTTTCCCTTACGAAAAATGTATTAACCCCTACAAAAATGGCCATTAATTATAATCCAAATAATAATTAAAGATGCAGTATGCAGAAATTGCTCGGCCATTTCCTGGTTGCAAAAATTCTAATACTTCGCTTAATTTCAGTTTATGTGACAAAAGAACCAAGTATAGTGTAGAGAATCAATGTACCATCTAAACCGCTGTGAAATATATTTTCCATAACCAGAAATATAGTATTTTCAGCTGATTGAAGCTGGCGTACAAAACCGAATGTAAAAGACGCAAAAACGAAACTTAAGATTAGGAAGCATAGGAATAGCGCACATTGAACAGATCTACCGCTTCTTAGACTTGCTTTCATTTCTTTGTGAATTTGGTCGGGTCACCCAAAACATTACATATTGCACTTTAACATTTCCTGTTGCTGCCGGATTCTTTTTCTGCTGTAGCAAACTGGCTCAAATTAAGATCCTACATCTGTAGTGCACACACACACCCATACAGTGAGGGGAAAAACGTATTTGATCCCCTGCTGATTTTGTACGTTTGCCCACTGAAAAATGAATGATCAGTCTATAATTTTAATGGTAGGTTTATTTGAACAGTGAGCGACAGAATAAACAAAAAAAATCCTGAAACATGTTATAAATTGATTTGCATTTTAATGAGGGAAATAAGTATTTGACCCCCTCTCAATCAGAAAGATTTCTGGCTCCTATGTGTCTTTTATACAGGTAACGAGCTGAGATTAGGAGCACACTCTTGAGGGAGTGCTCCTAATTACAGCTTGTTACCTGTATAAAAGACACCTGTCCACAGAAGCAATCAATCAATCAGATTCCAAACTCTCCACCATGGCCAAAACCAAAGAGCTCTCCAAGGATGTCAGGGACAAGATGGTAGACCTACACAAGGCTGGAATGGGCTACAAGACCATCGCCAAGCAGCTTGGTGAGAAGGTGACAACTGTTGGTGCGATTTTTCGCAAATGGAAGAAACAGAAAATAACTGTCAATCTCCCTTGGCCTGGGGCTCCATGCAAGATCTCACCTTGTGGAGTTACAATGATCATGAGAACGGTGAGGAATCAGCCCAGAACTACCCGGGAGGATCTTATCAATGATCTCAAGGCAGCTGGGACCATAGTCACCAAGAAAACAATTGGTAACACACTACGCCGTGAAGGACTGAAATCCTGCAGCGCTCGCAAGGTCCCCCTGCTTCAGAAAGCACATATACAGGCCCGTCTGAAGTTTGCCAATGATCATCAGAATGATTCAGAGGAGAACTGGGTGAAAGTGTTGTGGTCAGATGAGACCAAAATGGAGCTCTTTGGCATCAACTCAACTCGCCGTGTTTGGAGGAGGAGGAATGCTGCCTATGACCCCAAGAACACCATCCCCACCGTCAAACATGGAGGTGGAAACATTATGCTTTGGACGGAGCTGAAGGTTCGAGTTGCCAAACGTCAGCCTCGAAACCTTAATGACTTGGAGAAGATCTGCAAAGAGGAGTGGGACAAAATCCCTCCTGAGATGTGTGCAAACCTGGTGGCTACAAGAAACGTCTGACCTCTGTGATTGCCAACAAGGGTTTTGCCACCAAGTACTAAGTCATCTTTTGCAGAGGGGTCAAATATTATTTCCCTCATTAAAATGCAAATGAATTTATAAAATTTTTGACATGTGTTTTTCTGGATTTTTTTGTTGTTATTCTGTCTCTCATTGTTCAAATAAACCTACCATTAAAATTATAGGGTGATCATGTCTTTGTCAGTGGGCAAACGTACAAAATCAGCAGGGGACCAAATGCTTTTTTCCCTCACTGTACAGGCACACACAGCTGAATAGGGCTGGACGATATGGCCAAAATATCATATCACGGTATTTGACAGTATTTTATGTTTTTGAATGATAAAGTTCAAAATGTGCTTTATGAGTAGTGCGTGACCCTAGGGTGGCAACACATACATTTGACTTGTGATTTAGAGCAAAACACTTGGAATCATGGAAATATAATGATTATTCAAATTCTATAGTTAGAATATAATAGTGGCCACTTTGAATAGTGTTTGACATGACAACAAATGAAAATACTTGGGAGGAGTTAATGTGAAAGGGTAGGAACCAAAGTGTTGACAAGTGTTCCCTAGGGGACCCTATAATCGTTGGCTACATTGAATGTTTTCTCTTAGCTACTTCATATAGCTGACATATTCTTGTTTAGCGTATTCCTCTTTGATTTAGAAGATACTGTTGCACAAAAAACATGGTCTACACCATCACTGGTATTATCAGGCTGTATAGCTAGTTACGTTTGCTCTGACTCAGTACCTTTATTAGCTAGCTAGCGATTAGCATTAGCGACTAACAAGATTTAGGCACAACTTACTAAGAAAAGACAAACTAGCTGTTTGCAGATGTAAGAAACACAAACAAATAGTGTAATTATAGAACGCTAGTGTATTTATATTAGGAAGCAAGGTTAAAACAGCATTGTTTAATGTGCTGCATTGACCATGCAAAGACTGAACACAAGTGTCTTGTGGTAGAGGAAAAACAAATGCGTTTCTTGAGTGACAGGGGGCAGGGCTATGTCTGTGTGAAAAGCGGCATGGAAAGAGAGCGGCGAGAGATGACTCAAGTAGCGAAGTAAACTATAAAAATTGACGTTACACACGGCATATAACATTTAACAAACCAAACATTCAAATACTGTTATAGAAGGTAAAGTAAAAACCCAAACCGGTCCGTGCATCAATACCGGTATATCGTAAAATACTGTATTCCACCCAGCCCTACAGCTGAACTGTAATTTTTGGGATTCATCACCAAACATCCAGATCAGTGCTAATGGCACTAGATCTAAGATGAGCTGGGATCCAGGGGATCATGGATGATGTGCAGCCTATCCTATCCAGGACCAAGGGCTTGGCGACACCATCACCTGGGCAACAGGCCATATCTGACACTACTAGCTGGCAGTGGCACCTGTTGAGTCCTCATGTTGTGTTGTTGCATGAACCAGCATGTGTTCTCATTATAATTTTATCAAATCCCAGTGACAAAGAGAAAAAAAGCTGTTTGTCATGTGCCAAATAACCTAGAGCATTTGCATTTTTGAAGATGCTTAAACAAGGCAAATATTTTGAAATGTAGCTCAATAAACAGCAACACAAGCCGACAATAAATCGAATAAAATCAAGCTTCATTTATACAGCACATTTCAGACATGGAATGCAACACAATGTGCTTTACAGGAAAAAACTATGAAAATAAAAGCTGAAACATTTACTACACAACAAACATAAGATAAAAAAACAAAAGAATGACACAAACTGAACGACTAAAACGCACCCTAAGGAAAAGCAAAGCTAAAAATATGTTTTAAGATCTCTTAAATAAGTCCACAGTTTCGGCCCCCCTCAGGTTCTCTGACAGTGTCACGCCCTGACCTATAGAACTCTAGTTAGTTTGGTCAGGGTGTGCATGTTTAGTTCTAGGTTTTTGTATATCTATGTTTAGATTCTAGTTGTTATACTTCTATGTTTGGCCGGGTATGATTCCCAATCAGATGCAGCTGTCGCTCGTTGTCTCTGACTTAAGTAGCCTGGTTGCAGTCCTTGTTTGTGGGAACTTGTTCTGTGTAGGCTGGTTGTTGTATAGCCCATAGGACTTTCACGTCACGTCACGTCACGTCACGTCACGTCACGTCACGTCACGTCACGTCACGTCACGTCACGTCACGTCACGGCAGCTGTCGCTCGTTGTCTCTGATTGGGGATCATACTTAAGTAGCCTGGTTGCAGTCCTTGTTTGTGGGATCTTGTTCCGTGTAGGCTGGTCGTTGTATAGCCCATAGGACTTTCACGTCACGTTACGTGGTTTTGTTGTTTTTGTATGTTTATTCTATATAATAAACATGTATGCTTTTCACGCTGCACCTTGGTCCGACCCGTCTCTCAACGTGCGTGACAGACAGAATATTGCAGAGGCTGGTGGCATAATAAGTAAAGGCTGCCTCTCCATGCCTCTTGGTCCTAGGCTTTGGGATAGTTCAAAAATAAATACCAAGTTAACACCTTAAATTGCTACTGAATTTCATGCAAAACATTGACAACTAACTCAACGTGTATTACAAGTTATTCATTTCAGACTTGTAATACAAAAAGCAGATAGTCTTGATTACATTGCGATGATAAACTCTCATGATGATGACTGTAATTAAACATCTGAATCCTTTCTCTTCACAGATCCTTGAATCTGAGCTTATAGGAAAATCTTTCACGTCCTACTGTGACTCCCTCCAATCAATTAGCTGTAGGAGAATTCCACTGCACCAGAAGGGAATTGGATTATGTTATGCAATTGTTATTCATCACGTATCGGTTCGTTTTTTAGTAGTGTGATGCAGGAGGACAAGAGATGGGGATACTGTCTAATTGGTATTATCCCCTTGGCTGACTCAAGGTCAGAGACATCGGCTGCTTTTCATTATCCACATGATATTATATGATCTCATACACTGCTGCCGTATATTTATCTCTATGGTTTTAGACAGAACTATGTTTCTCCCTATTGCTAATTATTATATTATACATTTTAACTCTTCAGAGTTCTTTGAGGACTACTTCTGAGTTCATCATAATTAAATGCTACTTCACATCCTCCCATGTAAAGCCAAGCCAGGCATGATCCTTTTCCTTCTTCTTTCCCCAGAATTTGGATGAGCTGAGCATCGTAAAAAAAAATCTGTTTCTGGTGACTGAGCATGATTCCGGGCAATTCCTCATGCTCTTTGATCAATGGTCACTGAGAGACAATCTGTCATGACAGTTTACTGCTGGTGTGGTCATTATCAACGGTAGACTGCTGAAATCTGGATAATTATGTCACATTTTCACAGGCACTTTCACCTCAACAAGTCAGCACCTTGGGAAGTCAAGACCGGGCTCACAGTTCATATTCTTGGGCGCCCTAGTAGAATGTCAGTTAAATGTAGGCCCTGTGCTGTACAGTCGTGGTCAAAAGTTTTGAGAATGACACAAGTATTGGTCTTCACAAAGTTTGCTGCTTCAGTGTTTTTAGATATTTTTGTCAGATGTTACTATGGTATACTGAAGTATAATTACAAGCGTTCCATACGTGTAAAAGGCTTTTATTGACAATTACATTCAGTTTATGCAAAGAGTCAATATTTGCAGTGTTGACTTTTCTTTTTCAAGACCTCTGCAATCCGCCCTGGCATGCTGTCAATTAACTTCTGGGCCACATCCTGACTGATGGCAGCCCATTCTTGCATAGTCAATGCTTGGAGTTTGTCAGAATTTGTGGGGTTTTGTTTGTCCACCCGCCTCTTGAGTATTGACCACAAGTTCTCAATGGGATTAAGGTCTGGGGAGTTTCCTGGCCATGGACCCAAAATGTCGATGTTTTGTTCCCCGAGCCACTTAGTTATCACTTTTGCCTTATGGCGAGGTGCTCCATCATGCTGGAAAAGGCATTGTTCGTCACCAAACTGTTCTTGGATGGTTGGGAGAAGTTTCTCTCGGAGGATGTGTTGGTACCATTCTTTATTCATGGCTGTGTTCTTAGGCAAAATTGTGAGTGAGCCCACTCCCTTGGCTGAGAAGCAACTCATTTACATTACATTTACGTCATTTAGCAGACGCTCTTATCCAGAGCGACTTACAGTTAGTGAATACATATATTTTTTGTATATATACTGGCCCCCCGTGGGAAACGAACCCACAACCCTGGCGTTGCAAACGCCATACTCTATCAACTGAGCTACATCCCTGCCGGCCATTCCCTCCCCTACCCTGGACGACGCTGGGCCAATTGTGCGCCGCCCATGAGTCTCCCGGTCGCGGCCGGCTGCGACAGAGCCTGGATTCGAACCAGGATCTCTAGTGGCACAGTTAGCACTGCGATGCAGTGCCTTAGACCACTGCGCCACTCAGGAGCACAACTCCACACATGAATGGTCTCAGGATGCTTTACTGTTGGCATGACACAGGAATGATGGTAGCGTTCACCTTGTCTTCTCCGGACAAGCTTTTTTCCGGATGCCCCAAACAATCAGAAAGGGGATTCATCAGAAAAAATGACTTTACCCCAGTCCTCAGCAGTCCAATCCCTGTACCTTTTTGTCACGGTTTCGGCCGAGGCTGCTCCTTCTCCTTGTTCGGGCAGGCTTCGGCGGTCGTCGTCCCCGGAGTACTAGCTGCCACCGTTCGTTGTGTCTGTGTGTGTTTGGTTTGGTCTGATTTGTTACACCTGTTGCTCATTTCGTCTTGATTATGTGTCCTTTAAGTTCTCGTTGTTTCTGTCTTGTGGTTGTGTGTAGTTGTTCTATGTCAGCAGGTGTTGCCAGTCAGTTTGTGCTCTATGTTATTAGAGAGTCCGCACGTTGTGCGTTTGTTGTACTTTTACGCTGAGTGCGTTTATTTTTCCCTTGTTCAACCGGCTCTGTTTATAGCCGTTGTTTCTGTGGACTTTATTAAAGTGTTTTTGGACTTGCATCTGCATCCTGCAATTGATTCCACACCACACCTACGCCCGGCCTTGACACTTTTGCAGAATATCAGTCTGTCCCTGATGTTTTTCCTGGAGAGAAGTTGCTTCCTCGCTGCCCTTCTTGACACCAGGCCATCCTCCAAAAGTCTTCGCCTCACTGTGCGTGCAGATGCACTCACACCTGCCTGCTGCCATTCCTGAGCAAGCTCTGCACTGGTGGTGCCCCGATCCCGCAGCTGAATCAACTTTAGGAGACGGTCCTGGCGCTTGCTGGACTTTCTTGGGTGCCCTGACGCCTTCTTCACAACAATTGAACCTCTCTCCTTGAAGTTCTTGATGATCCGATAAATGGTTGATTTAGGTGCAATCTTACTAGCAGCAATATCCTTGCCTGTGAAGCCCTTTTTGTGCAAAGCAATGATGACGGCACGTGTTTCCTTGCAGGTAACCATGGTTAAGAGGAAGAACAATGATTTCAAGCACCACCCTCCTTTTAAAGCTTCCAGTCTGTTATTCTAACTCAATCAGCATGACAGAGTGATCTCCAGCCTTGTCCTCGTCAACACTCTCACCTGTTTTAACGAGAGAATCACTGACATGATGTCAGCTAATCCTTTTGTGGCAGGGCTGAAATGCGGTGGAAATGTTTTTTGGGGATTAAGTTCATTTTCATGGCAAAGAGGGACTTTGCAATTAATTGCAATTCATCTGATCACTCTTCATAACATTCTGGAGTATTGAGGCAGTAGACTTTGTGAAAATTTTATATTTGTGTCATTCTCAAAACTTTTGACCACGACTGTAGTCTAGGATTTGGAGTCAGTCAACTCCTAAGGCATACTGTCCACTCAACCACAACACATTCGCTCAAATGTGAGAGATGTAATATATATGATATATATATATATATATATATATATATATATATATATATATATATATACACTGACCTCCAAAATTCTACAGTGATGTCCACTGAGAGGGTAAATGTGAACATGGTTTAATTGAATTAAATGTGCATTCCTTGAGGTTTAAGTTCATTGCACAAAGAAGAAAAAAAACGAATGCAGAAAATAGCATCTTTGTGCATTGGAAACACTAGTGAGTTTTAGTGAGGAAAGTTTTTATCCTAAGCCACCCTGTGCCTTGTATTCTGCTTGGTGAACACAATGTCGGAATCAATCTGATACTCACTTGTGAGAGTCACAGTAAAATTGAAAGTAATCAAATCAGATAAATATGCACGTACTTACTGCACACATGCACAGACACATCCACACACACACACACACACACACACATGCATGCAAACACACACACACCATTCATGTACACACACTCGCTTATCATGATGACACAGCCACTTACCCACACTGAAATTGAATTAAACACATGTTCATTCCAATTGCTTCAATGTGAGCAAATATGAGTTATGCAAAAGTCTCTCAGATAAATATGAAGTACATTACAGTGCACTGATACACCTTGAACAAAAAGGCAGGTATGGTGATCCAGATTATAGAGCTGGATTAAATCTGCTCTATAGGCCAGTAATATCTTCTCTCCAAACCAGTAATATGCTATCTGCTCTACTACAGGCCAGTAATAGGGGCACAAAGTGCTGTGGATAGATGTGTAGACGCAGCCTGTACTTATGGATGATTAGTAGGGATGTGATGTGTAAGTATCCCCTGAAATGAGCGCCATACTTATTTCAATCACATTTAGCCAGTCAGTCCTATATATAGCTCCTTAATCCATCTGATCCCTCCCTGACTGTTTGTTCCCACAAAACCTGTTCATTAATGTATATCAATTCCAATCTGTGCAAGCATGCCTTGCACAAATGGAACTAGGGGTCACACCTGCTTGGTAGTTTATCAGAACACTGTGTTTTTGTTTGGTGGTTATCCTTACCCTAATCTAATCTATTTTGCTATGGGAAATGATGCCTCTGGTACCTGTATTTACTGCGCATACTTGGAGTATTGGCTTGCCCATAGAGATGTATCTGATTCTGACCATAATGATGTCTTGATATTGTCCCATAGCCGAATCCCTCATAAGGAATTTAATGACATTCCTAATGTTCTTTTGTACTAATGCAAATTCTGAAGTTTAGATACTTATAGGTATATCATGTTTACATATCTTATGCTGGCATAATACCATCGCCTTTGAAAATACATGAACAAGGGAGACATCCATAGAGTTCTGTATGTTGATGTGGTATAGCAACATCAAAGGCAATGTCCTAGTCAGTACAATTTTAATTAGCACTGTTGAAAAATGCTTTATTCTCTGCTCAATGATTGCTATCCCTTTGTACTATTGAGACATTAAGCCAAGTTTTTCTTTTTTGTTGTTGTATAATTTGGCAAAATTATAGACAGCATATCTGACTACAGGCTTACATCAACTGGTAAAGCAGGAAGAAAATAAGATGAAATAAAAAATGTATCAATAAAAATAACCTCCCAAACAAATAATAGTTTGACTGTACAGTATTAATGTACCTTTACATGCCGTTATTGAAGCCAAAGTTATGCTCTGTTTTCTGGAGTGCTGATGTATTATTGTACAGTTACACGACCAACACACTTAATCTCATTTGGACATATAGTATAAAGTTCACGCTTGAAGGCATATCTACAAAACAGTGTACCGGTACTACTGTATTGACCACAACAACAGCTTAAGCTCTTCTTAATTTCTCTCTCCAACTAGTGTGAGATTTATTTATAAGGAAGACTGTAGCTAACTTTAAATAGCCTGACGGGTCATCAAAGAACATTAGGAATCAGAAAGGCAGTTGTTTGCCCACAGATGATGGAATTAACACACGCTACAAGGAATTAGTATTTCTAAGTGGCATACAAGTGAGTTGTTATGCATCATCTCTCCCAGTGCTGCATCACAAACTTCGATGCAGTGGTGTATGTTTCACTCTGGTTGGATTAGTGAATATTATACAGCACTGAAATCCACTGTCAACTCCATTCGTTGTGTAAATTAGTCCCAGACAAAGATTTCTGGCAGGGGGGAAACTGCCTGATAATTTGAGAAGAGATCTACCTTCTAGATTTCCAACAGGAAGTATGCATGTTATGTGGCTCCGTATCTGCTCTGTTGTCACGTTAAACCAGGGACAGAAAGCAGACACACGCCTCTGGAAGCCTTTAGAATAGAAACATAAATAAACCCTGACACTAAACGCATTGAGACTTTCTGGGTAGATCCAGAGGCAAAGCTACCCCCAAATTCCTAATCTTTCTAAATGATTTGTAATGAGAATGAAAAAATTGCTAATGGCATCCTCACTCCACTCCCCCTTACAAAAAAAGATTGCAGTCAGAGTGTAGTATAACTGCAGTACACTGTAGTATAACTGTAGTTAGAATGCAGTATAACTGCAGTATGCTGCAAATATTGCGTCCAAAATAACACAGTTTGTTTTACTGCAGTAATTTTGCTGTGCAAATGCAGTTACACTGCAGTTATTCTGCAATCACTGCGTCCAAAATACCACAGTCGACTGCAGTTACTACACTTTTACTGCAGTTTCAAAACAATATTTTTTGGTGCCCTCATTTGAGCTGATCAACACTGCTATTGATTAAGGGAAGTGCTGGTAAATGACTGTAATCACAGAGCTTGTTTCCACTGATCAATTAGATTCAGTCAGACGCTTGTGTATTGATGGTTAAGTGTCATGAGTCGTGTTTTTATACCGTCCTAAATCAAAAATCAAATCAAATCAAATCAAATGTTATTGGTCACATGCGCCGAATACAACAGGTGCAGACATTACAGTGAAATGCTTACTTACAGCCCTTAACCAACAGTGCATTTATTTTTAACAAAAAAAGTAACAATAAAACAACAACAACAAAAAGTGTTGAGAAAAAAAAGAGCAGAAGTAAAATAAAATAACAGTAGGGAGGCTATATATATACAGGGGGGTACCGTTGCAGAGTCAATGTGCGGGGGCACCGGCTAGTTGAGGTAGTTGAGGTAATATGTACATGTGGGTAGGATAATCAATACAGATAAAACAATTATGTCCTCTACCGCTACTTTCACGTTACGTTTCTAGACATCCCTCTGACGCAAATATTTTCAAAAACGCAAATAATTGCACCTTTACAGAAACCGGTACATTTTAAACGACGACAACACCCATAATAACGGTTGACTCATCGAATCAATGTTCCTGTTCAATGACAAACAGGATGTACTGTGAACAGCCATCACTCCCAGAGGAAGTAGCTGCTTTTCGACACAAGCCTTTTGTCATGAGCTGTGTGGAAAAGTCTAGGTACGTACTGATGGATTTAGGGGTCACACCTGGTCTGGTAGGGCCTCCGGTCATGTTGCAGCCCTTCCTCTCTCCTCTCCTATTGGTCTCACGTGAGGCACCCAAGGGCAGCCAGGAACTGTGACACCTCCTGCACTGTCTGGGGCTACTTCCTGTCACCTGATCTCATCCTCAGTTTCCATGGAAATGTCATAGGTGGTTCTGTTTAACTGATCTGGAAATAAAGTGAGAAATAGAGGAATGCGCAACAATAGAATATATTGAATCAAGGTGATTAGAATAAGGGATTTTTTAAAAAATTGGTCAAGGTTTCTTGATGAAGACCCAAGATGGGTCGAAATGTTGTCCTTATGAAAAAAACATTGTGCTGTTTTATTCTAATTGTTGTGACCTGTTTTTCGCTTAATCCAGCACCTGGCAGAAATGCTTTGGTTGTGTACATTTTACATCTAAAGAACATATGGGTCAGTACGTAAAACTGTAGCTTATCGACATACTTTCTCAAATGTTTGTGCTGAATAAAGTCATGCATCAAAGCCATAGGAGATGAAAACAGCCCTGGCCACCCTCATAGTGTGGACGAACACAGTAATAGGTCTGTTGAAAAGAGATGAATGAGACTTTAGTCAATGGGCAGGGGGGGCAACAATCAGGACCCTTGATAACGTTGGTGGGAATAGTCCGTAATGACTCTACACTGAGCCGCCTAACAAATGATTATCTGATGTCTGCAGGGAGGATAAGTGAACAGTGGCAGAGACTTCCACTGCTTTGTACAACATACATTACTAAAGTTATGAAGGTCAAAACTCAAATTACAATTTAATCCAAGGGTTAATGTAGTCAACTCTTGGTAAATTCACAGGCATTGGAAGAGATTTGGTTGTATTGTTCACATTATTGACATTGTGGATGGCCAAAATAAGATATATTTAGCCATATTGCTTTGTTTAATGTGTACACTGTACAACAGCTGAATAGAAATGACCGGATACAATATATACCAGTTTTACAAAGTGTCCGTGCCAATTGAATCCAAGTACCATTGCCACAAGTCATTCTACTTTAAAAATATGACATCATTGTCTGTGTCTTCCCCTAGGCCTTCACTGCTAATGGATAATGTAAGCTAACACACCTACATTTTCGTCATTTAGCAGACGCTCTTATCCAGAGCGACTTACAGTTAGTGAGTGCATACATTTTCATACTGGTCCACCATGGGAATCGAACCCACAACCGTGGCGTTGCCATCGGCATGCTCTACCAACTGAGCTACACGGGACTAAAACTTGACCAATCTAGGCTTCAAGCAACAGTTTAATTTCTGTAACAAATTAAGCCATTGCCAAGAAGGGGTTGAAATTAATACATTTTTGAAATATAATTTTTCCTATTAAATCAATAATGTATGGTAATTTAGTGACTGCTGTATGCTTTGGGGGTAGTGAAGCCATATGGGGATGTGATGTAGGAATGTTGCACAACACTGCCCTCGGGTGGTAGAGCAGACACGTATATACTGGAGCACCTTTAGCTTTTTAGGTCCAAGGGGAATCTCCTATAGAAAAACACGTTTTTTTTTAACGAAGAATCAAGAGCAAGCCATTCCTCGAGAATTGTGGGACTAGGGCCCCTGCATGTGGTATTATACTGAAGTATACTGTAGGTTTATACTGTGTTAGTATAAGATTATTCTCAGTGCTGATGCTAGGGGGGTATGAAAAAAATAAAATAATGTATGCACTAACTGTAAGTCGCTCTGGATAAGAGCGTCTGCTAAATGACTAGAATGCAAATGTAAATGTAGTGATCTTAATTCAAATACCCAACATCTGTAGGGAAATATGGGGTTCTGTTCTGTAGCCTATTTTCTGCAAGACCTCTATTTCCAAGTCAAAACTGGGGAATAGTGAAGCTGGTCGTGGACAAGAATGGGTACAGGAAGAAAACTGTTATTTTTATGCTGATGTGTAATTTTACCTCATCTCCTCCAGAGCAACAGTGACACTTATCCAGATTGGCATGTTGTTGTCTGTCTGCCCTCATCACCGTTCCACTCCACTAGCACTAAGCTATTTGACAGATCTGTTTCAGGCTGCCTTTGAAAATATATGCTGTTAGCAAACTTTTGCTTATGATTATTGACAAAATAAATGAAAAATTGTGTGGGGAAGAAAGAAACATCACTCTGAATCAAATTGGTATTCATCATTCACACAAACGCACAACCACGGCATATAACAAATACTTTTGCTACATTACATCACTCCCCTTTGTCATATATTAATACTGTAAGCAAATACCCCTGCACATCGACTTGGTACTGGTATCCTGTGTATATAGCCAAGGAGTGGGCTTCTAGTTAGACTCAGGAGGCATGCATACCATCCACCACTTCTGAGTATATTACTTGGTAACGTTCAGTCCCTGGACAATAAAGTAGATGAGCTCAGGGCGAGGATCTCCTTCCAGAGAGACATCAGGGACTGTAACATACTGTTTTACGGAATAATGGATCTCTTCGGATATACTATCCCTGTCCATTCAGCCAGAGGGGTTCTCTGTCCATCGCACGGACAGGAAGAAATAACTTTCCGGGAAAAAGAAAGGTGGAGGTGTATGTTTCATGATTAACTACTCATGGTGTGTTTGTGGTAATGTACAGGAACTCAAGTCCTTTTGTTCTCCCGATCTGGAATACCTCACCATCAAATGCCAACTGCATTACCTCCCAAGATAATTTTCTTCGGTCATCGTCACGGCTGTGTATATTACACCCCAAGCCGACATCGCGACCGCTCTCAAGGAACTACACTGGACAAACCGCATATCCTAAGGCCTCATTTATTGTAGCTGGAGACTTTAATAAAGGAAATCAGAGGAAAACGCAACTGAAGTTCTATCAACACATCTCCTGTGCTACTCGTGCATCGAGCACTCTTGACCATTGCTACTCCTCCTTCTGGGACGGCTACAAGGCCCTCCCCCGCCCTCACTTCTGTAAATCAGATCACAGCTCCATTTTGCTCCTCCTCTCCTATAGGTAGAAACTTAAAGAGGAAGTAACGATGGTAAGGACTGTTCAACGTTGGTCTGACCAATCGGAATCTATGCTTCAAAATTGTTTTGATCACGCGGACTGGGAAATGTTCCAGGTTGCCTCTGAGAATATTATTGACGTATACACTGATTCAGTGACTGAGTTTATCAGGAAGTGCATAGAGGATGTTGCTCCCTCTGTGATGATTAGATTTTATCCAAACCAAACACAGAGGATAGATGGCAGCATTCGTGCAAAACTGAAAGCGGAAACCACCGCATTTAACCACGGCAAGGTGACTGGGAACATAGACGTGTACAAACAGACCAGCTATGCCCTTCAAAATGCATTAAAAAAGGCAAAACGACAGTACAGGGACAAAGTGGAGTCGTATTTCAGCGGCTCAGACAAGAGAGTATGAGGCAAGGACTCTAGATGATCACGGATTATAAAGGGAAAGCCAGCAATGTCGCAGACACCGACACCTTTATACGTCAATAACTATCTCAGAGGCCACCCGGACAAGATAAACACCTTCTTCAACCGCTTCTAGGAAAACACAGAGCCGCCGACCCGGCCACCACCGCTCAATTTGTATATCGCCCCAACAGATCCATGGATGACGCAATCGCCATAGCACTGCACACTGCCCTGTCTCATCTGGACAAGAGAAATACCTATGTAAGAATGCTGTTCATCGACTACAGCTCAGCCTTCAACACCATAGTGCCCTCAAAGCTAAACTCTAAGATCAAGCCCTGGGTTTGAACCCCGCCCTGTGCAACTGGGCCCTGGACCTCCTGACGGGCTGACGTTAGGTGATGAAGGTAGGCAACAACACATCCGCCACGCTGTTCCTAAACACGGGGGCTCCACAAGGGTGCGTGCTCAGCCCCCTCCTGTACACCCTGTTCACCCATGACTGCGTGGCCACGCATGTCTCCAACTCAATCCTCAGGTTTGCTGACGACACAACAGTGGTAGGCCTGATTACCAACAACAATGAGACAGCCCACAGGGAAAAAGTGAGGGCGCTGGTGAAGTGGTGCCAGGAAAATAACATCTCCCTCAACGTCAAAAAAATGAAGGAACTGATTGTGAACAGCAGCCCTGAACAGCAGACAGGGCCGTAGTAAAGAGGGTGAAAAGCTTCAAGTTCCTCGGCTAGCACATCACTTACTACCTGAAATGGTCCATTCACACAGACAGAGTGGTGAAGAAGGCGCAACAATGCCTCTTCAGCCTCAAAATAAAACAAAAATACCTTATTTACATACGGTGGACTCCAATCAAGTTGTAGAAACATCAATGGAAGGATGATCAATGGAAACAGGATGCACCTTAGCTGAATTTCAAGTCTCATTGCATAGGGTACCTATGCAATGAGACTTGAAATTCAGCTAAGGTGCATCCTGTTTCCATTGATCATCCTTCCATTGATGTTTCTACAACTTGATTGGAGTCCACCGTTGGTCAATTTTGTTGATTGGAAAGGCACACACCTGTCTATATAAGGTCCCACAGTTGACAGTGCATGTCAGAGCAAGAACCAAGCCTTGAGGTCGAAGGAATTGTCCGTAGAGCTCAAAGACAGGATTGTGTCGAGGCACAGATCTGGAGAAGGGTACAAAAACATTTCTGCAGCATTGAAGGTCCCCAAGAACACAGTGGCCTCCATCATTCTTAAATGGAAGAAGTTTCGAACCACCAAGGCTCTTCCTAAAGCTGGCCGCCCGTCAAAACAGAGCAATCGGGGGGAAAGGGCCTTGGTCAGGGAGGTGACCAAGAACTCGATGGTCACTCTGACCGAGCTCCAGAGTACCTCTGTGGAGATGGGAGAAACTTCCAGAAGGACAACCATCTCTGCAGCACTACACCAATCAAGCTTTTACTATAGTTTTGGCAAGTCGGTTAGGACATCTACTTTGTGCATGACACAAGTAATTTTTCCAACAATTGTTTACAGACAGATTATTTCACTTTTATGTGGATATATTGAATCAACATCTCAAGACATCAGTCAGGAAGTTAAAGCTTGGTCGCAAATGGGTCTTCCAAATGGACAATGACCCCAAGCATACTTCCAAAGATGTGGCAAAATGGCTTAAGGACAACAAAGTCAAGGTATTGGAGTGGCCATCACAAAGCCCTGACCTCAATCCTATAGAAAGGCTGTGGGCAGAACTGAAAAAGCGTGTGCGAGCAAGGAGGCCTACAAACCTGACTCAGTTACACCAGCTCTGTCAGGAAGAATGGGATAAAATTCACCCAACTTATTGTGGGAAGCTTGTGGAAGGCTACCTGAAATGTTTGACCCAAGTGAAACAATTTAAAGGCAATGCTACCAAATACTAATTGAGTGGATGTAAACTTCTAACCCACTGGGAATGTGATGAAAGAAATAACAGCTAAAATAAATCATTCTCTCTACTATTATTCTGATTTCACATTCTTAAAATAAAGTGGTGATCCTAACTGACCTAAGACAGGGAATTTTTACTAGGATTAAATGTCAGGTATTGTGAAAAACTGAGTTTAAATGTATTTGGCTAAACTTCCGACTTCAACTGTATATTTATATTCCGGACTCTGACATTGCTCATTCTGATGTTTCTTAATTTATTTCTTAAAATTTTTGGGGTTTGTGTGTATTGTTTAGTATTGTTACATATTACTGCATTGTTGGAGCTTGAAACATAAGAATTTCACTGCACCTGCGATAAAATCTGCAAAATATGTGTACACAACCAATAAAACTTTATTTTATTTTATTTGAGTTACTCATTGTGAATTTATTATTTGAGTTATTTTTTTAGATTATTTAAAAAATGTTCTCTGCTTTGTTGGGAAGGGTCATAAGTAAGCATTTCACTGTTCGTCTACACCTGTTTACGAAGCATGTGACAAATACAATTTGATATGATACATTTGATTTGATTTGAAATAGAAGGATGGAAAACAAAACAAAACCTTGCAGGGTAGCCCATGCCAACCCTCTTCCACAACAATAGAATAACAGTCTATCTTCGCTCCAGCACCACCAGCATCACCACGATCATTCTGGAAAGCATTCATTATATCCACTTCCTCCAGTGCTACAGAACAACAAACAGAACAACAGAAGCAAGTTGGAACAGTTGGTGGGTCAGGCACTGATGGTGAGCCAGGGGCTGATGTGACTTAATGAGCTGTCCCATTTGGCTAGCTGAGTTCCTCCAGGCCCGGCTCTAATAGAGGAGAGGCTCCCTCTCTTCTCTCGCTTCTCTAGCTTTCATGACCTTCTCTTGTCTTCCCTGTCTTCACAATCAATTAATCTTCCTCCATGTGATTTGCAAAAGGGACTCAATTGAATGCAAGGATTTATCTTCCTAAACTGCTATCACAGAAACCGAAAGTGGTTGCTTTCAAGGATAAAGGGAAATTGGTTCCAGCAATGGAATACTACTTACTGGCACAAAATCGGACTTTTGACAACACACACATGTACTCCGCAGATACATGATCATGAGATGCTTAGGCTGTCCATCAGGAGGATGTCATTTTGAAAGTAATAAAGCATTTTTAACTTCCATAGAAGATTTTCAATATAGTGTGGAGGAGTTGGTATAATATTACAATATTCCTACAGCCATACAGTAACCACTCATATTATCAGTACAAAATGGACAAAGTCAAGAGTGATGGAAAATTGACTATGGAGAACTTTGAATGTTATAATGGGTAGGAATTCAAACATATCTGCCTCTTTTGTTGAATCAGAGAGTATATTTATTACGAAACCCCGTGGCATTGCAATTTACTTTAATGACTTTTTTAAGGGCAAAGTGGACAAGTTGAGAAATACTATGAGTCCAACTGATAGCTCTCTCTCATATACCCTTATAAAACATTGTATCATGAATGAGAGGCATTGCAAATTTAAAAGATGAGTTTGAGAGGATGCTGTTGTCTATTTCTGATTATAGATCACCAGGTACAGAATACAGATAATCTTGATGGAAAATTGCTTAGTTACAGCCAACCACATATCCACTTCAATTTGTCATATTTTTAAAAGATGCTTGATGTGTGGGGTGTGCCCAGAAGTCTGGAAAGAGTCAAAGGTTAAGTGTTAAGTAAATTATTGGAGAAAAAAAATCGGTACAAATCCAGGATTATTTCTCATATAATGGTCTGATAACGGATTTCCAGCATGCATACAGAGAAGGGCATTCTGCAAGTACAACCTTAGTGTAAATGACAGATAAATGGCTAAAGAGAATGGATGACAGAAAGTTAGTGGGTGTAGTGTTGTTAGACTTTTTATGTAATTGGTCATGAACTGTTGCTAGGTAAACTCAAATGTTATGGTTTTATGTCTGCCGCTCTTTCCTGATTGGAAGCTTTCTATCACGGAGAAGGGAAAATGTTTTCTTTAATGGTAGCTTTTCAGACAGTAAAGACTTACACTTTGGTGTTCTTCAAGGCAGCTGCATAGGCCCACTCCTCTACTCTATCTTTAATAATGATTTACCCTTAGCAATGAATAAAGCAAGAGTGGTTATGTATGCTGATGACTCTACAATGTATAGCGCTGCATCAGCATGTAATGAACTAACAGATGTACTGAGCAAAGAACTAAGAATGGTGTCTGAGTGGCTTAATAATATGAACAAATTGGTGTTGAATATTTATCAAACAAAATGTATTGTATTTTGTCCAAGATAAGCTTGCTGGTGACCCCCAATTGTAACTGTAGAAGAAGTTAAAAAATAAACAAACTACTTAGCGTCATGTTGGACGCAGCTCTGTCCTGGTCTGAACATGTAGATAATATTGTAAATCAAATGGATGAGGGCATTGCTGTAACAATAACATTTTCTGAGTATGTAACAGCCAGCACTCTGAATCAGGTTATTCAATCTTTGGTTCCATCCCACCTAGAATACTGTCCAGTCATATGGTCATCTGCAGCAAATAAATATCTAATAAAGCTCCAACTCGCTCCAAACAGGACTCCCAGAGTAGCTCTTCATTGCTATATCTGTATTACTGTCAACCGAATGCATCATAATATCTCATGGCTTCCCGTTGAAAGCAGATTACTATCCATTCTTGATTTTCTTCAGGAATGTTATATTTTTTAGACCAATTAGTGTATACTACCAACAAACATAACCACCAAACTAGAGAGGCAAATTCAGGGCCTCTGATAACCCCCAGGCAAAGGACAAATCTCCTCAAATCTACAGTTATATACAGAGCCATCACTGAATGGGATTATTAACCAACTCATCTCTCAGGCAAAAAGTAAATCCACCTTCAAGAAAACAATAAAATAACATCTAATGTGATTGACCATATAACTGGACAGATACTAATCCCAGAGAGTATCTACTGAATGTTAAATGTATCACCTGTCTGGTATATGGGCGGCAGGTAGCTTAGTGGTTAAGAGCGTTGGGCCAGTAACCGAAAGGTCGCTGGTTCTAATCCCCGCGCCGACAAGGTGAAAAATCTGTCGATGTGCCCTTGAGCAAGGCACTTAACCCTAATTGCTCATGTAAGTCGCTCTGGATAAGAGCGTCTGCTAAATGACGTAAATGTATATTAATAAGCTTTAATGCCTACCTGTTTTATGTAAATTGTCATTGTTTGAAATGTATTTTTTGTTCTGTGATTGACCTCAGGATGATTGGCAGGATGTTATGGTGACAGCTAATGGGAATAATAAATTCAAAAATCAAGCCCCAAATAATATTTATATTGAAAGGAGAACAAAAACAGAACATTTGTGAAATGTTTTCAGATGTCTTTATTATTATTTTCCCACTGTTGTAATCAGAATGTCTAAGAATATTACAGTAAGTATAAACACATAAGTACTGTACAGTACTTAATGTTACTCAAACCACATACCCCTCTGTTACAATTACAACAGAATAACATTGCAGCTTTTCAATGTAGTATGCTATAGGCTACATTTAAATGTATTGTACTGTACCTCATGTTGAGTGTACCTTTTGTAACCTGTCAGTCTGTCAGTTACCTACATCTTAAGGCTGTATTGTCCCTTTAGTAATACAGAGTCAAATCTGAAGTGACATACACTATATATACAAAAGTATGTGGACACCCCTTCAAATTAGTGGATTCGGCTATTTCAGCCACACCCGTTGCTGACAGGTGTATAAAATCGAGCACACCGCCATGCAATCTCCATAGACATACATTGGCAGTAGAATGGCCTTACTGAAGAGCTTAATGACTTTCAACGTGGCACCGTCATAGGATGCCACCTTTCCAACAAGTCAGTTCGTCAAATGTCTGCCCTGCCAGAGCTGCCCCTGTTTACTGTAAGTGCTGTTATTGTGACGTGGAAACGTCTAGGAGCAACAACGGCTCAGCCGCGAAGTGTTAGGCCACACAAGCTCACAGAACAGATTCCTGACATAAATCCCATCTAACACCATTGGGATGCATTGGAACGCCGACTGCGAGCCAGGCCTAATCGCCCAATATCAGTGCAGACCCTGGGCAGAGATGAAGAGGCGAAGAGAAAGGGTTTACTCCGTACAAAATCTGTCCAGATCATTAATTATTAAGAAAGTTAGGAGTTTTTGTATGGGGGGGATGAGAGAGTGTCGAATTTAGTCAAGGTAAAATTGCTATTTTGATATATTAGGCTTAATTGATCTAATAGAAGTTTCATAATGTTTAGGTTGTTACGAGTGTACTGATATACTGTAAGTGTGATGCACGTGACATCCCGGCAACTGTGAGAAAAAATACTTTATATCGGAGTTGAAATTCGAGATGGTCTATGCATATGCATGAGGCTAACATAGCAGCTCACTCTCCATTGAATACAGGCGGTTGACGTCAACACCCCTCATCTAATTTTCAAAAAGGTATTAAAATAATGAGATATATCCACCAATCCAAAGAGAGGAATATGCGAGAGCTTGACAGCCCGCCGTTATGCTCTGTGGACACCGAATAAAATATTGGGTAATTTGGTTAGACCCTTCAAATTCAGATTGCGCCTGTGACAGTGCAATCTAGTGCCATCATGTGTTCGCTAACATATCTCATGGTTTATTTTAGGGCTGTGTATAGTAACTTAGCTAGCTAAATTACTATACATTGGAAACGCAAGGAACGATTCCAGTGGTCAAGTGACTTGTATCTGCTCTGTGATGGGATATTACAGACCGCAATGCTGTATGGGATGAGTAGTTTATACACAGTCTTGTACTCTCTACTTTTCTTTCATATACAGTATAATAAATAAAAAAATGCAATTTCTAATCTTTTGAATGAATGGTTCACCCCGGAAATGTTTGTACCTATTCAACATTTGGAACCACGCGACCAGCATGTTGTTGAAATGTGTATGCTTAAAATGAATGGGTGTGTCAGTTCCGGAACCATGAACGCGGAAAGAGGGGCGCGGGGGTCGGATCCCTATTGGGTTTTTCTATGTGTAATTTTTATAATGCTAGTGTATTTTTCTATAATGCTAGTGATAAGACAGTGTAATCATTCAATTTCCACAGCATTTCCAGGTGCATTAAGTAATGCATTGGCAGTATACATTACAGAGATAATGTGATGACTAACAATGCAACCTTTGATGCATTCAAGTACATTCATAATTCCCACGTGATAAACATTTTCATGAATATATTCAAAAGGGTCTATTTTTGAACATAGTGAGTCACAGAGTGTGACTTGCTGACAGACATTCCCAACCCCTTTTGATGAATGCAAAATGCTTGGTATTTTAGGAATATTTGGTATTTTCTGCGTTCACAGCCTTGGCATCGGCTGGCACACTTCAATCAGCCTAATCCTGGCTGGGGCTTGGGCAGGAGAAAGAGAAAGATTAAAAAAGGCCACATTTTCAACAGTCTGATCATTCAAATGTGACTGTCATTTCTGGCATTGATGATTGACATTCCCCCTGGCCACAATGTCACTTTTATTAAACCAAAATAATTCAAATGCAGGTATTTGTGGTTGTAGAACATTTCCCAAACTGTGGAACATGGCCCCCTGAGAAAGTCCCTAATCAGCATCTTAACCAATCACTGAAAGGCATCATGACGAAGACGCATGAAACGTTGACAAAGAAAACTTAGTCCCTCAACACAAACCCACATAAAAGACATCAACTACACAGGCCTCTGAGGATGGTCATGCTGTAATTACTTTTACATTAAAACAAAATGCCTGCGTGTTGAAGAATTTGAATAAAAAGAATACAAAGCCTAATATAACACATGGCTCATCTTTAGAAGCAATAAGTGCCACAAGCTCATACCACTTTCTAAGAATGTTATGCAAATATGCTTACACCTGAAATCAAAGAGGAGCATTTAGCTAAGCAACGGTATGTCTATAAACTACAGCTGTTCAGAAGCAGCCAGTTACTGTATTATTATTTTTTATATACTACAATTGTCAAGAGCACACCCCTGCAGGACTATTAACTAGTAACACAGTGCAGTTGGATCTATAATTGCAAGTCTGGTCT
Organism: Coregonus clupeaformis; assembly: GCF_020615455.1. NCBI lineage: Eukaryota > Metazoa > Chordata > Actinopteri > Salmoniformes > Salmonidae > Coregonus > Coregonus clupeaformis. The sequence continues at coordinate 37,493,118 of NC_059205.1, read as the reverse complement.
AAATCAAGGGCAGATTGTTTCAATTGTTTTCCCACTTTCAGAACTACTTTTCCCTGTCGCAACCAAATCTAAAGAGTAGGCCTATGCAGCATAGAGACTTTGGCGTTGTGATTAAATTCCTCAATAATGAATGCTCTCCTGGGAGAAGGGCATTGTGCATTGGGGACAATGTGAATTAATATGCCTTCAAATCAGAAAGTTCCGATCACGTCGCTGCCAAGCGGGGGGGTATACATTATTAAAGCAATAAAATATGGAAACCTTTAGGCCAGCTGTTAAGTAACAAGAGCATATGAAAACGTTGAGTAAATGAGTCTGAGAGATAACATGGCAGATGGAGATGAAACGTGCGTCTTGGGAATCTTTGTTTACTTTGGCACTAAATAAGCCACAGTGCTCTGTGATCATCAGAGTAAATAAACACATTCCACCCACAGAGTAAAAAAACAATGTGTTTTATTTTATAATGAAAACATCCCTTTCATTTCTCTCCCCAGCCTGTGCTGTAAACTCCTGTGTAGATGTCCCCTGGAAATACAGACTACAGTGCATGAAGTCTTTGATTTCCCAGCCTCAGATCTTTCTTTATCATACAGGACTGTGTCATGGGGAGGGCCCCCTGATGAGTTCTGTGAATGGCAGCATTCTAAAGTGAGCTCAATGTGAACAACAACTGTCCTGGAAATCAATATCACGCCATGTGTCAATCTTGACATGCATTAGACACGTTAGGATCATTGTATCGCTATATTGCCTGAATTTAACTAGCTACGGGAATAAATACAAATATTTTCAAGCTAGAGAGAGATAGAGAGAGAGCATATCAATTAGGACTATATCCTGCGAGTGGCCTCGTGACATTTTCAAGTCCTCAGAAATAGTTTTAGAAGTATGATCTCTATCAAGTAAAGGAACCTTGGCTTCAATGTCTACTGAGTGTGACCATTCCTGAAACTAACCTCATCAATACTGTGGCCAGGCTTGATAGAATGACTGCCGTATGCACTTGGTAAACTGGTAAATACAGTACATCCCATTTTCAACAAAGACTTTCCGAACTAAGGCGTTGACAATGCTATGCTTTCAAATAAGAGATAGAATGATGAACACTGCCAACCTACAAAAGATTTAACCCAAATTGATCCTCTGATTATGACCGAATAATGTCATATTCAACATTTGTATGAAGCAGTCAGCAATGCGGAACATTAGCTGCTGTAGTTTATGTTAATAGAGTACGAATAGCCAGCACAGACAGAGGAGAGGAGCTTTCAGTTAGCAGCCAGTAGAAGCAGAGGGAAGGAGGCAAACAGGTGGTGGTTTTAATTGCTTTTTTTCAACCCCCTCTTCAGCAGGCCACAGCGGCCCGAGACTATGGGGTGCACTAGACCTTGTTCCAGGCCTCTAATTGGAATAAAGCTGCAGTTGTTCTAAAGTCTATAGAAGATTTAAAAAACATAAGGAAAACCTATGAGCAATGATGTTTGAATAAGGTGTTTTCAGTCTCCATATACATTAGCTGATGACTGTTCATTTCAGATACATTCGGGAGTCTACTGAAGTAAGGCAACGCACTCTTCATGAATATTTGGCAGGAATACATTCTTATTTGACTTGTAGAGTGCAAGTATGAAGGACATCAATCTTTAAAATTGCTGCTAACAGTTGACCTGCCTGGTTTTAAGATGTATTCCCTTTCCCCACATAGTTTTACAAGATAATGATTACATATTTTCCATATTTCATGATTCTAGATAAAAGCTTTCTCATAGTCACAGAAAATTATCCTGATTGCTGAAGTGATTTATTCAATGGTACATCAGACAAGTATCACAGGGAAATTACTAGCCTATTTGGAGATGAGTTCAACTGTTTACCAATGTAATTATGGCATAGCATTTGCAGGGAAGGAGAGGAGTCTGTTGGCACAGAGACAGTGATGAAAACGGCATGCATTATGCAAGCTGGGGAGAGAGACAGAGTGGGAATGAATGTGTTCTGAACTGCAGTAGTGTGGTGTATCATTGAGTATCAAACAGCAGCCAGAGAGAACCTAAGTCGAATACTCATACTAACCCCACTAACAGTACTATTTGTGATGTAAATTGAGTATGTAGTATGTTTATTGGTCATAGTATGGATATAGTTAGTATGCCAAAAGTTCCCGAATGTCGTATTACATTCACCAAAATTCGAAGTGAACAAGCAGTGGACACTATTTCCGTACTTTTAGGGCCCATAATGCAATTCTTCAGAAAATGGGCGTGGCTTCACAACATTTCCAGATTTTAAGAAAATGCCGAAAATATGCAGCCGAAGTCCGATGAGAGCAGATACAAATGTATAGTTGAAGTCGGAAGTTTACATACACTTAGGTTGGAGTCATTAAAACTCGTTTTTCAACCACTCCACAAATTTCTTGTTAACAAACTAGAGTTTTGGCAAGTCGGTTAGGACATCTACTTTGTGCATGACACAAGTACTTTTTCCAAAAATGATTTCACTTATAATTCACTGTATCACAATTCCAGCGGGTCAGAAGTTTACATACACTAAGTTGACTGTGCCTTTAAACAGCTTGGAAAATTCCAGAAAATGATGTCATGGCTTTAGAAGCTTCTGATAGGCTAATTGAAATAATTTGAGTCAATTGGAGGTGTACCTGTGGATGTATTTTAAGGCCTACCTTCAAACTCAGTGCCTCAAAAGAAATCAGCCTGGTTCATCATTGGGAGCAATTTCCAAATGCCTGAAGGTACCACCATGTATTAACACCATGGGACCACGCCGCGTCATACCGCTCAGGAAGGAGACGCGTTCTGTCTCCTAGAGATGAACGTACTTTGGTGCGAAAAGTGCAAATCAATCCCAGAACAACAGCAAAGGACCTTGTGAAGATGCTGGAGGAAACAGGTACAAAAGTATCTATATCCACAGTAAAACGAGTCCTACATCTACATAACCTGAAAGGCCGCTCAGCAAGGAAGAAGCCACCGCTCCAAAACCGCCATAAAAAAGACAGACTACGGTTTGCAACTGCACATGGGGACAAAGATCTAACTTTTTGGAGAAATGTACTCTGGTCTGATGAAACAAAAATAGAACTGTTTGGCCATAATGACCATTGTTATGTTTGGAGGAAAAAGGGGGTTGCTTGCAAGCCGAAGAACACCATCCCAACCGTGAAGCACGGGGGTGGCAGCATCATGCTGTGGGGGTGCTTTGCTGCAGGAGGGACTGGTGCACTTCACAAAATAGATGGCATCATGAGGAAGGAAAATGATGTGGATATATTGACGCAACATCTCAAGACATCAGTCAGGAAGTTAAAGCTTAGTCGCAAATGGGTCTTCCAAATGGACAATGACCCCAAGCATACTTCCAAAGTTGTGGCAAAATGGCTTAAGGACAACACATTCAAGGTATTAGAGTGGCCATCACAAATCCCTGACCTCAATTCTATAGAACATGTTGAGCAATGTAATAAAAAAGGAATTACTTTTCAAATAAGTTTTGTTACATGTTATGTTGGCTGACAATTTGTTAGCTAAGCTAGCCTTGTGAACCGCAGAGCATATGCTTATAGCAGTTGCTTGTATGTACCTAATGTTAGTTGGCTACTAATACATAAAACTTGCCAGTATATTAACTATATGCTATCTAACTAACTACCCAACGTTTATTGACTTGATTATTCACGTCATTCTTCGCTTAGTCAAGTGGTATAGTCGTTGTGCGTTCTCAATGAAGTCATAAGATGATCAGACCCTACACCCAAACGAGGGCACTACGTTCATACACCTCTGGCCTGCTAGCTCCCCTACCTCTACAGAAGCACAGTTCCCGCTCAGCCCAGTCAAAGCTATTTGCTGCTCTGGCACACCAATGGTGGAACAAGCTCCCCCACGACGCCAGGACAGCGGAGTCACTGACCACCTTCCGTAGACACTTGAAACCCTACCTCTTTAAGGAATACCTGGAATAGTATAAAGTAATCCTTCTACCCCTCCCTTCCCCCACCCCCCCATAAAAAAATAAGAAAAAAAGTGGTTGTCCCACTTGCTATCATAAATTGAATGCACCAATTTGTAAGTCGCTCTGGATAAGAGCGTCTGCTAAATGATGTAAATGTAAATGTAGCTAATCACGTGTTATGCTAACAAACTAGCAAGAAGTTGCATAGCAACAGCATCAACTTCCGGTAGACAGGCGAAGCGCAAGTACACTCAACTGAAAGGATACCGTTTGTTTACAGTATACTAAAATGAACTAATAGCATATAATATGTACAGTGGCTTGCGAAAGTATTCACCCCCCTTGGCATTTGTCCTATTTTGTTGCCTTACAACCTGGAATTAAAATAGATTTTTGGGGGGGTTCTATCATTTGATTTACACAACATGCCTACCACTTTGAAGATGCAAAATATGTTTTATTGTGAAGCAAACAAAGAAACTTGAGCGTGCATAACTATTCACCTCCCTAAAGTCAATACTTTGTAGAGCCACCTTTTGCAGCAATTACAGCTGCAAGTCTCTTGGGGTATCTCTATAAGCTTGGCACATCTAGCCACTGGGTTTTTTGCCATTCATCAAGGCAAAACTGCTCCAGCTCCTTCAAGTTGGATAGGTTCCGCTGGTGTACAGCAATCTTTAAGTCTTACCACAGATTCTCAATTGGATTGAGGTCTGGGCTTTGACTAGGCCATTCCAATACATTTAAATGTTTCTCCTTAAACCACTCAAGTGTTGCTTTAGCAGTATGCTTAGAGTCATTGTCCTGCTGGAACCTCCGTCCCAGTCTCAAATCTCTGGAAGACTGAAACAGGTTTCCCTCAAGAATTTCCCTGTATTTAGCGCCATCCATCATTCCTTCAATTCTGACCAGTTTCCCAGTCCCTGCTGATGAAAAACATCCCCACAGCATGATGCTGCCACCACCATGCTTCACTGTGGGGATGGTGTTCTCGGGGTGATGAGAGGTGTTGGGTTTGCGCCAGACATTTTCCTTGATGGTGGAAAAGCTCAATTTTAGTCTCATATGACCAGAGTACCTTCTTCCATATATTTGGGGAGTCTCCCACATGGCTTTTGGCGAACACCAAACGTGTTTGCTTATTTTTTTCTTTAAGCAATGGCTTTTTTCTTGCCAGTCTTCTGTAAAGCCCAGCTCTGTGGAGTGTAAGGCTTAAAGCTGTCACGATCGTCGGAAGGAGCGGACCAATACGCAGCGCGTGGAGTGAACATGATGACTTTATTTATAAAGCAACCACGTAAAAAAACAACAAATGACGATAATGAAGTCCTCAGTGACACGACTGAACACGGAACAATAACCCACAAAACAAAGGTGAAAACTGACAGTTTAAATATGGCTCCCAATCAGAGATAACGAGCCGACAGCTGACACTCGCTACCTCCGATTGGGAGTCATTGACTACAACATACAACACCTAGAAAAACAACCCACAGACCTGCAAACATAGAAATACACCCGACAGAACTACCAACATAGAAAAACACCCAAATCCCCAACAAAACAACATACACTCTAGCTCACATACAAAAGTCCTAGAGCCAGAGTGTCACAGCACTCCCCTAAAGGTGCGCACTCCGGGCGCACCAGCATACGCCTAGGGGAGGGTCTGGGTGGGCGTCTGTCCACGGTGGTGGCTCTGGCCCGGTTGTGCTCCCCCCACCCCACCACAGTCACAAACTGCTTAGTAGGCAGTACCGGACTAAGGGACAGCACCTGACTAAGGGGCAGCACCGGACTAAGTGGCAGCACCGGACTAAGGGGCAGCACCGGACCAAGGGGCAGCACCGGGCTAAGGGGCAGCACCTGACTAAAGGGCAGCACCGGACTGAGGGGCAGATCCTGGCTGGCTGGCTCATGGCTGGCTGACGGATCTGGCTGCTCATGGCTGGCTGACGGATCTGGCTGCTCATGGCTGGCTGACGGATCTGGCTGCTCATGGCCGACTGACGGATCTGGCTGATCCTGTCTGGCAGAAGGCTCTGGCTGATCCTGTCTGGCAGAAGGCTCTGGCTGATCCTGTCTGGCAGAAGGCTCTGGCTGATCCTGTCTGGCAGAAGGCTCTGGCTGATCCTGTCTGGCGGAAGGCTCCTGGCTGATCCTGTCTGGCGGAAGGCTCTGGCTGATCCTGTCTGGCAGACGGCTCTGGCTGATCCTGTCTGGCGGAAGGCTCTGACGGCGTTGGGCAGACGGGCAGTTCAGACGGCGTTGGGCAGACGGACAGTTCAGGCCCCGTTGGGCAGACGGCAGACTCTGGCCGTCTGAGGCGCATCGTAGGCCTGGTGCGTGGTGCCGGAACAGGAGGTACCGGGCTGAGGACACGCATCTCAGGGCTAGTGCGGGGAGAAGCAACAGGGCATGCTGGACCCTGGGGACGCACCGTAGGCCTGATGCGTGGTGCCGGAACTGGAGGTACCGGGCTGAGGACACGCATCTCAGGGCTAGTGCGGGAAGCAGCAACAGGGCATGCTTGGCCCTGGGGACGCACCGTAGGCCTGATGCGTGGTGCCGGGAACTGGAGGTACCGGGCTGAGGACACGCATCTCAGGAGGCTAGTGCGGGGAGTCGGAACAGGGCATGCTGGACCCTGGGGACTCCCATAACGCCTAGTGCGGGGAGCCGGAACAGGGCATGCTGGACCCTGGGGACTCACCTCACGCCTAGTGCGGAGAGCAGGAACAGGCCGGGCCGGGCTGGCGGCGCACCCTATCCCTGGTGCGTGGAGTAGGAACAGGCCGGGCTGGGCTGGCGACGCGCACCGTATCCCTGGTGCGAGTGGCCGGAACAGGCCGGGCCGGGTTGCGGCGCACCGTATCCCTGGTGCGTGGAGTAGGAACAGGCCGGGCTGGGCTGGCGACGCGCACCGTATCCCTGGTGCGAGTGGCCGGAACAGGCCGGGCCGGGGTTGGCGGCGCACCGTATCCCTGGTGCGAGGAGTAGGAACAGGCCGGGCTGGGCTGGCGACGCGCACCGTACACTTAGTGCGAGGGACCGGAACAGGCCGTACCGTCACGGGAACACACACTACTGGCTGCACCACGGGACTAGGAACGGGCCGGACCGAACTGGTTACACACCCCAGTACCTCACGCCGTGCCTCAACACTTTCCTTCCCTGCTTTACCCAGTTGCCCCCTTGACCTGGTAGCCCACTGAATCCGTCCCTTCTCTGCCTCCGTCAGCCCCCTTAACCTGGCAGCCCTCTGACTCTGCCTTGTGGCAGCCTCCTGCTGCTCCGTCGCCCAAGCCATGTGCCCCCCAAAAAATTTCTTGGGGTTGCCTCTCGTCCTTCCGACGATGATGGCCCTGCTGATGCCGTTGCTCCTCTCGCCGTCGCCTCTCCACCGTCTCGTTCCATGGTCGGCGATCCATACCATCTAGGATCTCCTCCCAAGTCCAGGACCCTTTACCTTCCACCAGTTCCCTCCATGTCCAGACCCTTTGTTCCTGGACGCGCTGCTTGGTTCCTTTATGGTGGGTTATTCTGTCACGATCGTCGGAAGGAGCGGACCAATACGCAGCGCGTGGAGTGAACATGATGACTTTATTTATAAAGCAACCACGTAAAAAAACAACAAATGACGATAATGAAGTCCTCAGTGACACGACTGAACACGGAACAATAACCCACAAAACAAAGGTGAAAACTGACAGTTTAAATATGGCTCCCAATCAGAGATAACGAGCCGACAGCTGACACTCGCTACCTCCGATTGGGAGTCATTGACTACAACATACAACACCTAGAAAAACAACCCACAGACCTGCAAACATAGAAATACACCCGACAGAACTACCAACATAGAAAAACACCCAAATCCCCAACAAAACAACATACACTCTAGCTCACATACAAAAGTCCTAGAGCCAGAGTGTCACAAAAGCGGTCCTATGGACAGATACTCCAATCTCCGCTGTGGAGCTTTGCAGCTCCTTCAGGGTTATCTTTGGTTTCTTTGTTGCCTCTCTTAATGTCCTCCTTGCCTGGTCCATGAGTTTTGGTGGGCAGCCCTCTCTTGGCAGGTTTGTTGTGGTGCCATATTATTTCAATTTTTTTAAATAACGGATTTAATGGTGCTCCGTGGGATGTTCAAAGTTTCTGATATTATTTCATAACCCAACCCTGATCTGTACCTCTCCACAACTTTGTCCCTGACCTGTTTGGAGAGCTCCTTGGTCTTCACGGTGCCGCTTGCTTGGTGGTGCCCCTTGCTTAGTGGTGTTGCAGACTCTGGGGCCTTTCAGAACAGGTGTATATATACTGAGATCATGTGACAGATCATGTGACACTTAGATTGCACACAGGTGGACTTTTATATAAATAATTATGTGACATCTGAAGGGAATTGGTTGCACCAGATCTTATTTAGGGGCTTCATAGCAAAGGGGTGAATACATATGCATGCACCACTTTTCCATTATTTATTTTTTTGAATTTTTTGAAACAAGTTATTTTTTTCATTTCACTTCACCAATTTGGACTATTTTGTGTATGTCCATTACATGGAATCCAAATAAAAATAAATTTAAATTACAGGTTGTAATGCAACAAAATAGGGAAAACGCCAAGGGGGATGAATACTTTTGCAAGGCACTGTAGTGTATATATTCATTAAGTATGTAGTGTACATTATGTTAGTATGGGTATCCGAACACAGCTCTAGAACGTACAACATACAGTAATTACTGGAGTAAGGATTGGAAGGTGCCTCAAGGACAGGATTAGCTGAGAAGTCAACTGTACTTAGCTCTGGCTGTACAACGTCAGATGAAGGGATCTGATGGACAGGCATAATCATCCCTGCCAGAGCATCTGACGTAGAAACTCAGTGAGTCCGGCAGTCGTGGACGCTGCTGGAAAATGAAACCTCTCTATGGCGTGAGTGAGGAAATGGAAGAATACCCATGAATGGAAAATGAAACAATATTAAATGTGGGTAAAGAGTGGGAGTACAGAGTTACATAATTTAGTCTAGAAGATTTGAGTAGCCTACTTTACTTTTGCTAACTGTAAACAGTGAGGTGCAGGTGGATTGGCAAAGACCTGTCCACAAGATCAATAACCCTATACAGAAACTGACTGCAAACCCCCATCTAACTGACCAGCAAGTGATTGATATACTTGCCAATACTGGCAGGCTACCAGTGTTGAAATCAAACCAGAATCATTGTTATTCTGACAGACTGACTGATGTGGACGACAGAGAGGAGAGAAGAGGAGTAGTTAGACAATCAAATTAGGGAAATGTCTTGTTGTCCTACAGCACAAACATTTGTGTAATTGACTGGTTTTAGCTTTCATGACAACACTGAAGCTGATATTTGCTGAGGTAAGAAAGCAACCGGAGCAAAAATTGCAATATTATGTCAGGTGAAAGACATGGGGGTAAGAGAGGAACTTTTAATTGGCTAAAGTTGTGCACAACCTGGCACATTTTCCAATGCCTAAAACATTTCTCCCACGCTCAATTCAATACAACTGTTGATCACTAGTAGGCCCACATAATAAACTTACACAACGCAACAATCAGAGTTGAAATTGGGCGAGGGAGAGGGACGTGACACTGAGGTTTGCCCACCCACATTTTGAACCAGTGTTTGAGAGGGTGCACAAAGTGATGGAATACTTGTAGATTAGCATGATGGAAAAAACGTTTCTTGTTAGAAGTATTTCACATTTAACTTTAAAAGATGATCATTACAACAAAACAACATCACTCTTTGCACATTAAAAAGTCCTCATTATTATTCTGAAGACTGTTTACCGCAGTACCCACTTGCTCAATCAATCGCTGATTCTTGAGAGGATTCTAAAACATGACAACTTCTAGTCTCCATGACATTTTTGTTTTCTGTTCTTATGAACAGCCTTAACTATAACAGCATGATCCAAGCTGAGATGCAGTTCTCTTAATGCAATAATCGCCCTGCTAAGGGCATGGAGGGGCTAGGGCAACGCGGTGGGGTGCCAATCCCTGCACGGTGGGCTGGTAAGTGAGCGCTGCTGAGTTTCCAGGTCAAGGATGACACATTCTAACATTCAACCTTGGGCCTGTTAGTATTAGCATGTTTTTCAATTGCTTTTAACAAGGTGAGGAGATAATGGTATCACTCTGGTACCTCTGGTGACAACAGAGGCTGTCCTTGGATTTAGTTATTCCTTTACCTTGAGCCGGAGCACCGGAGACAGCTAATGTAATATTACACCCTCTCAGGTAGTTAGACTGGACATAAATCATACAGTGCAACCTTGTTGTTATTGTAAGGATGAGAATTGGATGTTAATCATTAATTACTAATGCCTGACATGTGTCTATAAATTAACCTGTGTCATGTGAACTAATCGAGATGGTGGTCGCATGTCCTGGAATAAAGTGAGCTCCGTATGCTGTCTCGTGTCCAAATCGTATCTTTCCTTTGCTTTGTCCCGCAACGAGCCATTGTTTACAAAGATCTGTGTAATCAATGGGTCGTTGCGGGATGAAGCAAATCTTTCCTATAGCTGATGGTCCACTCTCCGAACCCTCCAAACTGCGCATTACATTGGTGGCAGCAGTGTTTTTTTTTTGTTGCTTTTTTGACTATGGAAACGAAAATCTGCTGAAGTTATCGTTGGACCAAAGGACGAGTGGCTAAATGTTAGTTAGCATACCGAAGGAGCAGCACACCACATTATTCTTATTTGCATCATCATCTCCCTCACTGCTAGCTGTCGGGCAGGTGAACAGTGAGTACTACTGAACTCTCCACTTGTCTGAAACATAATTACCAATAAATCATTTTTACCCAGACTTTTACACATATTGGACATTTACTTTTGCTTTGTGGACTTAATGGGAATTGGCCGTCCCCCTCCACACTCTGCGGGCCCGAGCATTATATAAGATGGATGCGACTAAGTACAACGAATATATGTGCGTGGCTGCATGGGGGCGCGGGAGGATTCTGCTCTCCGACCGGCTGGATCCCCGAACGGATGGAGCTGCCTACCTGTGTCTGCTGCGTGGGAGAACTGTGCTACCAGCTACTGTTTGTGTGTGACTTTTTGTGTCGGCGTGAAAATGGAACCAAAGGAGGCGTTGGGGATGTGTCTTCCACACGACCATGGGCCTGCTGTGTGCATGCTGACCACGTATGACCCTTGTGGATTTCGATGGTTTAGTTTGTTGAAAAGAGAAAAGATGGATTGACTGTTTAATGTGCACTGTTGGTGTATTGGCTATTGATATTTTGTATTTTGGCATTTGCATTTTGTTAACTGTGGAGCAAAAAAAAAGTTACAGCATTTTATTTCAGTAGGGAAACATAATGAGCTTGCATGAAAAGCAATCTCGTGACTGTCATATCCCTTTTATACACAGACCAAAATCCCACTATTTTACAATGCCTGCTTTTTTATACCAGCTTTTTAGTATATCTGAAGGGGGTAGGGGGTAAAAAACATGGTAAATTAAAAGCCACCTAAAATCCTAGTCATGATTCCTGCATTTTCATAGACCCTGTAACCAAAATACAGGTATAGGGTCTGTGTGAATGGTTCTCTGCTTTTTGCCAGTAAATTCATTAACACGTCCATTGTTTAATACCTCCCTAATTTGAAATGCAAACAGCCCCCATGGATTAACACACCCCACCCCTCCCAATTTGCAGTTACCCACTGATACAGGTACAGTGGGGAGAACAAGTATTTGATACACTGCCGATTTTGCAGGTTTTCCTACTTACAAAGCATGTAGAGGTCTGTAATTTTTATCATAGGTACACTTCAACTGTGAGAGACGGAATCTAAAACAAACATCCAGAAAATCACATTGTATGATTTTAAAGTAATTAATTTGCATTTTATTGAATGACATAAGTATTTGATACATCAGAAAAGCAGAACTTAATATTTGGTACAGAAACCTTTGTTTGCAATTACAGAGATCATACGTTTCCTGTAGGTCTTGACCAGGTTTGCACACACTGCAGCAGGGATTTTGGCCCACTCCTCCATACAGACCTTCTCCAGATCCTTCAGGTTTCGGGGCTGTCGCTGGGCAATACAGACTTTCAGCTCCCTCCAAAGATTTTCTATTGGGTTCAGGTCTGAAGACTGGCTAGGCCACTCCAGGACCTTGAGATGCTTCTTACGGAGCCACTCCTTAGTTGCCCTGGCTGTGTGTTTCGGGTCGTTGTCATGATGGAAGACCCAGCCACGACCCATCTTCAATGCTCTTACTGAGGGAAGGAGGTTGTTGGCCAAGATCTCGTGATACATGGCTCCATCCATCCTCCCCTCAATACGGTGCAGTCGTCCTGTCCCCTTTGCAGAAAAGCATCCCCAAAGAATGATGTTTCCACCTCCATGCTTCACGGTTGGGATGGTGTTCTTGGGGTTGTACTCATCCTTCTTCTTCCTCCAAACACGGCGAGTGGAGTTTAGATCAAAAAGCTCTATTTTTGTCTCATCAGACATTTACATTTACATTTACGTCATTTAGCCGACGCTCTTATCCAGAGCGACTTACAAATAGGTGCATTCACCTTATAGCCAGTGGGATAACCACTTTACAATGTTTGTTTGTTTTTGGGGGGTAAAGGGGGGGGTAGAAGGATTACTTTATCCTATCCCAGGTATTCCTTAAAGAGGTGGGGTTTCAAATGTCTCCGGAAGGTGGTGAGTGACTCCGCTGTCCTGGTGTCGTGAGGGAGCTTGTTCCACCATTGGGGTGCCAGAGCAGCGAACAGTTTTGACTGGGCTGAGCGGGAACTATGCTTCCGCAGAGGTAGGGGAGCCAGCAGGCCAGAGGTGGATGAACGCAGTGCCCTCGTTTGGGTGTAGGGACTGATCAGAGCCTGAAGGTACGGAGGTGCCGTTCCCCTCACAGCTCCGTAGGCAAGCACCATGGTCTTGTAGCAGATGCAAGCTTCAACTGGAAGCCAGTGGAGTGTGCGGAGGAGCGGGGTGACGTGAGAGAACTTGGGAAGGTTGAACACCAGACGGGCTGCGGCATTCTGGATGAGTTGTAGGGGTTTAATGGCACAGGCAGGGAGCCTAGCCAACAGCGAGTTGCAGTAATCCAGACGGGAGATGACAAGTGCCTGGATTAGGACCTGTGCCGCTTCCTGTGTAAGGTAGGGTCGAACTCTCCGAATGTTGTAGAGCATGAACCTACAGGATCGGGTCACCGCCTTGATGTTAGCGGAGAACGACAGGGTGTTGTCCAGGGTCACGCCAAGGCTCTTCGCACTCTGGGAGGAGGACACAACGGAGTTGTCAACCGTGATGGCGAGATCATGGAACGGGCAGTCCTTCCCCGGGAGGAAGAGCAGCTCCGTCTTGCCGAGGTTCAGCTTGAGGTGGTGATCCGTCATCCATACTGATATGTCTGCCAGACATGCAGAGATGCGATTCGCCACCTGGTTATCAGAAGGGGGAAAGGAGAAGATTAGTTGTGTGTCGTCAGCGTAGCAATGATAGGAGAGGCCATGTGAGGATATGACAGAGCCAAGTGACTTGGTGTATAGCGAGAATAGGAGAGGGCCTAGAACTGAGCCCTGGGGGACACCAGTGGTGAGAGCACGTGGTGCGGAGACAGCTTCTCGCCACGCCACTTGGTAGGAGCGACCGGTCAGGTAGGACGCAATCCAAGAGTGAGCCGCACCGGAGATGCCCAGCTCGGAGAGGGTGGAGAGGAGGATCTGATGGTTCACAGTATCAAAGGCAGCAGACAGGTCTAGAAGGACAAGAGCAGAGGAGAGAGAGTTAGCTTTAGCAGTGCGGAGAGCCTCTGTGACACAGAGAAGAGAAGTCTCAGTTGAATGACCAGTCTTGAAACCTGACTGGTTTGGATCAAGAAGGTCATTCTGAGAGAGATAGCAAGAGAGTTGGCTAAAGATGGCACGCTCAATAGTTTTGGAGAGAAAAGAAAGAAGGGATACTGGTCTGTAGTTGTTGACATCGGAGGGATCGAGTGTTGGTTTTTTGAGAAGGGGTGCAACTCTCGCTCTCTTGAAGACGGAAGGTACATAGCCAGCGGTCAAGGATGAGTTGATCAGCGAGGTGAGGTAAGGGAGAAGGTCACCGGAGATGGTCTGGAGAAGAGAGGAGGGGATAGGGTCAAGCGGGCAGGTTGTTGGGCGGCCTGCCGTCACAAGTCGCAAGATTTTATCTGGAAAGAGAGGGGAGAAAGAAGTCAAAGCATAGGGTAGGGCAGTGTGAGCAGGACCAGCAGTGTCATTTGACTTAACAAACGAGGATCGGATGTCGTCAACCTTCTTTTTCAAAATGGTTGACGAAGTCATCCACAGAGAGGGAGGGGGGAATTCAGCAGGGAGGAGAATGTGGCAAAGAGCTTCCTAGGGTTAGAGGCGGATGCTTGGAATTTAGAGTGGTAGAAAGTGGCCTTAGCAGCAGAAACAGATGAAGAAAATGTAGAGAGGAGGGAGTGAAAATATGCCAGGTCTGCAGGGAGTCTAGTTTTCTTCCATTTCCGCTCAGCTGCCCGGAGCTCTGTTCTGTGAGCTCGCAATAAGTCATCAAGCCACGGAGCTGGAGGGGAGGACCGAGCCGGCCGGGAGGATAGGGGACATAGAGAGTCAAAGGATGCAGAAAGGGAGGAGAGGAGGGTTGAGGAGGCAGAATCAGGAGATTGGAGGGAGAAGGATTGAGCAGAGGGAAGAGATGATAGGATGGAAGAGGAGAGAGTAGCGGGAGAGAGAGAGCGAAGGTTGCGACGGCGCATTACCATCTGTGTAGGGGCAGAGTGAGTAGTGTTGGAGGAGAGGGAGAGAGAAAATGATACAAAGTAGTGGTCGGAGACTTGGAGGGGAGTTGCAGTGAGATTAGTAGAAGAACAGCATCTAGTAAAGATGTCAAGCGTATTGCCTGCCTTGTGAGTAGGGGGGGACGGTGAGAGGGTGAGGTCAAAAGAGGAGAGGAGTGGAAAGAAGGAGGCAGAGAGAAATGAGTCAGATGTAGACGTAGGGAGGTGGAAATCCCCCAGAACTGTGAGGGGTGTGCCATCCTCAGGAAAGGAACTTATCAAGGCGTCAAGCTCATTGATGAACTCTCCAAGGGAACCTGGAGGGCGATAGATGACAAGGATATTAAGCTTAAATGGGCTAGTGACTGTGACAGCATGGAATTCAAATGAGGAGATAGACAGATGGGTAGGGGAAAAATTGAGAATGTCCACTTGGGAGAGATGAGGATTCCTGTGCCACCACCCCGCTGACCAGATGCTCTCGGGGTATGCGAGAACACATGGTCAGACGAGGAGAGAGCAGCAGGGGTAGCAGTGTTTTCAGTGGTAATCCATGTTTCCGTCAGCGCCAAGAAGTTGAGGGACTGGAGGGTAGCATAGGCTGGGATGAAGTCTGCCTTGTTGGCAGCAGAACGGCAGTTCCAGAGGCTGCCTGAGACCTGGAACTCCACGTGGGTCGTGCGTGCAGGGACCACCAGGTTAGAGAGGCAGCAGCCACGCGGGTGTGAGGCGTTTGTGTAGCCTGTGCGGAGAGGAGAGAACAGGGATAGGCAGAGGCATAGTTGACAGGCTGCAGCAGATGGCTACAATAATGCAGAGGAGATCAGAATAAAATGAACTAAACATCTGGGAAAGGAGAGAGCGGGGCCTCCCTCACCACAACTCCCAAATATAACTCTCCCAACTTCCACCTCAGAAACTATAATTGTTGTAAACTACAGCGGTTCAATGTTTTCTAGGAATAGACTAACCTAGTTTATTCAGCTAGCTAACTAGGTGCAGTATTATTCTGTGAAAAACGTCCGGGCACCTCGTCATAAGACGCCACTTTCAGCTAGCATGCCGGTCTCCAGCAGCAGGGTTTAGCGCCAATACTCAGCCACAACAACCACCAGTGTATCAACACACAAGCAGATCGTTCGTGTCCGTGTCTAACGTTGTGGGTTAGTCCCGACAGCTTGAGCGAGTCGTCAGTCAACTTATTCAGCCAGTTAGTTAGCTAGAATAGTTAGCAAACTAGCTAGCCATTGCTTTCAGACAAAGAAGAACCCCTCCTTTCACGGTACGAACACACAGAGAGAGCCAAACTAACGTTAACTAGTCACCCATGTCCCGAATTCCTTGAGCGACTCGGGCTATCAATATGTAAAAAACAAAACACAAGTGTAGGTTGTGACTTACCCTAGCAGCTACTGTTAGCTAGCCAGAGTGCAAAGCTAGCCACTGAATTGACTCAGCCAGTTCGCGTCTGTTCGCTCGGTCGTTCCAGCTATTGTTTACAAGTAGCTATCCAGGTTGCAAGAAGCTTGCTAATTTTCAAGCACAGTAGCCACTTGCTACCTAACGTTAACGGTTCAGACAATAATAATAATAATATGCCATTTAGCAGACGCTTTTATCCAAAGCGACTTACAGTCATGCGTGCATACATGTTTGTGTATGGGTGGTCCCGGGTATCGAACCCAGTACCTTGGCGTTACAAGCGCCGTGCTCTATCAACTGAGCTACAGAGGACCAGCTGAGCTACAGAGGACCCATCTGTCTATCTCCTCATTTGAATTCCATGCTGTCACAGTCACTAGCCCATTTAAGCTTAGGTTAGAAAACAGCTGAATGGTAGGCAGTTATTGTATGTAATTATTGTAGGCAGCCAGCTGGCGTAATTACAGGCACTCTCAGGCGTGAAACAACTATACCGTTGCTAATAGCTATTCGCCAACTAGTCCAGGTGGTGAGTTAGCTAGCTAGCTAGCTTCGTGCTACACCCGGCACCGCCGAATACAATACTAACCTACAATAATTACATACAACAACTACCTACAACAACCCACGATACCTACCTACAATACCTAACTACAATCTAAATACATAGTTTAAGCCTTACTCGACAAAGCCCAAGCTATGTATAAAGCCAAACTTACCCAGGACCATCCTCAAGCACCAGGATGAGAGAATGTGAGACCACATGACCTTCTCCCATTCCTCCTCTGGATCATCCAGATGGTCATTGGCAAACTTCAGACAGGCCTGGACATGCGCTGGCTTGAGCAGGGGGACCTTGCGTGCGCTGCAGGATTTTAATCCATGACGGCGTAGTGTGTTACTAATGGTTTTCTTTTTCTTTGAGGTTTTCTTTCCCAGCTCTCTTCAGGTCATTGACCAGGTCCTGCCGTGTAGTTCTGGGCTGATCCCTCACCTTCCTCATGATCATTGATGCCCCACGAGGTGAGATCTTGCATGGAGCCCCAGACCGAGGGTGATTGACCGTCATCTTGAACTTCTTCTATTTTCTAATAATTGTGCCAACAGTTGTTGCCTTCTCACCAAGCTGCTTGCCTATTGTCCTGTAGCCCATCCCAGCCTTGTGCAGGTCTACAATTTTATCCCTGATGTCCTTAAACAGCTCTCTGGTCTTGGCCATTGTGGAGAGGATGGAGTCTGTTTGATTGAGTGTGTGGACAGGTGTCTTTTATACAGGTAACGATTTCAAACAGGTGCAGTTAATACAGGTAATGAGTGGAGAACAGGAGGGCTTCTTAAAGAAAAACGAACAGGTCTGTGAGAGCCGGAATTCTTACTGGTTGGTAGGTGATCAAATACTTATGTCATGCAATAAAATGCAAATTAATTACTTAAAAATCATACAATGTGATTTTCTGGATTTTTGTTTTAAATTCTGTCTCTCACAGTTGAAGTGTACCTATGATAAAAAAGTACAGACCTCTACATGCTTTGTAAGTAGGAAAACCTGCAAAATCGGCAGTGTATCAAATACTTGTTCTCCCCACTGTATGTGTAAAAGGGGTATACCTAGGGCTGTTGCGGTGACCATATTACCGCTACACCACCTCATGAGTCATGACCGCAGTAACATTCCACGTAACCATTGAGTCAAGGTAATCTCCTTTTATGCACTCTGGACATGCCTTTGTAGTACCCAATTTGCTAGCTACCATCAGGTCCTAATGGCCTGGTTGGTACTCAGGGCTCTATTGTCCCTCTAACCACTCTGACATCAATGCAAATGCAATCGAAAATCACATCAAACACTTATCAAAACAGTAGGCCTATCATACTTTTAAAACTCACCTCACTGTGATGATACATTTGAAGAAAGAAGTTCAACAGCAGGTTGAAACATGGTTGTTGTGGATGTTGTTTCAAAGCCTAACACAAGGAAATGGACAGCACTTTCTAAGGTGATGATTCATTCAAAATGCTTTTGAGCCCAAGCCCGAAAAAAAAACATGGGCTGCCAACAGTTTAGTGGAATATGTTAAGTTGCGAAAACAATTTACTATTGATGTTCCCGAATAGATTTCACTTGGTTTCCCACATTAAGCACTGGGTAGCTGAAGGAACAAAGTTGGAGAGCCCATGGCAAGCAGAGTTTGGGAGGAATATCACCTGTCGGGCAGCGAGAGCATGCTCCTCAAACAGTGGTTGATGCGTGGAGTGAAGTAAGTGTTCTTATACGTATTTCTCAGCTTCTCATATTAAGCACACGCTCCTCTATAAAACCGAAGTAGCCTACAAAACGGACCGGCGGGAATGCGTGCAGCCTCCATTCAATAGGCTATTTGAGTGCATTCAGAAGACATGTATTTTTCCTCCTGTCGCTGTTCCTACCCATTTTGATCAATCGAAAAAAAATTGACATATTAGTAAAGAAAATATTCAATTGAGAATAGTCTGATGGGTGGAAATATGATCACTTGATGAGAGAACAGCTGTGCAGCCTGTGGCAAGGAACAGAGCACAAGCTTTTTTTGCTACTTTCTCAAATCATCAATAGCCTATAGTCATACCATATATTTGTTTTATTTCTAAGACATTAAAAGGTTTGTATCATTCACAACTAAGATTGTCAAATAACTTTAAATCTAGCAAATAGGACCTGTTTCAAATTATCACTTTTATACTCAACATAGCCACTTCATGCGCACTCGCTCTGTAATGGGAAAAATATCCTTTCTATTTCATTCAGCTAAGTTCAATTATATTCTTCTTACTATAAAATCAGATAAAATAAAATAATGGCATGGGACTTATAAGCATATCATGTCAGCTAAATGAACAAGCCTACAACCTATGGCATGGAGCATAGCCAGATAACATAGACCTACAGTAGGCCAACTCATATTCTGTTCTTCTGAAATACATTCTCTTCATATCATAGTGTTTCTTTAGCCCTGACTAAAATAAATAATGGATTTATTATGATGGTGTAAATTTAATTGATTTATTATGCGCGCATCAGCGGCTTGTGTGCATGGAGGCCTGGAGATGCTAAACCTGTTTATGTTAATCAACGGTCAATTACCATGAGACCGGCAGGCTTTTGCATGACAATAACAGGTTGACAAGATTTCATGACTGCCATAGCCCTAAGGATACCTGCAAGAATGTGGTAAATAAGGGGCTGTTTGAAAGGGGGTCATATAAATATTGCCATATGTATATTTTTACAGGTAATATACCACATTTTCTGTCTGAAATGGGTATCAGATTTTTGTGTATCCTGTATGAACAAATAGCCTAACACAATTAAGTATTCCAATATTTTCTTCCTAAAAAAGTATAGTGTCTATTTAAAATGTATGAAACAAGGAAGTTTCTTAGTGGGAGGGGGACGAATGTAATGATGAGAATTGGATGTTCATCATTGATTACTTATTCCTGACCTATAAATTAACCTGTGTCACGTGAACTAATCGAGATGGTGGTCGCATGTCTTGGAATAAAGTCCCGTCCTGTTGATTTCGGTATGCTGTCTTGTGTCCAAGTCTTATTTTACCTGTAGCTGATGGTCCACTCTTCCGAACCGTCCAAATGGCGTGTTAGACCTACATTATGATTAAATAACTAGACACATAAAAGGGAGAGGCTGTAACGTTTCATTAATATTTTTTATGTAACTGTTTGATATGTCTAAAACCAAAACTAAATCATTCAGACACATTTTCATGATGGTACCCATGTTTTTTCCAGATGATGCAAAAGAGTGAAATGTGGGATGCCGCAAGATATCATGAAATATGTCCAGGGCAATGTCTCAATGGACTAAGGATGTTATGCAATGATATCATCTTAGGATAGTCGGGACACAACATTTCCTGAGTTAGTAGTAGCTAATACATTTTTGGCAAAGCACAAAAACACAATCAAATCCAGTCCCACTGCTAGCCAGACTGGTTTGATTGACATGAATGTAACCGTGCCAGACATCATATAGAGGGGAATGGCTTCTAGATGAAACACTAGCTAAGGTGCAGTATGTGAGTCCAACAGCCAACTCACCAGAGCCATCAGGTTGAAAGTATTGATGTGCAAATCACATGGCTGATGTTCCAACATGTGTGAAAGAGAAACACTCTGCTGTTGACACACAGAACACACACACACACACACCCACACAGGTATTTGGCTCATACTAAAATGTTACAAAGATTTTGAAATGAAACTCGAAAACACTGCTGTTGTGCTAATGACCTGATGCTTGTGATGTTAACAAAGGTGATGATATATTCTCACTGAGCTTAAAAGTCTGATTTTTAGGTAGACTAGCCCCGGTATACAGTAACGTGTCCTTGACAAGAGGAATGAGAGCTGACAGGCCACCGCAGGCTTCACTAGCCTGTAAACAATATTACTGCTGTCAATCTCAATGCACATGGATCCACAAGCCACAGCTGGTGGACAGGCTTCCATTTCAAAGTAGCGATTAAGTCCCTTGTTTTTCACCTGACACCAACTGCTGCTATCAGTGATTGAATGATTAAAATGATGGTTCCGGTCAATAAGCCTGTCAGAGCAGATAGGCAGGTCCAAAAAGCTTTCCAAGACAATACCCTTATGCATTTGGCTCAAGAAGGTATCTGATGTTGTGTTGTTCAAATGTTGTTGGGTTTAACTTTTGGTTGATCTAATCAATTCTGAATTCAGAGTAAATTATTTAAACTGTGTATTTCATGCTACAGGTATAAACATTATTTATATGTTACAAATGTTTTACTTTTACTTTTTAGTAACACAGTTCAATCTAGACTATAATAATTTTTTCCAAATTCAACACAAACACTCTAAGGTAGATATATTATGACCTTGGTAATCCTGCCCTCATTCACTGATGGCACCAACTGTTTATCTAATGCTGAGGGCAGTAAGCCAGTGACCCAGGGCCAGCTCAAATCATGTTGGCCGAGGATGATGTATCTCTAGCCAATGGGAAATTGTCCCATGTCCCTAGATTAGTGTGAAGTGCAACCCTAACTACTAACAGCCATGAGATAATAGTAAACTCACCTTACTAACAGCCATGAGGAACATTTTTATTTAATAATAACAACACTTTACTAACAACCATGAGAGGATAGTATTCGCTTTCCTTGTGTTTGTGACTGGAAGCTCCTGAATTCCAAGAGGTCTATTGAACACAACCCTGGCCTTCACGTAAACTGGAAACCTCAACCCTAAGTACTAACAACCATGATTGGAACATAAACAGACTTTCCTTGTGTTTGTGATTGGAAGCTCCTGCATTGTAAGAGGTCTATTGAACACAACATAAACAGTCACAAGACCATTTCACACTGAAGATAATCAATAACGCAGAAGCTTCCATCAGACCAGTCTGCTGTAGCAGAAATGTATCATTGCACTTTCATACAGTATATATTCCACATCGGCCTCACAATGAATCGCTCAATGAGGCTTGTTTACACATGATTTATATGGGATTTCACAGGCAATCATTCATGAATGGTCTTTTGATCATGTTATAAAACAGGGAATAATCTCAAGAAGAAACAACAGTAAATTGAACTGTCAAAACAAAATATGGGAGGTAGTTTATCAGAGAGCACAATGTGACTACCAATGTTCCCTACTTGCCATTGAGAAGCAGATAATTTCTCTTCATCTCAAATCAAATCGTTATTTGTCACATGCGCCGAATACAACAGGTGTAGACATTTACATTTTCATTTAAGTCATTTAGCAGACGCTCTTATCCAGAGGGACTTACAAATTGGTGCATTCAACTTAGGATAGCCAGTGGGTGTTATGATTTAACTGGATAGAACCCAAATGCAGACAAGTACACCAAGCCAGAGAAGTTTTAACAGGTTTATTATAATGTTCAATAGTCCAGGTTTCCAATAAATGGGGAAGAGCAAGTCCAGGTTACAGGGAGGGTACAGATCCAGGTCAGGGCAGGTGTGGTACCGTAATGTCCTAGTGTCCGTGGTGAGTCCAAAGGAGAGGCCCGATAGTGGAGAGCAGGATGGTGGTGGCAGGAGTGAAGCGGAGGCAGGAGTCAGGTTCCAAATATCTGTGGCACAGGAGAAAAAGTAAATAAACAGTCCAAAAAACACAAGAGCGAAAACAGACAGGTTGAGTCGGCAGCGAGACTAACATGGTTGTCTTGACTATGATCTGACGATGAGTGGAAAGTTTGACCGGGTCTTAAAGGCTGAGGTGATTATGGTGAATGAGCTGCAGCTGGAACCCTGACTCCCGCACACCAGACTTCACTCCTGCAATCAAGGACAGACAGAGGGGAGGGAGAGAGCAGAGAGAGAGCTACCTAGCAGCAGTAGGCCTAACAGTACCCCCCCCTCTACGGACGCCACCTGGCGGCCGACAGGGTTTATCAGGATGTAACCTATGAAACTCACGAACCAGAGCAGGATCCACAATGAAGCTCCTGGGCACCCAGGAACGTTCCTCAGGACCATAACCCTCCCAATCCACCAGGTACTGGAAACCACGACCCCGGCGGCGAACATCCAGAAGTCGCCGGACAGTGTAGACGGACCCCCACCCACGATCTTGGGCGGAGGAGGGGGGACGAGAGGGCGGGCACAAAGGGCTAACCGACACAGGCTTAATCTGGGAAACATGAAAGGTGGAATGAACCCGTAGGGAGGCAGGAAGCTGTAGCTTAACCGCGCAGGGGTTAACAATAGACAGTATCTTGAACGGTCCTATAAAACGAGGCGCCATCTTCTTCGACTCCACCTTCAATGGAAGGTCCCGTGACTTCAGCCATACCTCTTGACCAGGAGAGTAACCGGGAGCCTGGGACCGGTGACGGTTGGCTTGCCTCTGCATGTACGCCGAAGCTCGGGACAGAGCTACCCTGGCCTTCCTCCAGACCTTGCAGCAGCGGCGCATGTGGGACTGCACCGAGGGTACCGCAAGTTCCCTCTCTTGGGAAGGGAACAGGGGAGGTTGATAACCCAGAGCACACAGAAAAGGAGACAAACCAGAGGAAGCGTTAGTCAAGGTGTTATGAGCATATTCCACCCAGGGGAGCATGGAGCTCCATGACCCAGGGTAAGAACCAGTGACACAGCGAAGTGCGGTCTCCATCTCCTGGTTCGCTCTCTCGGCTTGCCCGTTGGTCTGGGGGTGATATCCAGAGGACAGGCTGGATGTAATGCCCAAAGCTTTACAGAAAGCTTTCCACACCTGGGAGACAAACTGGGGGACCCCTGTCAGAGACAATATCCGTGGGTAGACCATGAGAGCGGAACACATGTTCAACCAAAATATCAGCCGTCTCTCTGGCAGTGGGCAGTTTAGGTAGGGCCAAAAAATGAGCGAACTTAGAAAAACGATCAATCACCGTAAGAATGACAGTCTTACCAGATGAGGGGGGAAGTCCAGTGACAAAATCCATAGCGATATGCGACCAGGGCCGGCTGGGTATAGGTAGAGGTCGTAGATGACCAGCGCTGGCCTGGGTGGAGTTTTTACTGTGCACATACCGCATAAGCAGCAATGAAGGCTCGAGTGTCCGCCTCCATCGTGGCCCACCAGAACTTCCGTCGCACAAAGTCAAGGGTCCGCGAAACTCCAGGGTGACAGGTAAGGGGAGACGAGTGAGCCCACTGAAGTACCTGGGAGCGAGCAGACTCAGGGACAAACATCCGGTTAGGAGGACCCCTCCCAGGGTCAGCTTGATGATGTTGAGCCTGTCTAACAATCCCCCTCGATGTCACATGTGATGACTGCAATACTGCAGGTAGGAGGCAAAATGGGTTCAGGGTTACTACCAGTATCAACAGCCGAATGAACACGAGACAGGGCGTCAGGCTTGACGTTACGTGACCCAGGACGGTAAGACAGAGAAAAATTGAATCTCCCAAAAATAGTGCCCACCTGGCTTGACGGGGTTGAGCTGCTTCGCTGACTGGAGGTAAGCCAGATTCTTATGATCCGTCCAAACGATGAAGGGTTGTTCCGCCTCCAACCAATGTCGCCACTCCTCGAGAGCCAGCTTAACGGCGAGCAGTTCACGATTTCCAACATCATAATTCCTCTCTGCCTGAGAAAGTTTCCTTGAGAGAAAAGCACAGGGATGCAGTTTGTTATCTTCAGGAGAACGTTGTGACAACACTGCACCTACCCCAGTGTCGGATGCATCCACCTCCACGACAAACTGGCGGTCGGGGGTCCGGCTGCATCAGAATGGGAGCCGAGGCGAAGCGATGTTTCAGTTCTTCGAACGCTGATTCGGCCCCTTCATTCCAAGCGAACGGTCGTGAGATGGAGGTGAGAGCGGTGAGTGGCGCCGCAATGCGGCTGTAGTCCTTGATGAACCTCCTATAGAAGTTCGCAAACCCCAGGAATCGTTGAAGTTGTTTGCGGGTAGAGGGAGCTGGCCAGTCCGTGACAGCAGAGATCTTAGCTGGGTCCATCCGCAGCTCCCCCTGAGCTATGATGTAACCCAAAAAAGAGGTCTCAGACACATGAAATTCACATTTCTCCATCTTCACAAACAGTTTGTTCTCCAACAACCTTTGCAACACCTGGCGCACATGCAGTTCATGTTCCTGGGAGGACTCTGAGAAAATCAAGATATCATCCAGATAGACAAAAACAAACCGATTCAACATGTCCCGAAGGACATCATTGACTAGTGCCTGAAAAACAGCAGGGGCATTAGACAACCCAAAAGGCATAACCCGATACTCAAAATGTCCCAAGGGTGTGTTGAAGGCAGTCTTCCATTCATCACCCTTACGAATGCGCACCAGGTGATACGCATTTCGTAGATCCAGTTTCGTAAAGATGGTAGCACCATGAAGGAGGGGAAAAGCAGAATTAATCAAAGGCAGAGAATACTTGTTCTTAATGGTGATGTTGTTAAGTCCACGGTAATCAATACAGGGTCTGAGGGTCTTATCCTTCTTAGCAACAAAAAGAATCCCGCTCCTACAGGTGACGAGGAAGGACGCATAATACCTGCCGCCAAGGAGTCCCGAATGTAGTTCTCCATAGCCTCCGTCTCCGGCCGGGAGAGATTGTACAGGCGACTGCTGGGGAGCGGGGCTCCTGGCTGGAGGTCAATGGCGCAGTCGTAAGGCCGGTGAGGGAGGAAGAGAAGTAGCTCTGTGTTTGCAGAAAACGGATGCCAGGTCATGATACACGTCAGGAACAGCAGAAAGATCCATGGACTCCAGTGGAGGTTGAGGCACAGTACTGGCAGGAGTCTGAGCAGAACACAAACAATTCACATGACAAAATGTGCTCCATGAAACAATGCTACCTGTCACCCAATCAATGTGTGGATTGTGTTTTATGAGCCAGGGGATACCAAGGACCAGGGGGAGTCTGTGGGCAGTCGATAATATGGAATTGAATGTTCTCCTGATGATTTCCCGACACTCTAAGACAAACAGGAACAGTCTGATGGGTAATGCGGGTCAACAATTGTCCATTTAGACCCTTAGCCTGCAGCGGACAGTCCATAGGAACAGTCTCCAAATCCATTTGTTGAGCCCACTCTCTATCCAAAAAGCTTTCGTCGGCACCAGAGTCAATCAGCGCACTAACAGAGAAATTCTGGGACTGCCACTGGAGGGATGCCTGGAGCAGAATGCGGGGAGAAGAGGAAGAATCCGCTGCTCGGCTCACCAAAACTTCTCCCATAAATGATGAGCCGGCCCTTTTCCCGGACGAACTGGGCAGGAAGGAACGAAATGACCAGCTTCTCCACAATACAGGCAGACCCGAGCCTGAATACGACGTGCACGCTCCTCTGAGGACAACCGTGCACCGACCCACCTCCATGGCTTCGGGTTCAGTGCTCCTCGTATCGACTCGGGAAGACCCGGCTCTCTCCGTAGGGACGATGCAGGGAGGAGTTTGTTGATGACAGACAGGTTGCTTGGAACTAACACTCCTCTCCCGGCGGCGCTCCCGAATCCGATTATCCAACCTGATAGTGAGTGAAATAAGATTATCCAGCGTAGGCGATTCATCATATGACACCAATTCATCTTTTAAAGTCTCAGACAAAGCATTGATGAACACTCCTTGTAATGCCTCGTCATTCCAACCACTCACTGCTGCTAAAGTCCGAAACTCCACTGCCATCTCCGCCACACTACGAGCCCCCTGCCGAAGAGAAAACAACCGTTTCGCAGCCTCCTTGCCTCGTACGGGGTGGTCAAAAACCTTCCTCATCTCCGTGGTGAAGGCCACGTAAGCGTTGCAAATGTCCGACTGACTCTCCCAGACCGCGGATCCCCAGGCACGAGCGGAACCGCTAGTAGAGTTGATAAGGTAGGCAATACGGGCTCTTTCTGAGGCGTAGGTGAGGGGCTGTTGTTCAAACACTAACGAGCATTGAGTCAAAAAATCGCCACAGGTTCCCATGTTCCCGCTCATAGTGCTCTGGAGCAGGAACAAAAGGCTCTCTGATCTGGGCTGAAGGGGTAGTAAGGGCAGACACTTGATTGGTGAGTAATTGAACCTGATTAAGCAGCACCTGACTGTCCTCAGCAATCGTCTTAAACAGGGTATCATGTTGGCCAAGTAGAATGCCCTGATTGGCTATGGCAGTCCAAATTTGAGTGCACTCTGGGGTGGTATCCGAGCTACTGTCTGCTGGGTTCATGTTGGTCAGATCATACTGTTATGATTTAACTGGATAGAACCCAAATGCAGACAAGTACACCAAGCCAGAGAAGTTTTAACAGGTTTATTATAATGTTCAATAGTCCAGGTTTCCAATAAATGGGGAAGAGCAAGTCCAGGTTACAGGGAGGGTACAGATCCAGGTCAGGGCAGGTGTGGTACCGTAATGTCCTAGTGTCCGTGGTGAGTCCAAAGGAGAGGCCCGATAGTGGAGAGCAGGATGGTGGTGGCAGGAGTGAAGCGGAGGCAGGAGTCAGGTTCCAAATATCTGTGGCACAG
Organism: Coregonus clupeaformis; assembly: GCF_020615455.1. Lineage (NCBI taxonomy): Eukaryota > Metazoa > Chordata > Actinopteri > Salmoniformes > Salmonidae > Coregonus > Coregonus clupeaformis. Next base: position 37,465,907 of record NC_059205.1, on the reverse strand, counting down.
GAGAAAAAGTAAATAAACAGTCCAAAAAACACAAGAGCGAAAACAGACAGGTTGAGTCGGCAGCGAGACTAACATGGTTGTCTTGACTATGATCTGACGATGAGTGGAAAGTTTGACCGGGTCTTAAAGGCTGAGGTGATTATGGTGAATGAGCTGCAGCTGGAACCCTGACGCCCGCACACCAGACTTCACTCCTGCAATCAAGGACAGACAGAGGGGAGGGAGAGAGCAGAGAGAGAGCTACCTAGCAGCAGTAGGCCTAACAGTGGGACAACCACATCTTGATCACAGTAAGTACACTTCTTCAAACAAGCAGCTGTGAGCAAAGTCAGTGCAATCAGGGACAACTACATCTCGATCACAATAAGTACATTTCTTTAAACAAGTCAGTGCTAGCAGGTGAAATAAGTCAGGTGTTAGTTTAGACAAAAGACAGTGGTAGTAAAGGGGGGGTAGAAGGATTACTATTATACTATTCCAGGTATTCCTTAAAGAGGTAGGGTTTCAAGTGTCTCCGGAAGGTGGTCAGTGACTCCGCTGTCCTGGCGTCGTGGGGGAGATTGTTCCACCATTGGGGTGCCAGAGCAGCGAATAGCTTTGACTGGGCTGAGCGGGAACTGTGCTTCCGTAGAGGTAGGGGGGCTAGCAGGCCAGAGGTGGATGAACGTAGTGCCCTCATTTGGGTGTAGGGTCTGATCAGAGCCTGAAGGTAAGGAGGTGCCGTTCCCCTCACAGCTCCGTAGGCAAGCACCATGGTTTTGTAGTAGATGCGAGCTTCAACTGGAAGCCAGTGGAGTGTGCGGAGGAGCGGGGTGACGTGAGAGAACTTGGGAAGGTTGAACACCAGACGGGCTGCAGCGTTCTATAAGTTACAGGGGTTTAATGGCACAGGCAGGGAGCCCAGCCAACAGTGAGTTGCAGTAATCCAGATGGGAGATGACAAGTGCCTGGATTAGGACCTGTGCCGCTTTCTGTGTAAGGTAGGGTCGTACTCTGCGAATGTTGTAGAGCATGAACCTGCAGGATCGGGTCACCGCTTTGATGTTAGCAGAGAACGACAGGGTGTTGTCCAGGGTCACGCCAAGGTTCTTTGCATTCTGGGAGGAGGACACAATGGAGTTGTCAACCGTGATGGCGAGATCATGGAGCGGGCAGTCCTTCCCCGGGAGGAAGAGCAGCTCCATCTTCACGAGGTTCAGCTTGAGGTGGTGATCCGACATCCACACTGATATGTCTGCCAGACATGCAGAGATGCGATTCGCCACCTGGTTATCAGAAGGGGGAAAGGAGAAAATTAATTGTGTATCGTCTGCGTAGCAATGATAGGAGAGACCATGTGAGGATATGACAGAGCCAAGTGACTTGGTGTATAGAGAGAATAGGAGAGGGCCTAGAACTGAGCCCTGGGGGACACCAGTGGTGAGAGCACGTGGTGCGGAGACAGATTCTCGCCACGCCACCTGGTAGGAGCGACCTGTCAGGTAGGACGCAATCCAAGAGTGAGCAGCGCCGGAGATGCCCAACTCGTAGAGGGTGGAGAGGAGGATCTGATGGTTCACAGCAGATAGGTCTAGAAGGAAAAGAGCAGAGGAGAGAGAGTTAACTTTGGCAGTGCGGAGAGCCTCCGTGACACAGAGAAGAGCAATCTCAGACCAGTCTTGAAACCTGACTGGTTAGGATCAAGAAGGTCATTCTGAGAGAGATAGCAGGAGAGTTTGCTAGAGACGGCATGTTCAAGAGTTTTGGAGAGAAAAGAAAGAAGGGATACTGGTCTGTAGTTGTTGACATCGGAGGGATCGAGTGTAGGTTTTTTGAGGAGGGGTGCAACTCTCGCCCTCTTGAAGACGGAAGGGAAATATCCAGCAGTCAAGGATGAGTTGATGAGCGAGGTGAGGTAAGGGAGAAGGTCTCCGGAAATGGTCTGGAGAAGAGAGGAGGGAAAAGGGTCTAGCGGGCAGGTTGTTGGGCGGCCGTCACAAGTCGCAAGATTTCATCTGGAGAGAGAGGGGAGAAAGATGTCAAAGCATAGGGTAGGGCAGTGTGAGCAGGACCAGCAGGGTCATTTGACTTAATAAATGAGGATCGGATGTCGTCAACCTTCTTTTCAAAATGTTTGACGAAGTCATCCACAGAGAGGGGGGAGGGAGGGGGAGGGAGGGGGAGGAGGAGGAGGATTCAGCAGGGAGGAGAAGGTGGCAAAGAGCTTCCTAGGGTTTTCGAGTGGTAGAAAGTGGCGTTAGCAGCAGAAACAGAGGAAGAAAAAGTAGAGAGGAGGGAGTGATAAGATGACAGGTCCGCAGGGAGTCTAGTTTTCCTCCATTTCCGCTCGGCTGCCCAGAGCCCTGTTCTGTGAGCTCGCAATGAGTCCTTATAGTGAAATGTTTACTTACAAGCCCTTAACCAACAATGCAGTCCAGTTGGTCTAGTATGTGCTATTTGGTGCTGCAGGCTGGTAAATAAGGAAAAGGAAAACTCAGGTGTAGTCAGTAGTGGAACTCTGCACTTGAAGCAATAGATCAGAACCTTATCAGATGAAAATGTTCTGACTGGCCTGGAATTAGTCTTCAGATGCTGTTATTATGACACTGGTGTATGGATGAGAACAACAAGTGTGTTTACCTTCTATTATCTCAGGGTTGGAGGTCATTTTAGAGAAAAAGTATTACCAAACAGCAGATCGACAACTTGCAAATGCAGCCTCATGCTGTCTGGCCTTGATTGCAGCTGGGCACACTTAAGTCACCATCTACTCCTTAAATCATTGCATAGAACCAAACATTCATAACATCAGAAAAGCATTTCCAATTAGAGGGCTCTAATAAAACAGTCTTTATTTCACTAACATTGCCTAAGAAATCAGAAATCTAGACCATCAAGGCATTCTGTTTCTGCAGGGGCCAGCTGTAGGCTGAGGAAGAGTGAGAGACCCTCAGGTCCTGAGTAGACTGTCGAGTGGCCAGGGCCTGATTGGTCTATTTTGATGGTGATGGTGTACCAGCAGGATTTTGAAGGCAGCAGGGCTCTCACCGACCACTTACTGCATGATTTAAATCAATCAGTGGTGCCGGTGCACTGCCCAGGTTGCTAGGATTTTACTCTGACTGCACGGATCATTATGCAAATTTTTTTGGAATGTCATGCTCTGAAATCCCCATTTTGAATGGTGTTTTTTTATATACCCTTTGTGGGCTTCATCATCTCATCTGTTCAAAATGTGCCAATTATTGCCTGCAACCGCTACTTTTGTGATAATTAGAGCCCTACAGATAAATAAGTTGACTGATATTGTCAGCCAATAGTAGCCTTTCACGGAAATATTTGTATCAGTCTTTATTCCACAGATAAAGTGCCAATATTATATTAATAGAATAAACAAATATGTATGCTCAATTGCGGTAAATTTTTTGAAATTGTCAATGGTTGCCTGAAGAGGGCGCTCTCCCGTTGCTCATTGAACATAATTCAGCCCTAGGTCACAATGTGGGAGTGAGCAGGAATGGTGGTTTGACGCCAGTAGCTTGCCACAGCCAGCTTATTTGAGTAAGTAAAAAATCAAAAGTACACTTCATCGAGCAAGCAGCCCTGTCCTCATCACATTCTCACATACAGTGCCTTCAGAAAGGCACTGACTTTTCCACATTTTGTTGTGTTACAGCCTGAATTTAAAATTGATTAAATTGAAATTTGGTGTCACTGATCTACACACAATACCCCATAATGTCAAAGTGGAATTATATTTTTTGAAATCTTTACAAATTAAGCTGAAAAGTGTTGAGTCAATAAGTATTCAACCTTTTTGTTATGGCAAGCCTAAATAAGTTCAGGAGTAAAAATGTGCTTAACAAGTCACATATTAATGCATGGACTCACTTTGTGTGCAATAATAGTGTTCACCATGATTTTTAAATGACTACCCCAGATCTGTACCCCACACATTATCTGTAAGGTCCCTCAGTCAAGCAGTGAATTTCAAGCACAGATTCAACGACAAAGACCAGTGAGGTTTTCCAATGCCTTGCACAGAAGGGCACCTATTGGTAGATGGGTAAAAATAATTAAGAACCATACATTGAATTTTCCTTTGAGAATGGTGAAATTATTAATTACATTTTGAATGGTGTATCAATATACCCAGTCACTACACAGATACAGGCGTCCTTCCTAACTCTGTTGACGGAGAGGAAGGAAACCACTCAGGGATTTCACTACGAGGCCAATGGTGATTTTAAACCAGTTACATAGTTAAATGTGACTCGTTTCAGGAAACTAAGTGTATGTCGCTACTTCAAAGGTGAGGCATTTGAACATAAAATGTGTTTTTTGGCAGAAATGCCTTCTGGAACATGCAAACCTTCATGTGCCTTAATAACGAACTTGTATGCCATCTGTAAATACGAATAAAATTGTTAAAATTATGAGCCTAGTTGTTTTAACCACAGAAAAAGACAGGAATCTTCCCGCTAACCATGACTGGCTGAGATAATGGATGGGCTGGACATGCCGAGAGATGAGTTTGTGTCACGCCCTGGCTCTGGGGACTGTGACAAATAAACATATGATATTATTTGATATAGTGTTTGTTTACCAGAGACGGTAATGTGAAGAACAACATGACCTGCTCCAAAGTCAGATTAGGATATAGGCCAAGATAAAGTGTATTTTTGCTACTACTTTCACCACTTTCAGTCTTGAAGTCTTTGGTTGTTTACTACACTACGTTACTCACTCTGTTTAGCACATGGCCTCATGTAAATCCTTAAAGAGATGGGTGGGACTAAGGCTTAAGAGGTTGTGAATGATGGGTGTACACAAAGAAGAGCTCTCCAGTAGGTGTACTAAAACATTTAAGGGCCATTTTCTCAAAAGTGGGGTTACAAGTTTATCAACTTTCAAAGCAGAATTAATTTAATATTGTTCCTCAACTGCAGTGTATGATATACAATTTTCTAGCTCTGAGTCTTTATCCAATGTAAAAAACAATTTTGCTGCATAGGACCGAATCAAGCCGGCCGGTCACAAATACTGTGATAGGAGAAAACTGAGGATGGATCAACAACATTGTTGTTACTCCACAATACTAACCTAAATGACAGACTGAAAAGAAGGAAGCCTGTACAGAAAACATATTCCAAAACATGCATCCTGTTTGCAAAAAGGCAAAAAGTAACAGCAAAAAATGTGGCAAAGTTTAAAACAAAAATCCTGAACAAAAAGCATTAGGTTCCAACTCAACACTTCACTGAGTACCACTCGTCATATTTTCAAGCATGGTGGTGGCTGCATCATTTTATGGGTATGCTTGCCATCGGCAAGGACTATGGAGTTTTTTAGGATAAAAAGAAAAGGAATAGAGTTATGCACAGTGAAAGTCCTACAGGAAAACCTGGTTCAATCTGCTTTCCAACAGACACTGGGAGACAAATCCACCTTTCAGCAGTACAATAACCTAAAATGCATGGCCAATTATACTTGGAGTTACTTACCAAGACGACATTGAATGTTCCTGAGTGGCCTAGTTACAGTTTGAAAATCTGACGAGTACTGATTATACGAAGAGGCAGGACGCAGACACAGGAATTAAGAAGGTCAAGGTTTACTTAACAATGACAAAGAGAAATAACAAAGATAGAGTAAACGACACGAAGCTAAACAATCACACAACATCATACAGAACAGTCCAGGGCTCAATAGGGGTAGGTGATGAGATGAGGTGCAGCTGCGCTGGAGGTGATTAGGGTGCGTTGGGTTTCCATTCCGGTGTTGCCAAGGTGGTGCGCTCAGATCGGTGGCTCAGTAGTCCTGCGAATCAGAGCGCCGGAGGAGAGCAACAGGAGGAGACATGAAAGTACCCCCCCCGGACGCGCAGCTCCAGCCGCTGGAAGTCGACGGTGGAAGTTGTGAATTAGGTTGGGGTCCAGAACATCCCCAGCTCCTCTCCTCAGGACCATACCCCTCCCAGTCCACCAGCTAATGGAGCCGTCCCCCACGGAACCTGGAGTCCAGCAGGTCCCTCACCGCATACACCAGACTCCTGTCAATGTCCAGGGGCAGAGGAGGCATACCCCGGGGGACGGCATCCGCCAGAGGACCAGGAACCACTGGCCTGAGGAGAGACACATGAAAAGTGGGTGAGACACGGTAGTCAGGAGGAAGGAGCAGCTGTTATGATACCTCAGTTTTCCGCCGGAGGACCTTAAACGGCCCCACAAACCGGGGGCTCAGTTTCTTGCAGGGCAGGCGGAGAGGGAGATTTTTTGTGGACAGCCAGACACAATCCCCAGGCTGGAATACATGGGCCTCACTGCGGTGGCGGTCGGCTTGGTCCTTCTGCCGACGAATGGCCCTCTGGAGATGGACATGGGTGGCGTCCCAGACTTGTCCGCCCTGTGGAACCACTCGTCGACAGCTGGTACCCCAGGACACACTGAAAAGGAGTGAGCCCCGTGGAGGAGTGAACGAGGGAGTTCTGGGCAAATTCTGCCCAGGGAAGAAACCTCGCCCACTCACCCTGCCAGTCCTGCCAGTGGCAATGAAGAAACCTCCCCAGCTCCTGGTTCATGCACTCCACCTGCCCATTTGACTGAGGCCTATACCCGGAAGTGAGGCCTGCCAGGAAAGCCTTCCACACTCGGGAGGTGAATTGGGGGCCAAGGTCCGAGACGATGTCCTCCGGAAGTCCATAATGCCGGAAGACCTGTTGGAACAGGACCTCAGCAACCTGGAGAGCAGGAGGAAGACCAGTTAGTGGCAAAAAACTGCATGATTTGGAGAACCGATCTACGTGGTGAAGCCGTCAGAACGTGGAAGGTCGGTGACAAAGTCTATGGACAGGTGTAACCAAGTTCATTGAGGCACTGGGAGAGGAACTAGTTTGCCTGCCAGGGCGTTCCGAGGTGTGTTTGTTTGGGCACATACGGAACAGGAGTTGACATAGCGGGAGACATCAGAAGCCAAGGTGGGCAACCAGTATTTTGGGGCTAGAGAATGCAGGGTGCGTGTAATACCAGAGTGCCCTGCCGTGAGGGTAGTGTGCGCCCAGATCAGCAGGCAGTCACGGACACTGGTGGCTACATACACGCACCCCGGAGGGGCGTTGGCAGGCGCTGGGTCCTCCTGAGCCACCAGGCAGATGTTGTCACAAGCTGATGTGGATGCGGTGTTGGAGTCAGGCGCAGGACACAAAAGCTCAGTCAAAACGACTTTACTAGTCAACAAGACAATACAAAATAACGGGCCTCAAACACTGGAGGTGAGCGATTACGCATACAGTGCGTAAATACACTATCAACACGATAACAAATACCATACATCAACGGACAGGCGGACAATCACACACAACTGCAAACAAAACTAAAGGAAACTTATAGGTGACCTAATCAATACATAACACGAAACAGGTGCCCTAACAAGACAAGACCAAACAAACATCGAGACATCAAGCGGTAGTAGCTAGTACTCCGGGGACGACGAACGCCGAAGCCTGCCCGAGCAAGGAGGAGGAGCAGTCTTGGCGGAATTCTTGCCAGTACCCCCCCCCCCCCCTTGACGCGCGGCTCCAGCCGTGCGCTGACCCCGGGCTCGGGGATGGCCAGGAGGACGCGGAGCAGGGCGCGTTGGATGACTACGGTGGAACTCAGTCAGGAGGGATGGATCTAAAATGTCCCTCCTAGGCACCCAGCACCGTTCCTCCGGGCCGTACCCCTCCCACTCCACGAGATATTGTAGACCCCCCATCCGACGTCTCGAATCCACGATGGACCAGACCGAGTACGCCGGAGCCCCCTCGATGTCCAGTGGGGGCGGAGGAGTCTCTCTTATCTCGTTGTCCTGGAGTGGACCAGCTACCACCAGCCTGAGGAGAGACACATGGAACGAGGGGTTAATGTGATAATCATTAGGCAGTTGTAACTTGTAGCAAACCTTGTTCAATCTCCTCAGGACTTTAAATGGCCCCACAAACCGCCGACCCAGCTTCCGGCAGGGCAGGCGAAGGGACAGGTTTCGAGTCGAGAGCCAGACTCGATCTCCAGGTGCGTATACTGGACCCTCACTGCGGTGGAGATTGGCGCTCGCCTTCTGCCGACGGATGGCCCGCTGCAGATGGACGTGTGCAGCGATCCACGTCTCCTCCGAGCGCCGAAACCACTCATCCACCGCAGGAACCTCGATCTGGCTCTGATGCCATGGTGCCAGAACCGGCTGATACCCTAACACACACTGGAAAGGGGTCAGGTTAGTAGAGGAGTGGCGAAGAGAGTTCTGAGCCATCTCTGCCCAGGGGATATACCCCGAACACTCCTCCTGCCGGCCCTGGCAATATGATCTCAGAAACCTACCCACATCCTGGTTCACTCTCTCCACCTGCCCATTACTCTCAGGGTGGAACCCCGAGGTAAGGCTAACCGAGACCCCCAAGCGTTCCATGAACGCCCTCCAGACTCTAGAGGTGAATTGGGGACCCCGATCAGACACTATATCCTCGGGAACCCCGTAGTGCCGGAAGACGTGGGTAAACAAAGCCTCAGCAGTCTGTAGGGCAGTAGGGAGACCCGGCATTGGGATGAGACGACAGGCCTTAGAGAACCGATCCACAACGACCAGAATAGTGGTATTCCCCTGAGAGGGGGGAAGGTCCGTAACAAAGTCCACCGAGAGGTGAGACCACGGCCGTTGTGGAACGGGCAGGGGTTGTAACTTCCCCCTGGGCAGGTGTCTAGGCGCCTTACACTGAGCGCACACCGAGCAGGAGGAGACATAAACCCTCACGTCCCTAGCCAATGTTGGCCACCAGTACTTAACACTAAGGCAGTGCACTGTCCGGCCAATACCTGGATGTCCAGAGGAGGGTGACGTATGAGCCCAATAAATGAGACAATCACGGACCTCGAGCGGCACGTACGTCCGACCCACTGGACACTCTGGGTGAGTAGGGTCGGTGCGTAACGCCTGCTCAATTTCCGTATCGACCTCCCATACCACCGGTGCCACCAGACAAGACTCCGGCAGTATGGGAGTGGGCTCAATGGACCTCTCCTCTGTGTCATACCGCCTGGACAGGGCGTCTGCCTTACCGTTCTGTGACCCTGGGATGTAGGTTATCTTAAACACGAACCGGGTCAGAAACATGTTCCACCTAACCTGACGAGGGTTCAATCTCCGAGCTGCCCGGATGTACTCCAGGTTACGGTGATCAGTCAGAATGAGAAAAGGGTGTTGAGCCCCCTCAAGCCAATGCCTCCACACCTTTAGAGCTTGAACCACGGCTAACAGCTCCCTGTCCCCTACGTCATAATTACGTTCCGCCGGGCTGAGCTTTTTAGAATAAAAAGCACAGGGACGGAGCTTAGGAGGCGTGCCTGAGCGTTGCGACAGTACTGCACCAATCCCGGCCTCTGACGCGTCCACCTCTACCTGGAACGCTAAAGCGGGGTCCGGGTGCGCCAGCACCGTAGCCGAAGTGAACAGGTCCTTCAGTTTACCAAACGCCCTGTCCGCCTCAGCCGACCACTGCAAACGCACCGAGCCCCCCTTCAGCAGGGAAGTAATGGGAGCTGCTACCTGTCCAAAACCCCGGATAAACCTCCGGTAGTAATTGGCAAACCCCAAAAACTGCTGCACCTCTTTAACAGTGGTTGGGGTTTGCCAGTTACGCACGGCTGACACACGGTCAATCTCCATCTTCACCCCTGACGCGGACAACCGATGACCCAAGAAGGAGATGGACTCCTCGAAAAACAGACATTTCTCTGCCTTGACATACAAGTCATGCTCCAACAGCCTACCCAACACTCGGCGCACCACGGCTACATGTTCGGCTCGTGTAGAAGAGTACACTAGGATGTCGTCAATGTACACTACCACACCCTGCCCATGCAGGTCCCGGAAGATCTCGTCCACAAATGATTGGAAGACTGAAGGAGCATTCATTAACCCGTATGGCATGATGAGATACTCATAATGACCTGAGGTGGTACTAAATGCCGTCTTCCATTCATCTCCCTCCCTAATGCGCACCAAGTTATAGGCGCTCCTGAGATCCAGTTTTGTGAAGAAACGCGCTCCGCGTAATGAGTAATGATTCAGTCATACTCGCAATCAGAGGAAGAGGGTAACTGTATTTAACCGTGATCTGATTGAGACTACGATAATCAATACACGGGCACAACCCTCCATCCTTCTTCTTCACAAAAAAGAAACTCGAGGACGCAGGGGAAGTGGAGGACCGTATGTATCCTTGTTTCAGGGACTCAGCTATGTATGTCTCCATAGCTGTTGTCTCCTCTTGAGACAGAGGATACACATGGCTCCGTGGGAGTGCCGCACCTGTCTGGAGGTTTATCGCACAATCTCCCTGTCTATGAGGTGGCAATCGCGTCGCCCTAGTCTTGCTGAACATGAGTGCCAAATCCTCATACTCAGGGGGAATGTGCATTGCGGGCACTTGGCTCGGACTCTCCACCGTGGTCGCCCCAACGGAAACACCTAAACATCGCCCAACACACTGGTCAGACCACTCCTTGAGAGCCCTCTGTTGCCACGAAATGGTGGGGTCATGGGTGATAAACCAAGGAAGCCCCAGCACCACGGGATACGCAGGAGAGTCGATCAGGTACAACTGAATGATCTCCTCATGACCCCCTGCGTCTTCATCTTTAGTGGCGCTGTGACCTCCCTAATCAACCCAGATCCCAACGGGCGGCTATCTAGGGCATGGACAGGGAAGGGTGCATCAACGGGCAGGAGGGGAATCCCTAACTTAATACAACATTTCCGATCAATAAAATTCCCAGCTGCGCCTGAATCGACTAGCGCCTTATGCTGGGAATGAGATGCAACCTGAGGAAGTACCACAGGTATGCACAAGTGAACAACAGAGAGCTCTGGGTGAGTGGGGCGCCTACTCACCTGGAATGACTCCCCAGTGCGTGACCTGTTGCCCCGACTCCCTGGAGACCCTCCCCAGCACCTAGCCGCAGTGTGTCCTCCACGGCCACAGTTGGTGCAGGGGACGGCCCCCCTCGGGCTCTCTCTCCTCCTCTCTCTAGCGCCAGCACCCCCGAGCTCCATAGGGCTAGGCTCGGAGATGCTGGGGGATGGAATGGACGGCCCCAACTCGGGACGTCCGCGGGTGGCCAGCAGGGTATCCAGACGGATGGACATGTCCACCAGCTGGTCGAAGGATAGAGTGGTGTCCCTGCAGGCCAGCTCTCGTCGAACGTCCTCACGTAGGCTACACCGATAGTAGTCGATGAGGGCCCTCTCATTCCACCCCGCATCCGCCGCTAGAGTCCGGAAATCCAGGGCGAACTCCTGTGCGCTCCTCTTCCCCTGTCGGAGGTGGAACAGACGCTCCCCCGCCGCTTTACCCTCAGGAGGGTGATCGAACACAGCCCTGAAGCGGCGGGAGAACTCCGCGTAGCTGATGGTGGCGGCGTCTATTCCCCTCCATTCGGCGTTGGCCCACTCCAACGCCTTGCCGGAGAGACAGGAGATGAGGGCGGAAACGCTCTCGTATCCCGAGGGCGCCGGGTGTATGGTGGCCAGGTAGAGTTCCACCTGAAGGAGGAACCCCTGACACCCGGCTGCGGTGCCATCATACGCCCTCGGGAGCGAGAGCCGAATCCCACTGGACTCCGGAGCTTGTCTGGTGGGGCTGGCCGATGGTGGTGGTAAGGTAGGAGGAGGTGTGGGCACGCCTCCCCTTTCCCATCGGCGCAGGGTGTTCATCACCTCTTGCATGGCGGAGCCGAGTTGCTGGATCCTGGCGTCCTGGCAGCTGACCCGATCCTCCAGCGACTCGGTCGCCGCCACTGCTCCTTCTGACTCCATAGTATAGGTGTGTGTGATTCTGTCACAAGCTGATGTGGATGCGGTGTTGGAGTCAGGCGCAGGACACAGAAGCTCAGTCAAAACGACTTTACTAGTCAACAAGACAATACAAAATAACGGGCCTCAAACACTGGAGACGAGCGATTACGCATACAGTGCGTAAATACACTATCAACACGAGAACAAATACCATACATCAACGGACAGGCGGACAATCACACACAACTGCAAACAAAACTAAAGGAAACTTATAGGTGACCTAATCAATACATAACACGAAACAGGTGCACTAACAAGACAAGACCAAACAAACATCGAGACATCAAGCGGTAGTAGCTAGTACTCCGGGGACGACGAACGCCGAAGCCTGCCCGAGCAAGGAGGAGGAGCAGTCTCGGCGGAATTCGTGACAGATGTCTTCGTCCACATCCCAAA